>NW_006800072.1:300086-395287 GCF_000485575.1 Poecilia formosa
AAAAAAAAATCTGCCATTGGAACTAGTTCTCTTCATTAATCTCCTAGTACACTAAGATTTTTGCATTTGAAACTAGAAAAAATACGTGGTAATATTGTGTTTTGCAGTGTTCATGTTTCCTTCAAAACTCTTCGAACTCTTTGCAGTTCCTCCGACATCCTGTTCATTGCAGCACACCTTCTTAGAAAATCACCCAGCTAACTGAAAACAGCTTCACAGAACGATTCTCATTAAAGACTGGGTGTGTGTGTGTGTCCCGTTCCAGATGGTGGAGGGTCTCCTGCAGATCTGTTTCTACACCTTTGTGAATAAGACCCTCAGCGTGGAATTCCCAGAGATGCTGACGGAGATCATCACCAACCAGATACCAAAATTCAAAGACGGGAGCGTCAAACCTCTGCTGTTTCATCAGAAGTGACAGCCTTAAACTGTGAATCGATGCCTTAACTGCCACACTGCTTCTGGCTCTCTTGCACCAGTTCTGCTTTCCCCTATAAGTCTGGTTCAGATTTTTGTTTTGGTTTTGCTGCCCTGGTCTGTTCAGTCTGAACTCAGAAATTACCTATAGCCTCAAACCTGCTACCAGTGACTGTAGCTCAGTCTCTTGGCACACCAAGAACAATATGAATGTTTCTTTGGAACGTTTGTGTTTCTTCTCAATCCTCACCTCCAGACCTCTGACATTTAATGTTTTTAAAGATGTCCAACGGCCTCTTACTCTCTCCTGCCTGCATCACGAAAACCGTTTCCTCACGCCGATGCTCGCCAGCCCGATCTGCTCCTGCCTGGTGTCTTTCCGCTCGCCTACTCTGCTTTTCTGCACTGTGAGTGTTGGTCACGGTCTGGAGACGAAGGGGACACATTGCGAAAGAATCTAACTTTTCTTCTGGACTCAAGGATAAAAAGAAAAAGGATATGACCAATGGAAGAATAGAAAACCAGAGCAGCTTGAGGATTGTTCTTCATGTGTTTTTTATGCACGTCGCTGATCACGCATTCAGAGCTCACACAAGGCGTCACGGTCAGTTCAACCTGACACATGTTTACACAGGATGTATCTGAGGGAAAACTAGTGCCTTTTAGTTTGTATGCTCATTATAGCCATCGCTTACAGACACGTCTTGTTTTTCTACCTTCATGTTTTGCCTGGCTTTAGTTTGCTCAACCTGTCTCCTTCTGATTTCTCTGTGAATCGGACATTTCTGGTATTTTGAAAGTGGGACGTCCTCTCTGTCTCTGCTCTGTGCAGGAAACAAAGTCAGCCCAGTAACTTGAAATATTATTATTCTCATATCCAGGTCTTAAAAGGTTTAAAGAACTATGTTATGGTTAAATATACAATTTGTTTTGTATTTGAGTTGGAAGATTAGGTATTATCTCAACCCTACTTCTCTTTACATGTATTGCAGAAGCAGCCACTATCTTACAATTTTTATCTGAGTTGAGAGTGAATGCAAATTCCTGTCAAATGGTGAATGTTTGCAAGCAGCTGCATTTTTTATTTTTTGGGTAAATTTTAAAAATATGTATCAAATCAAGTGAGCTAATCCATGAAAATGTCCACCATTTGTGTGTGCTCGATATTATCCATGATACTTTAAGTCAACCTCGCTCAAAATGTCAGTCCTGTCCTTTTCACTGCCAGCTGCTCTCAATCTGATCTTGTTGCTTTTCAAATAGTTCCACATTTGTTAAATATGTAATTTAAAGGTTGTGATTGCATCTTGAATTCACCAATCAAGCTTTTTCCAGGCTGTAGCAGCTTCCAGTTTTTTTTTTGAGGTCTCACGGCCCCATTCCATTTTGGAGTAAATAATATTTGGGTGCTAAGGACGATAACACGTCAGGTGTTATGCTGCAGGTTCTTTGATGCAGCAGGTAGACTCGAATCCTATAAAACCTGTAAGGATCTACAATGTTCACCCCGTATTTACATCAAAGTATAATGGAACAGTTATCTGATTTTTATTAAGCACAAGGAAATGCATGAAGTACATGCAGTTTTTATATAGTAATACAATCTGAACTGTTTTTTTTTTTTGTTTTTGTTTTTTCCATAAATCTTTGATTGGTGGATCTATGATAGAAGTGCAACAGAAAATGTATTTGGGCTACTTTTCCCGCCAAATTCTGATTTTATAAAATGCTATTGAAGAAAGGTGAAAAACAGTGAATAATGCGCCTAAGTATACACTTTAAACATAAAACCTGCCTTTAAATTCATTGTAGAATCCTTCCATTTGAAACATAAGAAGCTGCAGTCTAGTCCACATAATTAGTTTATTCTTGCTCAGGCGACGTCTCATTACATCAGACATTTTTGTCCTTTTAGTGCCAAATATCATGAAAGGTTTTTATCAGTTTACTTTTAATATCCTGCAGATGTGAAGGGTCATGTGTACAGTGGTGGTTTGTAACGTTGCTTCAGGGTGCTCAATCTACCATGTCACAGATAACACCAGCTAACTAGGTTCAATTGTTTAAAAGATGATTATTTTTTTCAGATGTTGCTATGGTCATTTATGTGTATAAAGCATTCGTACCAGCTTAGTGGCCAAATCTACTGTTCAGGTTTGCAGTGGCTTCTGCTGAGTCTAAACACATCGCTGTTCACCTTCCTACTCTACTGTACTTGGTTTTTCTAACTGAGATGTTGGCTTTCAGGGTTCCTACAGAGTTTTGACAAGCATGAAAGAAGTATGCATAAAGAAATGTTTTCAGTTTTATTTCTGTCCCGTTTCTTAACGTTGCTGTTCCTTCTGTTCTTTTTCCTTGTGTCCTATCTCCCTTCCTTGTGTTCCTCCTCCTGTCGTTGGCTTTTGTATAGTTGAAATATCAGTCCTAAATTCATAAAGAACATTAATAATTAATAATTTAAAGTGAAAGAACTGGGAATGCTGCAAAACTGAGTCTGGGAAAGTGGAATTTATACATGAGCCTGTGTAGGAACACCATATGGATTTTCAACTCTTTTCTTAAATGCACAAAAAACTAGCAGTACTCTTCTATTAAGAGCCATATGTTTTGTTGTTTTCTTTGAAGCCAATCCTACTGGGTGACTGTTTAGTTCAGAGGCTTTTCGGCTGCAGCTCACCCAGTGTCTGCTTTTATCCCGGCGTGTTGGTCAATCTGAGGACTTTAACTGAATCCTCTTGTTTCAGGTGGCTTTACAGTTATTACGAATGTACAGTTTTACATTCATGTTCAGGTGGCGGCGCGTCTGGAGGCCAGCTTTAAAGTAACGCCCCCTCTTACCCCCCGTCCCCACGGCCTGTTTCTAGGATGAGATGTATATAAATAAAAGTGACATATCCAGTGTAATGCAAACAAGTGTCTGTTATTACAAAAAAATAATATTTTTACATGTCTGTCAGCACTCACGACTTTCTTATACCTTTCAGTTTGACTAAAAGCCTTGCAAAAGGGAGACAGAGAGCCATAGAAATACGATTTCAAATCAGGAAATAGACAAATATCAGTGCTTTTGGAGATTGATCTATTGTAAAAAAAAATATTTTGTGTGATTTTTAAATACATTATCCTGATCCTCTTTGATATGACTAATTTTAATTAATCATTTTTGTACATTAAATAAGTCAAAAAAGTAATTATTTTCCCCCTGTTTGTCGGTTTGTGTTTGATACAGGTAGATGTGATGAATACATTAGGAAATGTTTGTCTTGTGAAGTAAATGTCAATTCTACAAGTGTGTGCACAAGTCTACAAGAATGCTCACTGTGTTGTTTTTTTTTAATAAAACTAAATAAGGAAGAGGAGAGCTAGAGGGCTGTTGGGGCAACCGACTAGAGGACGTTTATTTTTTAAATTTTTGTTTTGCGCTAAACAACAGTGACCAAAGCAGAGGAGTAACTGAAAACAAACTGAAGTAATCGAGCAGTTACAATTTGTGTAGCACCTATGAGCTTACTTCTTAGCACTTTGGGTTTTATTTCAAATGTGTCTTTTTTTGTAAAAGGTCTTGGCTTTGGATCTCCTGTATATTGCTGTAAGGATCTACTGGTCACTTAAAAGATAAAAAGGAAAAAAAAAACAAACAACAAAAACAAGAAAAAAACAATCTCTCCATGTGAAAATAAATTTTCCAGAGCCTGACAAAATTGCACTACCCTTTCATGGGTTGTCACAGTCTACTTTGTATAAAATACATGCAATTATCTTTAAACATTAAGGGCAGATCATGTTTCACTGGTATACAGAGCTATGGCTTTCACTGAAGTCTGTTTTTGTTCATATGTCAGTTATGTAGATGTAATCTAATGTAAAGACAAATATAGATATAAAAAAGTTTAAAAATGGTTTATATTTACACTTCTGTATTCAGTGTCAATATTTCCCCCTATTTGATTACATGTTGAATTAGGTTTTTGTGTTTTTTTTTCTTTTTTTGTTTAGTTTTTTCAACATTGGATTTGGCATTGTGTCAGATGATGTCTGTCATCTCTGGTTCAAGGCGGAAATGTGGAAGAACTGATTTTTCTCTAGTTCAAGCATCTTACACAATAAAGTCCCTGTTTTGCAACACTGCTGCCTAAACCTTTGTTCATTTCAGTCAGGTGTCTCCTCTGGGTTGATGGAAATGGCCATATTTACTCAAGTTCAATTTTATTATTTTCAATACGAGACAAAAAATATGAAGTGACGAGGTTAACATCATGAGGTTGAGTTTAAAAAAAATGAGGTTAGAACATTTTATTGTTGGAAAAGCCTACAATTTTGTGACCAATAAAAACTACAGTTTTTACAGTAGACTTTTTTTTTTTTTACATAGCGCACTTTAATTCAGTCCTGAATAGAATCCAATACGGTCAGGTTAAGATAATTTTTCCAGATAATCAAACATGTATATCTGATGATATACATGCAAAGTTGCATAGAGTTAATTTTGGATCAATTCCTTTAATTTTTTTCACAAACAAGGAGGTGAAAATAGAGGAAAGAAAGCTAGGCTATTGCTTTGATCAAGGGTAACACTTTAAACTAGCATTATTGGGCCTATAAACAACTTAAATGCTTAGCAGGCTTCATCAAATACAAAACAAACTGCCTAAAGTCTGTCTAATCTGATTTAATTTAATTTAATTCTATTGAAAGACAACTGAATTAAGTGGTGAACCACTCAGATGAAATCAGAGCTCCACCCAATCAGACGATCTGCACTGAGACGAATGTGTCGGATAGACTGAGAAGTCAGCGATGTCTCCCGCCCAATCACAGAGCAGAATTTGAGCTAAATTTGAAAAAGTAAATGCTCAATGCCATTTCTGTTGAACCATCTTTGTTTCTTACAGCAATACACAATAATCTGTGGCGAAGCAACTCTGGTCTGTCAGCCACCTTCTCTGGCTGATAAAACAACCAGTAACGGCAGGGAGGAGTCTCCAGCAAGTATCGATCAGATGTCTAGTTGCTGTGGTTACCAGTCAACAAACATGTAACAATACAGAGAACCATTTTTTTTTAATACATAGTTGCAGCACAACAGAAAGGGACTGAGAAATGGCAAAAAGTTTTAAGTCATTAAGAGAGTAAAGTAAATCATTTGGGATTTAATAATTGTGCAGCAAGTGTTAACATTTACCCCATGATGCCAGAGTTTCTGCTTAATCCACTTCAAATTAAATAGAAAAGACTAATTTCTAAATAATGAGTAGAGGTTCTCACACTTCTTTTTCTTAAGGGTCAGAAAAGTGTGGGTTAGAAAACAGGAAACAGGTGAACCGATTCATCACCCTGTGATTGAAATTGGCCATTTCCGATTGGACAATACTAAAAAACATATTTTTTGTCTCACTCAAGAAATTCATCAAAAACTCCAGCCGTAAAACATAAAACTCAAAGCAGACGTTCAAGATGTATCTTTAATTCTTCACAATCCTTCACCAAAATCTGTAGGAATATTTAAGGCTGTGAACAGACATAAATGATAGAAAATTCTGGCAACAAATAATGCAATAATGGAATTAAGTTAGTAAGCTAGAAATACAAAATATAAAATTTCATACTTGTGAAAAAAAATATACCCCATCAAAATGCTGTTTTTATTTACAGGATCATTAAAAACACCACAAAAGGATGAAGTTTGGAATTTTATGTTCAATAAAATCTTATAAATAAGTTTATTTATGAACAAAGTAGTCTTATTTCACATTAGCTTGCTTTTTTATTCTCCCATTTGTTTTTTCTCCTTTTAAAAATCTCTTTAAAAAGAATCTTGTTGATAATAAAAGATAGAACGGGGGAAAAAAAGCTAATTATTACCAAAACATTCACCTCAGGAAACAAGAGCAGTCGCTGCAGCCCAGAAAATGATCTATATTTCATTAACTATAAAATCAAAATGTCAATCTGTCCTCACATCATTAAGCTTAATATTGTCTTTATAATTCCTCATAATGTGATCAAAGCTGGGGAATTACATTATATCTTCTCTCTCTGTGCTGTTGACATTAAAGCTTCAGATTCTGCGTTATGGAAAAAATAAGAGGGGAAAAACACACAGGTGCTTTGTAATGTTAAAAAAAGAGAGAAAAAGCTTCCTGGTTGATTAGAATTCCAAGAATGGACCAACATAGTGCAAACATGACTCATCATTTCTCCACTCGCAGCAAGGCCTTGCAGCTGGGCTTGTTATAACCAGCAGCAATCAGTTGCTCCTCCTACGCCTCACTGTAAACTGCTGAGCTGCCTGTGGATCCTTTGTGAGATTTTTCACATTTCTATTTTCCAAGTGATGGCTCTGCAAAGGAAAAGACTTATAAATGAGCGTGGCGCCAACGCTGACCCGAACCGTTTGAAGCGTACTCATCCGTCTTGCGGATCTGCCCTGGGTTTCGGGGCGTTTAGCTCCTAAACGTCAGCGAAGCAGACCGTCTTCCCCTGGAATTACCCAGCGAGCGATTGCGAACACGTTTACAGCCGAGCCCAATCACCGCAGTCTGGTTCCAGGGCTCAAATTTCCCAAGGGGATCAGCGACCGAACAATGGAGAGGAATCAGTCCAACTAGCAGTTTAAAGCTGAAGGCCACTTACCATTTATCTTGTTCCCTGTCAATAATGCCGTGTATACCTAATGACAACGGGGAATGATGAGGAAGTGGCAGTCCAGATCAGAGTAATAAAACAGACGTTTAAAAAATGAATTGCAACTCTCACCTCAAATATATCAGCTCACTTAGAAGAGTAATTTCACCAAACCCTCATGTTATCTACACCCCCAACACACAAACACTTACATCTTCTTCACTGTGAACTCAGGTCAACACAATCCCAGAACAGCTTCAGTTTTTCCTCTTTCTCTTCCCAGTGCAATTCAGACAAAGTCCACAATGCTTCAGTCCTGTGCCAAATCCCTTTGATATGATTCTGCTTGGTCCAGTTTCTGTTCTGATCTAGTCAACACAAAGTCAATAAAATCTGCTCCAGCTGATCATACAACAACAGAGGAGTTTTGTGCAGTCAAGTCCAGCTTGGTCTACGTTAAGTTTCTTGGTCCAGCTGTGGCTATAGCAGCTCCACGTAGTTTTCTGGAATCAGTCCAGTTCGACCGTCTAGAGTCCCCTCCAGCCAGCCGGGCTCCCTGGAAGCATGAACTGTAAGGAAGCAACAGGAAGATGTAAAATATGATGGCATAAATTAAGGACTATACAGGTGAAATGAAATATTTATACACAATAAGATGAATTAGACTTTAAGCAATTTTGGAAAGTGCAGGTGATGTCATGGCTTTGTAAGCTGCTGACAGGTTAATTCACTGTCTTTTATTAATTAAATCTTTTATTATCTGAGTTCAATAGAGGCATACCTAGGAATGTACGTTAAAGCAACACCTCAAACACGCTGCTTCCTGTGACATCATGGGGAGAAATAGTCAACCAAGAAATCAGCAACACAATTGGAAACCTCCACATGCTGCAACATCCATCTGTTTAAAAAGATGTGTCTCAGAGATGAACTTGTTTTGGTTTAAATTTGTGGGCCAGCATCAAAATCAAAAAGACATTTTTGAAGATGCTGGCTACAGTGAAAGTCCTGTAACAATGAAAGGCCACTCAGGAAAATAAGAAGTCTGGATTCCAAAAGCAACATAAAAAAACGGATTATATTTTGTAAGAGAACTCAAAGACCTTCATAGTTGGAGGTCTTTCTTATTTTGCATTAAGTAAATTAAGGTTATCGTATTATTGTGCAAATATCTGCTTTCAGCTGCATAATTTGAGTTACGTTATCAATAAGTCATATCAAAATAGGCACTAACAAAGCAAACATTAACCAAATATGTGAGCTTAATGACAAGTGTAGCTTTATGTGTCAAGTCTGATATGTTTAGAAATAACATGATGTGCAGAAACTAATCTGGGACACAATGTTCGTCAGCCAAGAAATAAATATACAGAAGTGACATGCAATGTGGATATTGGTGAATAAGTTAATCAATAAATCGCAACAGAAATATAGACAATATATGTAGGAGAAATATCAGGGGACTTTTTTGCTGCAGAGCTTTCCAGCCTTTAACTGGCATTGAGTTTAATAAAGCACCAGGTTGAGACTTGCCAATTGGCTGTTCTTAAATTAGCTGGATCCACATCAGAGTCAGAAATTTCTGATCCCAATCAGACTTATTTTTGACAGCATGCAGCAGGCATCTGGTTTCATTAAAGTAAATATAATCCATCCATCCTCAGTCAGTGTTCAGAGGATTCAGACAGTTTGTTTTGGGTCACTATCATGCTAAAGGCTCCAGTTATGTTTCAAGTTTACTTTACAGACTGGCTTACATTTTACTCAGGCAGGCTCTGAGGTGAGCTGAAATGCTGACCTGGTCAGGTCCTGCAGCAGCAAATAGATGGCACTTCCATGTCCATGCTTCACAGATAGCATGAGTTTCTTTTCCTGGAATGCTGTAATTATTTTTTTTGCTTTTTTGACAAATGTGTACTCTATTCTATCCAAAAAATCAATTTTGGACTTATCTGTCCAAAGAACATCATTCCAAAAGTCCTAGTTTTTGTTTATGTTCTCTCAGTTTGGTCTTCATGTTTTTCTGAGAGTTCAAATCGCTGAATGAATCTGTGCTAGTCAGGAAGCAATCATATGTTGTAATGCAGCGTTATTATTATGACTGCTTTAAAAAAAATCATGGAGGTTGTAGTCTGAGCTTCTTGTGGACAGATTAAATGCTTCGTCCTTGGCTGCAGATGAAAAGCCTGCAGTGTTCAGATACCACTTTGAGGATTACATGTCCCCACGGACAAAGTTTGACCCATGAGGGCTCACATGACACTGCTCTGCATTACATAACCATCAATAGTCTTTAAGATGCCAACATTATTTAGATTTTAAAGGTCAGCTTGTAAGAACAAGAAAACTGAATCCCTCCCATGAGCGCTATGTGTTTGTCATTTCAGAATTTCTTCAACACATACACACATATAGACAAACAGGTGAAGTGCTGGGGAGTGTTAATGAGTGAGTCGGTGTACGGACAGCTTTAATAGCTTTTCACCCTTGAATCTGTGCAAATATGACCTTCGTGTAAAGGAAGCTAATTGGGAGCTTTGAAAAAGCTGACATGTTAAATTCTTCCAGTCATGTAGGAGAAAAGATAAGTAAGCTAATGAAAGATCCTCCTTTTTCTGCACGGGTTGTTTTCACCTCTTAATAAAAACTAAGCAAACAGCTCCTTTACTCAGACATTAAGAAAGTCTTTTGCAGTGTGAACACAGTCTTTCAAACCGTAACAAGAAAGTCTGAGGAAATGCAAATCCCTATGGCTTACTGTGTGTTTTCACAACAAATTAACTTCTATAACGCCAACACACTTCCTGTCTTTCTCCTTCCCTGCTGCCAGCTCCAGCGTCTGACTCACCATTCTCAAAGACGGTCCCGGCGATGAAGGACAGCTCTGAGTTGTGCTCTGCCTTGCAAGCGTACAGCGCTCGAGCCTTCCTGCCTGTGATACTACAAGCACACAGAAAGTTGGAGCAAAACATCAAGATTTAGCACAATTCGATTTAAGACAGGTAATTAATTTATATATATGTTTTAAAAACAATATTTAAAATAAACTGATCTGACTGCAGTAGCAGCGTGTTAGACTGAGAAATTCAAAAAGGCTACTATCTAAAATATTATTTTAGCTTGGTATTAAACTCAAAGAAATAAAAGCTGCCTATAAATGCAGCGGTGACACTTGTTTTGCTATCTTCAAACATTTTCTATCAAATAAAACTTTCTGAAGATTTTTTTTATCTACTTAGTTTTATTTTATTTTTTACTTTTTTATAGAATTTCTTGAAGTTTCTGATTAATTTATGATTTTTCCTTTTCCTGGAGAATAAATACAGCAGGACACAGAGGCCTTTAGTTTTTGCCGCTCTTCAGGAAATTCTGATGTGTCTTGGCACAATCATATATTAGAAAATGAAAATAACAATAAAAAAAGAGAGATGCCTAAATTTGGCCATTGGTAAAGTCAAAACTAAATTTTGAAGTAGATAAAATAAATGCCAGGAAAAAAGCCTTTCTCTTCTACCATCACAATTGTAAACCTATGGAGTCAAATGACATTGGCATTGAGCTTACCAGCAAAAACAATAATAAAAACTATTCAGGAGTTACTGGTTTGAACCAAAGGATGAATGTAGGAAAACCACTTCAATATGGATGATCAGGGTGAAGATCCTGAAAGAAATCTGCTGATTTTTTTAAGAAATTGATGATTCATAAACCCAAATCAACATAGAAGTTCTTCACTAGACATAAATGAAAAGAAGAAATCTACTTTTAGGGGGTTTATACATCTTTACCTGGTACTCCTCCGAGTGAAAGGCTACTTTGGGTTTTAACCAGTCACAGAGAGAACCAGGTATTAGCAGCTCCTCTGGCATCACCAGATACTTAAGTCTTTAAATGTGGAGCGTTCAGATGCTGTACATCTGCCAAGGTTTAGGTGAGAGACTGCAACCAATCGGTGTTGCTGTTTTCTATTCCAATTTAAATAGAGGGACTTACATAAGAAAGGGTGCCGTCTGACCTGTATATAAATAGTTCAGAGCATTTTCTTGATCCAGGATGTAACCTCTGATCTTCTGATTTAGCTTTTGAATGATCTCCTTTCATAGGGAAGATCAGCGGTCGCATCATGCTTAAGGGCACAGAACAATGTCCCCAATAAACATTTAAGACATTTACTTTAATAGGACTCGGATAAACTTTGCTCAACAGCTGGATAAATGAGGCTTTATCTAGAGACCAAATTCCGTTATGCTCACTGCTTACAAAACTATTATATTTACCAGCTGTTGTTAACTTGACCTATATTTTTATAGCATCCTATAAATCTGAGCATAAAACATTTGCTTAGTTGCGTTTTATTTTTTTATGTCTCACAAATCATTAAACTCTTCTAGTTGTTATAGTGAAAGGTTATATCACCATTTTTTGGCATGAGGACTATAATAAATCAATAGTATTTTAACACCTTTTACTTTTAGACTAGTTAAATCTGGACTAGATTTGTATGCACTAATACAAGCATCAGTTGATGTTTGTATTTGATTTATGAAAATGTTTCAGTAAAATGTTCCACTAAGTGATTGGTATTTCTTTTGAATTATGACCTAAGCCAAAAAAAATCTAGAGACAAACTTTTACTGGTATTTCTCTGGGATCAGCAACCTTGCAAGCTTTAAATAAAACAGTGGGTTCGATCGAACCCCAGGGGTTCGACGAGTCGGTCTCAGGGGTTCGGCGGAGCTTCTGCCGCGGAGGTAAAGACACACTTGTGTAAAGTCGTGATGACGCCCCGTTTTGCCATCACTTGCTCCAGAGGATCACGTTACATTGCTTAGCCAATCAGTGCTGCAGGAAGGAGTTCCACTCTCAGCATGGATTTGAACTTGTGTCTTTAAATTACTTCAGTAAAGCTCAGTTTTGACCAAATTCTATAGTCTAAATCTGCTCCTTAGTCACATCTTTTTGGGGTTGGTACTGCCTCTAGTGCTGTGGGGGAGGTAATACAACTAATATAATTACATTACTAAATCAGAAAACCGCAAATTATTTTCTGTGTCGGGGGCGGGGGGCTTGGTGAATGTGCATATGAAACTGGTTGGTTCGGTACCTCAAAAAAGGTTAAGAACCACTGAAATAAAACAAAACAAAGAACCAACATGAACCAACCTGACTGGGGAAGAGTCACTGGAAGCGGATGAGATCGGCTGTGGACTTGAAGGCGCTGAGAACATCGGCCAGGAGGGAGAACGGGGCGAGGTGGGGCTCGGAGATATTGCACTGAAAAGCAAAATTTACATGTTTGATCTACAAACACATTCAACTCCCTACAGCTTGTAAACTGTGAAGTTTACATGTGATGGAGGACATGTGGAAGACTATCCCTACCTTGTTGGTATACTGCCTCGACTCTTTGGGTTCAGTCTGAAGACAGAAAATAAAAAAGAAATTTAACTACACACTGAATAAAAGTGTTAAGCAAACTAAATTGCAGTGGTCACATTTTATCTCAAAGCTTTAACAGAACAGGAGCTTTTAAAGTGATCCTGTTTGCTCATGACCATATCTGATGAGAGAGAGTCCTGCAACAGATCAAAACATAAAACATTTGGCTTCAAGGACGAGCTATTTGTATATTATTCACTTTGAGAGTAAGATGCATCTTATTTTTAGTGTGCTGCAGCAGTTTCACTCTGTAAAAGGAAAAGTTTCTGTCTCTTCCCACTTTTATAGTGCAGGATTTTCATCCTAAACTGGCCAGGTCATTAAGAAGTCCAATTCCAGTTATCATGTTAGTGTGGGGCATTTAGAAATTTATTTGAACTGCTTCTCTTCCCAAGGTGGAACATCTAGCTATCCAGTTACTTTTCTCAATATTTGGTGCAGAAGTTAGCATGTACTGTGCATTATGCTAAGTACACAATGGATCAACATGACAGACAGACAGACAGACAGACAGACAGACAGACAGACAGACAGACAGACAGACAGACAGACAGACAGACAGACAGATAATCCACATTCACAGGGAAAAAAAATGAAGAGAGCCAACGCAAATAAATGTTAGTCCTCTGAGATCTGAGTAACTTTTCTGACCACAGAGGCATTTTTGCAGCTCATTAAGCTTTTAAATGAACCAAAAGTTTTGCAGGCCTGGTTATTAATGAGGGATAGTTTTGCTTTGTGTTTTGTTGTAATACAAATTGTACCAGGAGAAGTATTAAAAATAAGGATATGTCATAAGTGACAAAATTACCTATTCAGCGTTCAAGAGCTTCAGGAACTTCTGATCATTTGTGTAACTTCTTTGGAAAAAAAAAAAAAAAAGTCTTGTTTAGAAATGTGGACTGTGGGTGCTGATGTTAGCGTTGGGGATATCTGGGCTGTTGCAACATGTTTTCATTGAGATGGTATTTTATGCTTGAATAGCTTCGGTGATCGACCAACTCCTTTTTGAAAAACTTGTAAACAAAAGTAGTTTTTATCAGCGTCCCATCAGTCCATTTTATTTTAAACAAAAACTAATCTTTAGTGGTCCAAAATAAGCAGCTGATCGTTATTGGTTGCAAATGTTGCTTATGTGTCAGATTTAATCAAATAAAGTAGCATACATGTAGTCGACCAAGTAAACAGGACAAACTGACAGCATTCATGATTTGTTATGTTTCGGCTACACTTCCTGTTACAGCAGTTGTGTTCAATATCATGGAAGACTGTATGGTAATCTCATTTTCAAGAGGTCCATCACTATGGCACTGAAAACTATAATTCACTTCCATCTGAGCAAGCTGTCAGTTGTCACCAATAAATTTGCCATGCTGTCCATCTACTCTGGTGCCGCATGTTGTTGATGAACTCACACTAAAGCAAGAACAGATTATGCATCATGCTTCGAGACTGTTACTGTGGTTACCTTTTACGTTTACTGTTAAAACAGCCATCAATAAAAATTTGGAGAGTCACGAGGAAACAATTTGCAAATGCAACACTGACAACTGCAGGAAGCCTTTTGTGCATTATCCTTTACATGACAGAAATTTTCCTAAAGCCTTTTCATCTTTGAGATTTCATTGTTTGTAGAAAACGCTTTAGGGAAGCATGCCATGAATGGACAAGGAAGGTGCAACGTATTGTTTGTTAATCAGAACTAGGGGAAAGGCTATTATTACCTACGAGCAAAAAAACACAATGCTTTTACCACAACTGAATGAAAACTGACACAGTAATACAGAAAAAAGGAAACACACAAGAGGTGCTTTTAGTTTAAAATATCAAAACCAATAATAATAAAAGAACAGCAAATGATAAAAGAGTATGTGAAGCAATCATCTGTGTAACTTTCAGAGGAAGGCCCCACACAGAGGCAAATAAAAAAGATGGTTAGATTACAAACCAGAGGCAGCTGCAGGAAGGACATTATGAGAGCTATGGCAGACCAAGCTCCTCTTACATCAGCCCTAAAAGTCTAAAGTAACACATGAGCCAACTACCAGCTAGTGCCAATAAATCCATCTGTAAACACTCTTTCTCTTCTTAATGTCTCATTAGCGGAGTCAGTCAAATGTGCCCAGGCAGCCACCCGTACACAGACACAAAACACGAATGACAAAGTGACAACAAATAAACTACAACAAAGTATGAGTCTTGTACAAAACCAATGGTAGGAAAGAGAATTACTACTGAATTAAAAAAGTTTTTTAATACTTTTTTTTTTTTTTCCATTTTTATTCATCAGCTACAAAAAGTAAGTTCCTCTTCCTGGGATGCTTTAGAGGCCTACAAGCCTTTAAAAAGCCTTATTAAAACCTATTAATATTTGTAGGAAGTTTTTAAATTGTACGTTTTCAGTTTTTCCTCGATGACTCCACGTTTTCAAAACAGTAAACACACAGACCAAAACTCATAGTCCAAGTTTTGTTTGCAAAAGGTGCTAAGTTGGCCAAAACATTTAACGAATAAAACAAGTGCAGATATTGCCTTGATACAGCACAACCTTCCACCAAGTGCATTGTGGGAGAGCAGAGACATTTTTATTCCTCCATATTAATGCTATTTTCTGTAAACTTTTTGCTGCTGCTATCCTTGACATTCCATTCATATTTGCTCCCCCGTTGCTACATGTAGGTTGTGATGCTTGGTAGCCTGATCCTTTAGTTTGAACTACTTTCTGCTGTGACCACATTTCTTTCAGCTTCCTGTAAAAAACCTGCTGGGACTTTTCAGACAAAGCTGTGGGAGTGGAGCATCTTCAGATCCAGCCCTGGTGTAGCCCATTACATCACTGACATGCAAATCCCATTTGTTGTCTTTTTACATACGCTGTGTGAAATTGTCCTTCTTGAAAACAATTGGATCCAGAATCAGAAATCCTCAGATTGCTCAGACTGTGGCAGACAGAGATTTCCAGGACTCTGGCAGTTTTCCAGCCAGCTGGAAAACTGTCTGGAAAGCTAATTGCAGCTTCATTGAGCAATTAACAAGGAATTTCAAATCCACAAGTCAGCAGTTTGTTTGGTTGTTCACAGTCTCAGCCACTCAGCTGAATATTGCAGAAAAACTAATATGGCTGTTCATGTTTCTTCTTCGATTACTTTTATCAAGTAAAATGTAATCAGAGCTCAGATTATGTGAGGAAACAGTTATATCATGCATGATGCCAATAGACTTTCCGAAAGTAATTTGTCTGAAATAACTTTTCCCTTTGCAAAATAGATATTGTGCCACAAAGCAAAATGAATCTATCAGCAACTGAAGGGAAAAACCAAAGATCTTCCGAGTGACTGGTTTCAGGGTCTCAAGGAATCCAAAGTTAAATGACCATTTAATATTTCTTTTTAAAGAAAAATTTGAATTTGTAAGTTAGCTCACACACCAAATCTCTCCCATGTGGGACTGATTCTACAAAAGGAAACCCTGCCAGGAGCACAAGCATTTTATCAGCTCTATCTTTGCTTTGGCAGCTTTTTTAACATTCACACCTCAGTAAAGAGACCGACAGCTTTAGAAAGACAGTTTCTGTCCACAAAGGATAGGGTGAACATTGTGGTTGATAGTGGTGAAGCTGAAAATAACTCAGCAGCTATGCTTAGCTCCAACATAAAACCCTCTGCTGTTTGTTCACACAGACTTGGAGAATTTTGGCCACATGCTGCTTTTTGGGGGAGGAAAAGTCGGGTGAGGGTAGTGTGAAATGAAATTAAGCAAAAATAAAAAAAATAAATTACATGGAACATTAGGCAGAATAAAATATTTTTCTTCTACAGAAGAAGAGCAAACTAAATATTAGGGCCACAGTAGATAAGAGAAAAAAATAGGCATGGGGAGTACATTTCTGCCAAAAAATGTGAAATTTTAAGATTAACGTCATATTTATGAGAAAAAACTTGGATAAATTACGAGTTTCCATGATTGAAGGCATAGATTGGTCATATTAAAGCTAGAATATTGTGCACCCAACATGACAAAATGTAAAAAAAAGTTTAGGTGTATAAATACTTTTATAAGGAACAGTGTAAGGAGCTGCATAGTGAAACTGTATATCCAAGACATTATGACTCACAGTGAACTGGGTCGGATTTTTCGGCCGTCCTGCTCTCCATCGTTGCTGGTCAGGCTGTGTCTGGGGGTTTTATTGTGGCTGCCGGTGCTGCTGCTGCTGCTGCTGCTGCTGCTGTTACAGTTTGTAGAGGAAGACACCGGGTGCTGCGTGTCAGCAGCTGGGGTGTTGCCAACACTGTTCCTCTTTTCACCTACAAAAATAAAGCATGATTTACATACTTTCTGCTGCTATAATGGTAAAAATCCTGACTGAGCAGTGTGACTTCTAGTTTACATAGACCAACTAAATCCTTGTCTTGTGTGAATCTAACATGGTCACATAATTCAAATACCATTGCAAGCTGACACTTTTATGCAATAAGAGTGCTTAAGGAGAAAATATATAAAGTATGTAAAAGGTGAACAGTATAAAAATGTGTTATTTTTGGGCATGGGGGATCACCTGTCTGAGAATGTGTCGGTGTGTGGAATAGCGTGAGAGGCCTTTCACTGCAGGACGGTGCTTTGCCCTCAGTGCTTCTCCTCCTCGACTGGTCGAGCTGCATGTTTGTTGAATTGCCTGTCGAATTGGGCACGTCCCCGAAAATCTGTGTAAACAAAAAGCTCTAAGGAAATCGGAATGAACAATTTAACCTTACAGTCTTATAAAACCTTCCGCAGATAGTTTGCAGATTAAAAAGCAATGTTTATCTTGGCATGGTCTGCTTGAAAACCAAAAGCTATATAAAGAAAGCAATGTGAACAAACTGGTTGGGTTTGAGAAAACTAGAAGTTACATAAGTCATCAACATGTCAGCTGAAAAACAAACTGCAAAATACAATCGTGTGAGAGTTTTGCACATTACAACTGCTAAGTTCAACGTATTTAGCGGTTGTAGTTTAATTCATGTTAATTCTTTTAATCTTCTTTCTTTATTTGCATGGGAACAAGTGTTAAGCATAAACGTAAGCAGAACACTATAACCTTTTTAGCCTTAGTTAATTTGCAATGCACATCGCCCGATGGACTTTTAGTTATATAAAACAATTTAAAGCACAATAAATCAACATAGCAAAGCAAAATGTCAAAAAATAAACTCTAACATAAAGTTAAAACTGATCACAATAAAAAAGACCATCATAGCAGCATCATGGGCTGGCTGTTAAACATGACTACAAGTCTGGTCTTTAAGAAACTCCTTCAGTCTTAATCGAAAAATGTGCCAGACTGGGATCAGTTTCAAATTCCACATCCTAATGTCTCACACAGAAAAAAACTGCTTTGATCAAAAAAGGTTTTGCAAAAAGGTTGTTGCTGGTTCCACCATGAGTTACTAAACCTGCAGATCTAAGAGGAATTACTAAGTCAATTAGTACCTAAAGAGCCTGACCTTTCAAATCTTTGAAAAATAATGATATATTACATTATTTATCAAAGTTCATCATATTCAGTTTTTTTTAAGAATGTGGCAATGATGAAATCTAACAGGGTTTTTGCTGAAACTTTTAATTGCTCAGTTACATATCGTCATTTTGGTGTTACATCTTACAGAAATTACACCTGCTGACTCTCAAAAGGATGAAGTAAGTAAAAATAAATGTTATATGTGTGTGTGAGTCATCTGTTTACCACACATTCTCTTACTCCTGTCAACATGTATGCATGTGGTGGAAGAACCTTTTACTAGCGTCTTGTTTGCTCCATTCATTGACTGAACACTGTGTCCAATGGCAGGCTCTCATGCAGACATACTGTTGCCATGGTGAACTGCGTAAGCAGCTTGAGGCAAGTGACTTTAAAGTGCACTTACAATTACCGTGGGCATATTTAGATCTAATAGGTGCAATAAATAATGAGGAAAAATAAAAATTTAATCTTCACTGTCCAATTTTTTTGCCCATGCCTGGACTCACAGCCCTCCTCCTCCTCTTACCCTCTCATGGTGCTCTATGAGGATTTCCACTACAATGTTTTGGAACTTGATGTCCATGATGGCTGCGACCGTCTCCTCCTGTGGGCGAAGCAGAGTGGGCCCAAAGACCACGCCCAGGTTGGCGACAGTCATCAGGTTCTGCTGGTTGTGATTGGCCACCCTGTGAAGGAAGAACAACAAAAAAGGAGAACCACATTTAAATAAATACAAATATATTACACAAAGACTGACATATCTTAGTGCTGTGCTAATGCCTAGTCATTGTTTATTGAACTGAAATCTGCTGCTTCTTGTGAGTTTTTGAATCCCCCCAAGAAATTTTGATAAATAAAAATAGAAAAAGATAACCATCTGCTTAAACAACATGACATTGTTGTTGAAAAGTGAAAGGATTAAAACATTATTCATAAAGACACCTACTATAATGGGAATTTTCCATACCTTTGAATAGGTCAAATTTGGACTGGATTTATTAGCTAACAAATGCATTTTTCAAAACTAGAAACAATAATTTGCCAATCGTAGGGAGAAAAAACAATTGTGGCTACGTGGAAAAGGCCATGTCACCAATTTGGAATTGTTTAAAACAGAAGATGAATCAATAATTATCAATATTGACAATTATTAATATTGACTGATATGAAAAGCAAATATATCGAGATGTTTTTCAGCCATAGTGTCGATCCTTACTGTCTGTTCAAAAGAGCTTTTACCTCAGTAAGTGAAAGAGTAAGCTACAAAATTACTTACCAAAAATACAGAATTTCCCTTTATTTCTACAAACATTGGATGAAAACACTGTCATCCTTCTTTCCTCAGAGCAACACTTTGAGGCTCACAAGATGATATTAGCTGCATTAGTTGGGCTGCCTACTTGGCCAGCCAGCTTAGTAGCAAACATGCCACTCTAAGTTTATAAATCTAAAAAAGATAAAAGCATCATTATGACAACATTCTTTTCAGCTAAGGAATCTACGAAGAGGCCTCTGAGATCTGCAGACCCCAGTGACCCACAGTTAGAGTTTCCAGGTGAGATAATAACAGAAAGCCTCTGAGGTTCTCTGTTTATACTTTGATTATGTTATTTGTGCAACCCATACAGTTCTCTATTTGCTGGTGCTTAATTTATATTGTAGCTGATTTGCATATGTAAATATTTTACACTGGTATTTTAGGAATGCATATGTACTTAAGCTCCAAACTGCCATTACATAATGCTCGAACTAAAATCTACTGATGTGATTTCAAATATAAAAGTTTCATTTTGTCTGTTTTGCCAGGGACATATTTTGCAAGGTCACAATGCATTTTAATCTCCTTTGTAGGTGCTTGGTCATAATTCAAAGACATTTCCTGCTAAAACTTAAGAGATGGTGCATTCAGGAGAATGGAGCAGACAGATGGGCTGATGCTATGAAAGGATAATGCCCCCGGCTGCAGCTGTCGCCTTGCACAAAGTCATAAAACTCCACTGTAAATCAACAGCCTGACAAGGACCTTTGCAGAAAAGCTGAAAGAGCACAGAGAACAGGAGGGCATCGCCTGTCTGCAAGCAGCAGGTCAGAAAAGGACAAGGCAGAGAGGAAGACTGGGAAAGGCAAAGCAGTTTTCTGTCTAAGGAATGTTTTTGCTTCTGCAATACATTTCACAATTAAAACAATCTGTAGTTAGTTAAAGCAAGTGAATCTACCAATAAAAATAGGTTTAAAAATTAACACAACAATAGTGAAAAATACTAAAATGACCTTGACCTTTCTGGATTTCTTTTTCATTGACTGAACTGAATTATGTCAATGATTTACAAATGGTTGGACTCATTTATGCATTTGACCTTTTACATATATAAACACTATCTCATCTTTAGCAATGATGGAGTCAATCTGCAGGCTGATAGGAACAGAAAAATGCAAAGATCAAAGGTGTGCTCTGACACAGACACCATATCTATAAAGCGGTTATGATGATGGCCATCGACAGCTATAATCCAACAAAGCTTGTGGAAATATGCTCACTACCAAAAGGCCTGCATGCGCTCACCCACAGGTAGTATAAACATGGATGATGGCCCATTTATCACAGATTGCATCATGCTGCAGCTCCAGAAGGAAGGCCTGATAAATCCACTGGGCTTAGATGCAGGTTTAGACTGAATACACAATGTCAGTGGAATACTTTAGCAGAATAATCACATATAAGCCACTATTGTCATGCCATGAGTTGTTTTTTAGGCTGGGGCTCATTTTGATTATACAGCAATCAATAAATGCATGCATTTATAATTCAATAGATTTCTCCAGAGTATTAAAGTGTATTAATTTAACATGTTGCTTATGTGGTGAGGGAGAAAAGCAATTATAAGGAGTGGTCAGAGAGGCCAGTGACTAGATTTTGATAATGTTTTGTATCCAGAAGTCAGATTTTTCAACTTCCAAATTAGAAAATTTAAAGTAAAGCCACTTGAACTTCAACATGCAATGCATCTACTGTGCATATAAAATTTAATTAAAGTTACATTTCTGATTTTTTGTATCGTAAGAAACCAAACTCTGTATTTGTGATGGTCTTTTAATTTTTTAATGAGAGAACCCACAATGCATCAAACTACATAGAAATTATACTGAGTCTAATTATTTTTTTTCTTCCCAGGATTGATGGCAGAACCAATCAAGAGATTCTGGACTCCACCAAACGGACTGGAGGACACAGGTTCACTATCACTGGTATCATTACAGGTTCAGAATTTAAATGTAACAGAGTGCAGCTCATCTCTGCCTGTATGTTATCTCCACCTACTTGGACAGGTGTTTCATCAGCAGCTCCAACATCTGTCTGTTCTTCTCAGGTAATCGGTGAACGAGAGCATGGATCTCTGTCACTCTGGCCTCTGGATTGTCCATCTCTGAAGGAAGACACATATAACAGCAATGGTTGAGCTCCTTTGAGAAAAAGAGACGTGACACATCAGGACTTTATAAAATATATAAAGGAATGAACCAATTATGTAGCTGCTGACCAGGAACCAGGAATATTACAATATGATGAACTCATTCAGTGCTTCACCCAATATATTTGTTGCACATAGGAGCATTTCTTTATTAAGATCATTTACCGATAAACTAACTCACTGACTGACAATGTAAATATGTTAACAACAGTGTTACTGTCATATGTTGCACTTTTATGTTTTATGGTGACCACAAAAGGAAATAAAATCACATAGCTATTGCGGCTTAAAAAGAGGATATGTTGTCATTCTTAGTTTTTAACTGAATTGTTATGTAACTCTGCGATGTTAATAAAAAGATATTTGTTAGTCAGAAGTGAGAAATACTCAAAGAAAGTTTTACAAACTGGAGTTGTATTGAAAAAACAAAAGTAAAGCAGGCAACATTTTTTATTGAACCAGAAATTAGAAGCAGCATTTGCAGATACACATAGATGTAAAGTTAAATCCAAAATTATTCATACCATTACCCGATTTGTGTTTATATTAATTAGGGATGCAACAATATGACAATTTGAGCCGATGTTGATATGTGGTATAAATATTTTAGTGGCTAAAAAAGTGAAGGTGTTTTAGCATTAAAGAATGTTTATTAATGCATATAAAATATGGAACTTGCATTTATTAAACTGGCAAAATGGCATAAATATTCAAGTCACATATCAAAACTACCCATAGAAATTTTGACATTAACACTGTAAATCTTACATTAACACTGTAAATCTTACATTAACACTGTAAATCTTACATTAACACTGTAACCTATTAAATTTGCTGGAGATCACTCATCTCTTTGGTCTGAGCTGCTGGAGACTTTGCCTTGTTGATGGTTAAGGCTGACAGACCTGCTATTAAAGCATCACAGCTGTAAGTCAATAGAAAGGTGACAGAGTGCTCACAGTAGATCAGCCCTCAGGATCTGGCTGTCAGCAGGAAGTAATGCAACACCGACTCGACTGCAGGGCTGGAAACCTCTTTCACATACTTTAGCACTAAAAGTATTTCCACATCAAGTCAAATGCTGCAAAAGCCAAAGACTAAAATATAAACCAAAACTATTATTGAGAGTATAAGAGTAGTGCAAGACATCTTAAACATGTCCTAATAAACATCCAGTGTCAACACAGGCAGTCATCTGATAAAAAATATGACACCTACTTGTCATTAACTAATATGAACACTACAAGCTGCAGTAGGTAATGTTTGTAAACATTTATTTTTTCACTTATTTGTTAAAACTGTTAGTATATCCTGATAGTGGAACATGAAACAGATAATCTGTGAAAAAAATAAAGTTAGTCTGTATTGTCCCAGTGGTCCTGCTGCCGTTTGCAGAAATACACCGCTCTCAGAAACAACCAATCAGAGCCAGGAGGAAGGTCTTAACAGTGTCAATCATGCTTCTGTACATGGTGCTCACATCCTTCCCACAATTAGTGCATGCTGTCATTCAAGCTCAAGATTGCTGGTGTGCTGCGGCTGTGCTCATGTCGGAGAAACATCCTAACCTACCACTGAATGCCAGCCTGGTTATTTTTTCTTAAATGCAATTAAATCCTTTTGTCACAGAGATAAAGAAAATTAGATCAGACATCAACACATGAACATTGTTTAATGAAAAAATAAGAATTTTGTAGGTATGTCATTATTTTTTTCACATGGTTTTAACTGTGAACAGATCCAAGAATATTTTTTTAGAAATTAATAAATTATGTGTACATTTGTTGTCATAACATGACAAATTTTTTTAAAGTTCAAAGGATAAGAATATTTTTTGTGAGGCCCTGTCTACAAAAAGCAGCACTGTAGTTGTGTGGGGAAAAAAACAGAAAGTGTTTGAGAAATAATTTCAACCTGTTCACAGTTTCTCAGTTATGCAAATCTTTCCCATCAGAGCGTGAAGACATTTGCTTTACAAATTAGTGGATAGAGAGAGTTCAGCTCTGAACTGACATGAGGGGAGAGAATAAAGGGCAATGCACATCAGCGGTGTCAAGCAAGTGAAGAAGTACACCCCCATCGTTTTCTATTTAACAACTTACACAGATGGCATCTGAGATAAGATGCCATCACAGATGCTTACAAAGATGCCATAAGCACCACCAAGCTGATTTTAAAAACTGCTCCATTTAGAGGAGCTGATTCCTCTGACAAAACATTCTCCAGATAAAGTCCCATAACCTCTCTGTCTCAGAACCGTCAAGAACAACATTCAATTTGAGTTAAAGGCACCAACTGCATTTTAAATATGTTTTAAAGGCAATAGTCAACAATTTTAGAGGTATCGCTTGATCAAGCATCGACTGTGTCTCACCCATTCTCTAAAGCCAAGAGCAAAATAAAAATCCTTTCACCTGTCAGGTGAAACCAAGCGATGATTTAAAAGATAGCTATCAGTTAATATTTGTTTAATAGGAAAATCCAAACTTGTTAGACCAACTGATTGCCAAGAGGTTCTCTACTGCCACTGTATTATTTCTCATTTCTTCACTCAATTTAATATAAAACACTATCATCAATTGATTGCTTAGGTTTTAGAGGGTTTAAAAGTGTAACCTCACAGAAAAATATTAGGAAAGAATCATATTAGTTAAAGTGTACAGAGGAAGTGAAAAGGTTCATGGGAAAAACATGTTACAAGCAGATGTAGGCACCGAGTAAAGTTAATAAACTGATATTCTCCTGTCAGTGAGCACAAAAGACAGAAATTAGAAGTCAGATTCTATCCTACCACACCTTCTACTCCTCCTCCCCTTCCTCTTCATTTTCCCTTCCTTCTACACCAAACCAGTTCCCACAATGTCTCTTTCTTTTACTTCAAAAAAAAAGAAAGAGACAAAAAATATCAGATTTTTCTTTGTCTAAATCTGATATTTGACACAGGATGAGAGTAAACAAAGAGGAAACTTGAGGAGGAGCAAAATGAGCGGTGGTGGTGGGAGGAAGTGGCTGAGATGTGAAAGAGAGAAGGAGTGAGGGAGGAGTCTGCAGTGGGAGTTCAAACCAGGACAGCGTCCTCATAGCGCTCTGCTGCTTCTTCTGGGATAAGCCAGGAGACAAAAAAATATGAGAACTCAGCCGCATTCTTCCATGTGCCGATTCGTGCCATGCAAAATCTAACATAACCAGAGGCTTTGCAAAAATAGTGCAAAATTTCAATATAGGGAAATCAAACAACAGCGATTCCAAACCTTACGTGGAGGAAAGTTCCACATTTAAATATCACTGAAACTCCACAAGCCTACCACAGACAAACATATAGAAACAGCCTTTTTATTCTCTCTCTGGTTGGCTTGGCTATATATGGACCTGCTTCCTGGCAGTGTTGCCAGGGACACAGAGTTATTTCCTGGAGTTCATTCCCATTGCAACTGAGCTTTCCAAAGGATTAACAGTCAAACATAGAAGACCTGTCTGCCCATCCTTTTCAGCCAAGCTCAATTAAAATAAAATACACTTTATCTTACTTTTTAAAAAATAAAGTAAAAAAAAGAAAAAAATGAGAAAGAAGAGCATATAAACATGCACTGATTTGAAACATATTCATGTCCACTGTAACATTTTCACATACTGTCGACTTCCAACCACAGACCTTCGTCTTAGGATAAATTATTTTATTTTTTATTTTTTCATAAATAATGATCTGAAACGTGTGGCATGCATTTGTAGTCAACTACTAAGTAACTACTACTACTAGTAACTACTACTAGTAACTAACTACTAAGTAGTAGAGTCACTACTTTGCAGACCTGCCTTTCACAGCCATAACAGCAATAAATATTTTAGGGAATGTCTCTACAACCTAGAGATGATATTTTTGCTTGTACTGAAACTCAGTCATATTGGATGGGCTGCATCAGTAAACGGTTATGTTAGGTGGATTTGGGTCTGGACTGTGACTGAGCCATACTAACACAGAAATAGGTCTTTATCTGAGGCATTTCACTGTAGCTGCAGCTCCTCCAGAGCTACCACAGACCTTTAGGCTGCTTCACTGATTGACGCTCTCCTTTCTTCATCTATCACTTCAGGTGGATGACAATACTATTTTTTTACAACAAATTAAAATGATAAAATCTTGACTGTACACTTCAAATTTCTATAAAAATGCTTTAAAAAAATCCAAGCGGATCTGATGGTTCTGATGACTTGTGGAAGAAAATGTGGACCAGCCTCTGCTTGTAAGAGTTTATTTTGTATCCCAGCAGCAGCAGGCGAGGAATGCACTGGGCTGAAACGATTGCTTTGGCTGTTGGACAGTTGTGATAATCAATCTTTTAAAAAGCAGAATAAGCCAAGTTTTTTTTCCCTTCAATAAGTGCTCTACATATGAAGCAGATATTTTTTTAAGTTGGGCTTTTGCAATAAATAACCCCAAAAAATAGACTTCAGCTAGTTTGTACCATTACGTTCAGCAGCCTGTGGCTTTTGTTCTTCATGTCAAATTTGAATCTGTATACTTCTCATCTGCACAAGCACACACACACACACACACACACACACACACACACACGCAGGCTGGAGGGAATCTGCATCACAGACATCATAAAAAAAAAAGAACCAGAAGGCTAAAATAATCCCCATTTATCTCCTTCATATGCTGGTTCATATGCTGCTGTGTTTTAAACTCATCTAAGCATCTCCTAAAACATAATAAGGGGAAAAAAACTCACATATTACAATGAAAATATCAAAATCCATGCTTAATCCGTACCAAAACTGTCTGGGACGATTCAAGAGGATTTCATCTGAAATCAGCAACAAACCAAAAAGTCAGCCACTGGATTGCTCTTTGTAGGACTTTGTGCATCCTTTTTTTTGAATAACTGTCTGTCCTGTTTTCATGAGCATTTGGGAGGCAAATGAGGTGCACAATAAGAAGAGACTTACTGGCAGCTTTGATGAAACTCCTCTGGTACTGGTACGTCATGAGAGGCGCAGGCAGCATCCTGGAAAACAGAAGATGTCACGTAAACCAATATCTACTCAGCTAATTAAGCAATTGAAATAGGCCGTCTCAAGCAAAGAGTGTCCAGTTATTAAAGAGATATAAATGAAATGAGCCCATTTTTGCCACACACACCTCAGATAATGCTTGATGGCACTCGTTATTGTTTTAATCTCCCACTCTGGGTTGTCCAGCTCCACATCAGCACACGTCTTAGGATCTGAAATACAAAGATACGACTCAGTTTCCCCGAAATGGATTTGTACATGCTTTTATGTGTGTGTTTCAGTGTTTACCCATAGTCAGGCTCAGTAGTTTTTGTACTTTGGAGCTTACGCCAACGATTCTGTACAGACCCTGCTCATCAATACCTGAAGACGCAGAGATGAAATAAGGAAGTCATGCTGCAGACATTTTAGGTAATTATTAAACAAGGTATAAGGAAGGTTGACCGTTCTGCAGTAGATCTCATGTAGTAAACTGAAACACAAAAAACTGTATTTTTTTCTATTTTATAGTTAAATTTGCCTTTTAAGGTACAGAAACCTTCACAAATTGTTGCACCCATAATGTCCTACAAGCACAAAATAAATATATAATTTATTGGAGTAACAATGTCAAGAGCTGAGAATGTCATTCGCTCTAACAAGGTCCCTAGAGCCTAGGGAAGGGAAACAGGCCCGCAGTATGATTTACTCTACACCGTACCTAACAGTGAGCATGAGGGGCTTCTCCAGATATTCATACTTTGATTCCCAAACTAATTTGGAGAGGTTGTTGTTGAAGAGTTCAATATTTTAGTAATGAAGTCAAAGTACACAATTTCAGCTGAATCTCTTAGCATTTAGCAAACACACCCCATTTCCAGCTTTGATCTTCACCTTGGGTTGCCCCATGTGGAGGGGAAAATTGTAAGGCAAAATTGTGATGAATCTAAACAAGGCCAATCAGAATTTATTGTAATAAATTACTTTATTAGTACATTTCAGCTCATTTCACCATCCAAACTGAATTTACTTAAATAATTAGAAACAAATGACATCATCATACACAGTGTGAATGTCTCTCCTGAAGAGTGAAGAGGCATAAAGAAGGCAGCAACAGATGCTCTGAGGGCATTGGATGAAATAAGGTGGTGTTTTTTTTTGTTTTTTGTTTTCATTTTTAACATGCAGACCTTTACTGTGACATTTTAGGGGAACATCTGAAGGCCAGGAGTGTCCAGAAACATCAAAGAGACATATACTCATAAGGTGGTAGCTTCAATTTCATTCGTGCCAGACTTCAACTTTTTCAACATGACTTGCAAAGTCAAGGATGCCACGCTAAGTACATACAAGTGTTACTCCAACAATAGAAACACCATTATTTACATATATAGTGTCATTCTGTTAGTATACCTGGATCAAATCCACAGTATTAATTCCCTCAGTGTTTACTGGTTCATGGACATTTATTTTCATTGTTTGGTTTTGTTTGACAGTTACATCTGTTTTGGTACAGCTTGATGAAAGGCTCAGTAAATAGATAATGTGCACCAAATATAATGGAGTAATGATTTACAAAGTTGTATCCCTTTTCTAAGACTTCTCAGAGCTACTTTAGGAGCTCAACAACATTTTATAAATGGATTTTTACATGAAGCACTTTCCTGAAATAAACATAAAATAAAAAAATCCATGCCAACTGGGGCAAGCAGATCTCAACTAAATATATGCAAAAGTAAAATAAACCACATGAATTAAGCAGGAGATCAACCAAACAGATATACTGTTAACATTATACCTCGAGTTTCCACAGCGTAGATGAATTTTTTCATGACGTTGAACCCAGTAACATCCAGCTGGGCCACTGTTGATGAGAGGCAAACAAGGATCATGAAACGATTAGCAGCTTATAAAAAAATACATGACGACAGGCTCTTCCTACTTTAGATTTTTATACACTTTGAAAACATTTCTTCTCCTTTCAAGCTTGTCTTTTGGGCTAAGAGCTTGATTTCAAACTCGGAGAGTTGGACAGCTGCAAAAAGTTAATTGCATTCCTAAATATTTTTAGGAAAATTAAAAATCTGTTCAATCGCAATATTCAGGCAGGCCGTCTATCTCAGTTTTCCTCCAACTGAGAACCGAAACCTGACCAGATTAAACAACCCCACAGGAGAAAAGCATCAATGGTCGCCTATTTTCTTTTACTCCTAAGCACTCATCTGTCATCACATCACATGTTTTTATTTTACTTTACTCCAAAACTTTGCTCTCCCTAAAGTAATGGCATTACTTTTTTCAGTTTGCCTCATATATATATAGGTTTAATTTATATTAAAGCTATATGAATGTGTAGTATATAGGGAGGTTTTTGTGTATGTAAGAAAAAGAAAACTTTACTTTAATACATTACTTTTGCTAATTGGGTACATTTTCTCTGTCGTACATTTAAGAACTCCACTTTAAAGGTTCACAGCTGAGCAAAATCCAGATGTGTTCTGACAAATGGACAAAGCAACCATTGAGTTCAGACGAACGTGTTTAAATCGCACCCTGAGGCCAGCTGAAAGACTGAACTGACACAACTGAACTGTGCTTTTCAACACGTTTGTTTAGACACGAGAAGCATCTCACTGCATCAAGGTTAAAAATGTGTTTCCAGTTCAAATATATTAATCTCCAAACCATTTGTATAAATAAATGTTGAAACTGATCAACTTACTGCCTTCAGTTTGGTTGTCTTTGTTGAGATTGTACACCTGAAAACAAGAGAACAATTAGAAGAAGTTATTCTTTTTCATGAATAAAACTTTTTCTAGCAAACCTCCCCTCTTGGTGCAAATGCAAAATATTTAACAGGTTATTAATATGTATATGCTATTGAGAAAATGCATCCAGACATCACATTTAATTTTGGTTTTAGAACACCCTGTAAATCCAATTAGCCATATCTGCACAGAAAAATAGAAAGTGATTGCTTTTGTGTGTTATCTATAGCAAAAGTAAAGGACTTTTATTCATAAGACATTTATTTTATTTGATAAAGTAATTTACACTCAAAGTTGAGTATTTATGCACTTAAATGGTTTTGCTTTTTACAAAGGCAACGGTAAAAATTTGACAGTTTCTGGTTTTATCTCAAAAAAGAGGTTGAGGTAGTAATGTGACTCATGAAAACAACTGTGTAAATAATCAATGGTTTATCTACAGTAATGAGGTAAGGTCACATCCATGCGAATATGTGTTGAATAAATGTTCTGAAAAGTACTCCGAGGGTATTATTGTGTACACTGCCCACATTATGGGGGAAGGTCAGTCCAAAAAGGGCTTAAGTCAGCAATTTCAAACTTTCAAGTTTCAAAGGGTGCTGAAAACATTTTCACACCCCTTGAACATTTTCCACAAACACCCGTGTACTTAAGAGGGATTTACTATCACAAACTAACACAAAGCAGTGGATAACTGCGAGGTGAGGCATAAATGATGTGCGGTTTTCAACACTTCTATAAATACACATAAAAAGAAGTGTGACATGCAGTTATATTTAGGTTTGCCTCGAGTCAATACATAGCATAATCTGCTGCAATTGCAGCTGCACATCCTTTGGGGTATGTCTACAAGTTTTGCCCATTTACAGACTGGAATTATTGACTGAAACAAACAAGTTGAATAGACACAAATAAGCACAGCTGAACTAAAGCCTTTTTAAAATAAAGTGAACATTCCTAAGCTTTTCACATAAAAAAAAAAAAACTAAATGGATAAAAATTTGAAAATAAAGCTTATGTTAAAAACTTATTTTTCAAGGGTGGCTTTGTCCTGCTGTAATACTCAATCAGATTGAACTGATTAAACTATAACAGTTACAAAACAAACATGCCCAAACATCAAAGGTGGCTTTACAGATGAGGTAAAAAACACAAGCACATTTTATTTTTCGACGGGTCGCCTGAGTTCTGCAGCTGCACGTTCCAGCTTGCGTGGTGTCAATTACCTTTGCCCGTTTGCATGCAGACATGAGGGAGGTGTCGAGACACGAACGGTTCTGAATGTGGGCGCAGAGAGCAGCACTAAAACAGTTAAACGTAGCAAAACGTAAAGTTTGTAAGCCTAAACTAAACCATTTGTTGTACATGTGGAAAAGTTTCACAAAAGCTCAGAGGACATGACGTCCCCTTCTCTCCTCCTTTGTCTCCATCACTGTTTGTCTTTGTCATATAAGCACAAACTAGTAACCATGGTAACCTACCGGTTCTCTACCGTCCATAGCCTCCATCCACAACCTGCGATCCTCCTCAGACAGAGCCTGCATGGTGATTATGCCTTGTCTGCACTCACACACACACACGCACACACACACACACAAGGGACATTAGCGTTTTAAATTTTATGGTAAGTGGCAAACATTTTCAGTTAGAGGCTGTTAGATCAACAAATTTCCCAGTACTGGCCAAATGCACATGAAGGAGCACATCCAAATACCACATTTTGCATAGGAACAAATGCCTTATAAGTAAAGTATACCTGTAATCATGACATTTTATTTGCAAAACTCTGTAGAAGTTAAAAAAAGAAAACACCTTTAAAAAAAACTTTCAGACTGATTTGAATATGAAAATGTTATTTTTCCCCCCCCAAATGCAAAACGTGTTCTGTTGCACGCTTGAGAGTTCTGATGCTAATCTGCTGAAATCTGATGATCAGCTGCTCAGATCAGATTTTTCACCATAAAAGGATCAGAGGCAGATGATGTATGTTCCCTGAAATATTCATCAGCTAGCAAGAATTCATTAATCCACGAAGAGAAGACGAATCATTCTGAGAGGAGCAGCGTTCGTTGTCACATCTCTGTCACTCACACAGTCTCATTAGCTAAATCTGTCTCTGCCTTCTTACAAGTTCACAATCAATCCTGCTCTAGTCACTCTGTCAGCATGAGAGCATTCATCTTCTTCTTGCTCCCACGCTCTGCGCCAATCATGATCCACTGCCCCAATACAGGACATCACTCATCCAGACGAACTCTGACCAGAAAGCAGACACATCCTGCAGGCTCTGCAGCTATATAAGTAAACCTTCTCAGCCTGTTCTAATAGTGGTGGAGATTTAAGGTGAAAAACTTGGAAACTATATTATCAGTTTGTACAGTCCAAAGTTTTTTTTAAAAAGTTGTTAAGCTACAAGAGACAGACTCTTCCTTTAGAAGCATTTATACTTTGTAAAATGTAAAAACAGTATGAAAACACCAATCAAAAAGACTTAAAAGGGAAGAAATGCAAAAGGAGTTTTAGGAGGTAATGTAGAGGAAAATGTGGAAGAGCTAGAGGAAGGACAGCGCAGACAGAGAGCCACCAGGTTTCTTCTTGATTAAGCCAATAGCACCCTCATGTGTCTGTGGGGGCAAATTACAACACCGCAAAACCAAACGTTGGGAATCAACTTTGTTAAATTGTGTTGATCTAATATACAGGTTCAGCTCAATAAATAAGAACATCAGCAGGTTAATTATTCAAATCAGTTAAAAATGAAAAACTCTTTCATAAAGATTCAACAAAACAATATTTTTAAGTGCTTACTTTTGTTAGATTACATTAGGCTAGGTCATAATGAATCCCAATATTCTGTTTCTTAGAAAATGTGAATGATTTTTGTGATTTCAGGTGAAAAACTGTTTGGAAAGTCACAAACGGTCACTACAACTGAAGCAGGTTGTTCACACAGTGCTGCATTCAAGGATATTAATGGAGAGTTGAGTGGAAGGAAAAAGTATGGTAGAAAAAGGTACACAGCCAACAGGTACTACTGCAAGATTAACAGAATTATGGAGCTAATATCATTTAAGAATTTGTGAACAATTATAAAATATTCCTTTCTTATTTGTTTAATCCTGAGTTTTTGCAGCTATGAGTAAAAACCATTAAACGTAGCAGAAATAAACACTAGCTATTTCAGTTTGCATACGTAATAATTTTACTTTTTGAACTAAATTGTGAAAATAAATACATGTCTCAATGATATTTCAAGTTGTTTTAGATCCACCTGTCAGTATAAATAAAGCCAAATGATAACAGATGAGTAGGTGAAAGGAAAATGGTTTCAGTACCTTGTCATTTAAAAAGGTGAAGCAGGTGATCAAACAACAAACTCTAACCTGTCCATGGCCTCGACGTCAAAACAGAACCTCTTTTCTATGGACTCCGTCTTCCTCCTGGTGCACGACTTCAGGATGAAACTCTCCTCCTCACCCTGATCAATGTAGTCCAATAATAACATTCACACAAACAGGTATTTCAACTGAACAAGCATTTCACACGGTGATGCAGGTTAGCTTGATGAAGTAAAGTGAAGCAAAGATGAATCACTTCGCTCTTTCTGAAGCTGCAGATTAATTGACGCTCTATATTTCTGACTGAAAATTTATTGCTAAAGTTTTTATGCTTCAAAGTGAAGTACTACTCTGTGTTGGTCTATTACATAACAAATTGCAGACTGTGGTTTAAAATGAGGACAAGAACCCTGATTGGTGAGTGACACACTCACCATTTTTCCCCCTGATTTGGGGTCAAACACAACCATGGCGAACTTCTTGGGCTCACGGTGGTAAGTGCAGTAGTACTTCACCCAGGTAGAAACAAAGGAACCTGAGAAATAAGGAACAAGAGCTGAGATGAATAATTGCACCAGACAGGACAAGAGGGCGGAGGAATAAAGAGAAAAGTTCAAAGAGACAGAGATGGACAGAAGTAAAACAATAGCAGCAAAAACAAAAAAAGCTGAGTAATTTCCAGGTTCAGGGATAAAATGTGCTACCATGGAAACCACAGGAAGCCTTGGCTGCTGTCAGGTCACAGATACGAGGTGGTTTCTGTAAGCAGAAACCGAGGTGGGCTTTTACTCACGCTTCTCCAGGACGAACAGGTAGCCCTCCATGGTGTGGTGGCTGACACTCTTGTGCTCATGAGGGTTCTCCTTCATCTTCCTCATCAGACTCTCAACCTCAGACCTCGTGCTCTCAAAACGGTTCCTTGTCTGTACGCACAAGTACAAGAAGCAAAATCTGTACTGATTAAACATTATCTGATTTGTTTTCTATCAAATTATGCCCACAGGAAACTTCACACACGCAGAATCACATTCAAAAGCATTTAGAGAGAGAAACTTCAATCAAAGCCTTTAGTTCCTGGTAATATCATGTAGGCAAATTCTATACATTTACAGTCATGACTTCAGAACAAATATAGCTTTGTTATGGCATAACAATTAAAAACTGCTTACAGGACACCAAACAGCTGGAAACAAACAATACAAAAAGGATTTCAATTGATCCGTAGTCCCAACTACATCTAAACAAAAGTCTAATACATGTATGTTTGTTTTTGGGTTCTTACATTCTGTATGCTGATAGTGAGATCAGTTTTGAAGTGGTTGAAGTCCTTTGCCAGCTCATAGCCATGATGATAGTAGGTGAACAGGCCTTGAAGAAATGCCAACAGCTGAACCAAAGTCCAACAACAACAAAGAGGGAATAAGATGAGCAGGCAAATAAAAATAAAAACACTTTTTCTCAGCAATGTGGGCAACAACTTTCTTTTAAATCTTCAAAAACCACAGCTGAGATGCCCTCAACTAAAACTCAATCATTTTTTGGTACCAAAAGAAGACATATGTCAAGGTGTAATGCAAAACATTCAACAGATAAGTTAAAGGAACAGTTAAAGGTAAATAACAAAATGCAGTGTTGTCTTACAGGCTCCACGAAGTCAAACATCTTCCTCTCTTGGACCTCTTGCACCTTAAAGACGTACTCCAGAGAAACTTCGTAGAAATGTTGCCTTACATGATCCACCTGGTTGTCCGCCTAAAACAGAAAATAAGATGCACACAAGTGGTAAATCACAGGGACAGAAGGAGAAACTCAAGAGATGCAGACGTAGACAAATGTCCTTACTTCATGTAGATGGGACTCTTTTTTCTTTGCTGAAAGGCTCAAATGCTTCTCTAGCACTGCACAATATTTCTCTGTCTCTTTGTCATATTTCTTCTTGGCTTCCTGCCACACAGAATACAACACAATACAGTCTTTCAATCAATATATCAATCAATATATCTTTATTGATGATGCCCTTTTCCAATAGAGGAAGAGCTTCAAGAAGCGCCACACAAACAAGGTGTAACAACAACAAAAGAAGTTCCCTGCACTATAAACATAACTGTGGAAATCTTGTATATTTCCCTCTAAATGGTACCATGTTTGTAAGAAAATGCATTTGCAGATTAAGCCACAGATTTGAGTTGCTGTACCCATTAAAAACCATCTGAGTCCCATCTCAAGAAAAGATTCTGCAACCAGCGAAACTTTAATAATCTCAATTCAGATGGAACTTGTTCGTCCAATATGTAAATTTTCCACTCAACAGAAGTAGATCAGTTGGATCAGTTGTGTTGGTGTTGGAGTGTTGTGTTTCCTCAAACTTTAACCACCCAACTGAATAAACACCAGCAATCAACAGTCAATAACAGAATAAGCTTTCTGGCATTTGCAAAGAGGACTTGGCTAATCTTTCATTGGCACAGTCGACATATATACAACCCTCAATAATATTAATAATAAAAATAGGAAGATGAAGCAGCAGCAGCTGTACAGCTGTTTTATGACAAAGAGCCTAAACATTTCTGGAGGTTTTTTCTTCAACATAGAATATGTCCATTATTTTTTATTTTTTATTTTTACAGGACTCAGACTCAGACTGTCCTTCGTGGGAGCCCAGCTGTTTATCAAACAATAGAACATTTCAGCACATGGACAAAGGCACATGGTCAGATGACAAGTTGGGTGTAGACACCGAGTTTAATTATACTGGGAGAAAGTGTTCAAACTAAGCAACAAACAGCTGTGTCTTTCCACTGGTCCAGATGGGAATTAGGAAACAGCTGCAGAGCACATCAGGAAGGATGAGTCCGATTCTAAATATCAAGGCCTCTGTTCAAAGTCTGCCTCCTTGATTCCCTGTAGAGACTCAGTCTGAAATTACTATCTCTGCAACCAACTTCTGTAAAGGTTTTATTGCAAACTTCACATGCTTCATGTAAAAGATAAAGAAGCATCTGCAATTCAATAAAACCAGCTAAAGGGCAGATTGCTGTTCTTTTCAATACTTGTATTTAAAACAGAATTTTGATTAAGAAAAAAGTATTAATTTTTCCCCAGCAGGTGGCAGTGTGGTACAGTAGATGAGGATGTTGTGACCTTTCCCAAGAGGGCCCAAGAAATATTTCTTTACAGAATCCAACATCAGCACTAGGTAGACTCATCACATCTACAATGACGGCATAAACCGCTGATTCAATATGCCAAGTAAATAATCACAGAAATCCCACAAGGCTTAGCAATACATCATCACACTTCAGGCAAGCATTCACCTCATTTGGTTATTTATCTTACTGAAGTAAAATATATCTAATTTTACTGAGCAGGTATTTTGTTGGGGAGGTCTTAAAGACAGTTTATGGGATATCTAGGTTCCTAATTTTCAAATCCAAACAAACTGTTGCAATAATTCCACTAAATATATTTTTGTGTAAACATGCAGATGAAATTTCAAAACAATTGAGGGCAATTGGGACAAAGAGGCAGCCAAGAGGCCGACAGCAACACCGCAGGAGCTGCAGCCATTTCCCACTAGGTTGTGGTATTTATGTGACAACAATCTGATGTGTTTCCCATGTGTACTGACAAAGAAGCAGGACAGAAGCCTTTTTTTTCCCCCTGGAAAAAACACTCAAGTTTGGTTACAATCTACCAAAATGTGTTATGGTTTGATGAAAACCAACAAGAACTTTTGTGCCACAGTGCCAAACGTTGTGTTTGGCACAAAAGCAACATGTGCTTCACCATGAAACACCAAACCCACTCTGAAGCACAGTGGAGAAAGCATTATGCTCTGGGATTCTCAGTGTGGATAAGAGCTGCCCTCATGATCTCAGAGATTTGGAGAAATTAGTTGAGATGGATAAACATTACCATGACAAACTGAAACATTCTGGGGAAACTCCTACACAAAAAGACTGAAAGCTAAAAGAAGAAAAATAAGTGAAAAGGTGCAAAATTTTAACATACCACACTAAATTAAAGCACTTTGAAATAACCACAGTTGAAACAAAGAGCCACACATAGGTGCAAGTTATTTATAACACACATTGAAAGCAGGAAGTGAAGAAGATTGTCTAATGTGCAGGGATAGGTTATCAGTAATTTACACCCAACATATTTGTTTGTGCTCATTGTTGATTCTCAACGTATTTACTTAATTCAAGCATTGTTAAAAGAGAACAAAGAGTGGCATCATATTACCAGCAGCACATCCTGTACAAATGCTGGTTTGAGTTTTCACTAATATTTTCATGACCCTCAAATTCATCTGGGAATAATGTTAGGATGTACAACTAGAGCTGTGCCTTCACCTCACATTTGTTTCTTCAGCGATAGGTCAAACTGCGTCAAACAAAGACTTTACCAGTTCGCTTAGTGCTTAACTAGGATTATCATTGTGACCTAGAGACTGTACATCCGATCACTGTGCCACCATCAGACAATGACTGAAAACAAAGGGAATGGTCAACAGTGGACTACGAACAATGTTTTATGGAAATCTGTGCCGTTGCTTATTTAGGTCCTCCAGCTACTAACTGCATGGATCAAGCTTACCATGACCTAATAAAGGAAGATTATAATCTGTCATATTTACTACACAGAGAAAGGGTAATACTAAAAATGTGTTGAATCTGAAAAAAGCTCCTGTTTGGGGATTGTTTTTACAACCCTGATCTATTTTTGGGTCTGGAGCTACCAACACTGTATTTTGGTTCATACTCATCATATTTTAAATCAAATTAAAGATGCCTGCTTGAAATATAAGATTTGTTTTCCCTTTACAATGGGATTAATGGTGAGGCAGAGGCAGCAGTGGATCCACGTCTGTCTGAACAGTTCTCAGATATTGTCCAAGTTCTACCAAAAGTAGTATGTAAGACCTATGTCAGTTCTTACTGCAGTTTTTTTATAAGCAAGTTTTATTCCCATCTTCCTTTACCCTTTCAAGCACAAGCAGGAAACATTTTAAATATTTTTCTGTAAATATGAGAGCTATGTGAGATTTATTTTAAAAAGCATACAACCTCTATCAAGGTTTTGTGTGTTGTCCAACCGCTACCAGAGCAACAAAAAAAAAGGTTTATTGATCAATGTTTCACTGGCAGTGTGACACATCAATACTCATTCACAGCTCATGTATGTCCATTTCTGGGACTGGTCCTGTGATAGTACACAGTTGCTCCTCTTACCTTGGCTGCACTGATCTGCTCTTTCCTAAACCTTTCCAGTGGAATAATCAACACATCGTTGGCGTTTTCGATCTATAGAAGGATACACACACACACACACACACACACACACACAGACATGTTTCTCATTTCAGCGGCAGTATATCTTATGGCATGTGTGATATGAACTTAATTAATAACTATCAAACTAGAGCTGTTCAAGTTCAAAGAACATTAACAAAATCTAGCAAAGAGACAAATTATTTAATGCAAAATATCACAAGATACTATCGATGGGTTTCTTAAAGATTTTATATCATCAAATACTTATTTGAACGTGAAAATAAATTCCAGAATTGTCAGACTATGCTGAAATTTTGTGTAGTAGATAAAGATCACAGAGGCCAAAACTTACTTGTAAATTTGAATATGGTACGACATAAGGAAGAATGGTCTTCATGTTTTGACCAAAGATTTTCTTATGTCAAATAAAGGAAAAAAGCAAAACAGAAATATCCTAATATGTATTCAAAGTAATCAATGCTTTAGTCTCTCACCATCCTTGTCCTTTCATCCTCCAGGTTTTGTAGGACAGCTGCAAACTCCTGAAGTGACTTGGCTGAGGAAAGTCACGTTGGTAAAAGCAACAAATTAGACAAATGAAAACAATAAACAAAACAAGAAGGGGTCTTACTTTGAAACAAAACTTTAATTCAATCCAGTTCAGATTATTTTTTAATATAAGTACAGGCAAATGCCAACAGGTGGGTTTGAATGGAATTCAGAAAACTCTGTAAACTCATTTTGACACAGTCAAGAAATTAACTGGGAATGAAATCCCTCTTCAGAGGGTTTGTCTGATGTTTTCACAGTGAACACAGTTTCCCGGATCACTGGCAAGCGAGACACTCCTACATTGTTTGGGTCAGAGTTTCCACTTGAGTTGCCTCTGCCTGTCTGACACTTCAGGCGCATATACTAACACAGACACACTTCAGCTCACACTGAGCACGTGCAGAAAGGGGGAGTACTTGTGAAAATGACAGCTTCCACAGGAATCACAATCACTACTGCTGTACAGTCAGATTTTACAAATATTGTATCCAGTCATGTAGAATTATATCTTAATTTAACCTGTTTCTTAATATGCATCACCTTGCAGCAGCAGACTCTGTAGCAGGGAGAATATCAGTTCTGACATGTCTATGAATACTCCACACAAACAACAGTTCAGCCCAGTTGAGTATCAAGCTGTTCAGGAAAGATAGCTGGGGACAGTTAAACAACAGTAGTGGGTGGGACAGAGCGAAGCCCGGAGCCGCGGCCTGCACAGACAGAGCCGGGCAGTCATGAGAGGGGTGTGGCGCCGGCACTCCTACTGACACAGCAGGATGTTTGAACAGAAATTGTCCAGATGAGTACTGGGAATTAATAGTTTTATTCTAGAGCACAACAACATTGATATCAGGCTGACCCTGTTAGCTTTAGGTCTCCAACTCTTAAAAAGTGACTTATTTCTTTGTTTCTCCGTTGAATACATTTGTGTCTGAGGCTTTAGCAATTAAAAACAAAAGATAGATCAAAGTTTGATTTGCACTTTCTTGGATTAAAATATATAACTTTTGAAATCTTTTAAGTCTGCAGAGGAAATGTCAATTTGAAAAATATTAAGCAATGCTGCATTTGCTATTCCTCTGAAATGGTAAGGAAGAACAGATGTGAATCTCACTTGACTTCAGATAGACAGTAAATATCATAATAAACCGCACCAATAGTTTGTTTTGTGATTCATACCCTTTTAGTTTCTTGGTAATCCCTTTGTCAGTAAATGTAGCTCTGAAATAACTTATTATGACACAATAAAAACAAACTGCTACCAGATAACTGTCACAGCATAACTAAAAATTCAAAACTGAAATAAAACTCAGGAATGGAGCAAAGCTCTGAGTTTATGAAACCAATATGTGAAAAGGAGAGTCTGACATGAGAGCCAGTGTGCGTCCAGTAGCCCTCAGCCAGACCATGAAAGCAAAAATGCAAAAAGAAGAGGTATTTCTGTGTGCTTTTTGAGAATTTGCCCTGTGTTGTATTTTTCAATTAAAAACTAAAACGGAAGGTACAGTGCTATGAAAAAGTATCTGACTTTTTGCAGATTGCTTTTAGGTGTAAGGGGCAGTTCATTTGTTCTGATCCAAACTCGTTTGGTTTGGATCAGGTTTTAATCTTAATGGGTGAAATTTCAAAGAGTTAAATGAGTGAAGAACTCAAAAACTTAGTAAATCTATAATACTATTGTATGGCTCAATAATTTGCATCTATTTTAAAAGATGAATTCCTAAGATAAATGAGGAGACTTAAAGTAAAGATGCTGAAATCCTTTTGAATAGTGGTCAAAATGTACCACAGACTGTCACATCATGATAACTTTTGTTTTGTTTAAATGTTTACTATAGACAAAGTTTAATCCCAAAGTACATCAGGGATTCTGAAAACATCTTTGCAGTAAAAAATATATGAGGAGGCTTTTAAAAATATCTGACACGCCTGCTCTCTTCTACACTGCATTGTCATGAATCCATTCACAGGCATTCTTTTTCTGACACACCGATTTCTAGGGTAACATTTCAACACACTCACCAATGCATATCTCGTCATCTGTCTCAGCATCACCAATACACTGGAATTTGAAGTCGTTGAGAGAGTCTGCAAACTTCCTCTTTGCTGTTGACAAACCTGACGGAACAGAGAAATAAGAAGAGTCATGTTAACTGAGGCACATTATAAATAATATGCATTTCTAAATGAAATTCACCTTAAACTGTGAATGTGGATGTAATCGGTTGCATAGACTCATGAAAGGCATTGCATGTTTGTGTAAACTTTGCCTTAAAATATGTTAGATACCTGCCTTCTATTGCAGTTTCTTAGAATAAGTAACCTATCTTATGTTATGACATCTCTTGTTTATCTGCACATATGTTCGTGCTGCAAAGGTTCAAAAAGTTCTATTAACCTTAAGTCACATTAGCCACATAAGGCAGTAAAAATCCTTCAACAGTTGCATGTGGATCCAAATAAAACATAAGGCACTAAAAGCGCCAAGGAGATAGACACTCGCAGCAAGTTTGGCTCTCTTGCATTATAACTCACGGGCAGATTTGGCTTCACTACAGCATTTCCTGTTGCTGGGCTGGCTGAGGTCAGCCGCACACACAGGCTCAGAGTGAAATAGGGGCAGGATAATGAGGAAGGCACAAACGGAGACACATTATTCATACGTTTCTTAGAAACCACACGTTGTGGGGGAGACTCACCGAAACCAGGGTCTCGCATGCAATCCTGACTAAAGGAATCAAGGCGCTCAAGTAGACTTAAAATAATGATCGTTTTATATGGCTGGTTTGGGGATAATATCTGGTCTTGTGTTCTGGTGGTCAAAGAAGAAAGAGAAAGACTTAAAGGGGTAACATTATGATGTGGTAAAACTCAGCAGGGAAGTCCTACTTTTTAAGGAGCAGGACATATTCAGAACGAAAGTACCGTTCGAAATCCAATGATAGTTTAGAAAACAACGATAGGATTTGACAAAAATGACAGAAATGGACAAACCATGTCTCTTACAGAAACATGTGGGAGTCATGGGAAGGACAGTGAGTGTAAAGAAGACAGACAGTAGTTGGCTTTGCTCGTGTACATGCTGCAGGATCGGTGCAGTTTGCCAGTCAGAAATGAATCCCAGGCCTCTCGAGTCCTGATGGAACTGCCAGAGAATTAGACATGCTGCTGGCACACACTGACGTACATCATTTTCTCTCTTAAGACTGACACAATGAATCACTGTAGGATGTCACCAAGCAATGAGCCAGAGTTGCTTTACCTCATTAAAAGTATCCAAAGAATGATGAAGCTGAAGCCAAAGTCTGAATTTGAAAGATAAGAACTTTAAATACCAAAAATCTGCTAGTACTAACAGTTTAGTAGTCTCAGATTGGAACCAAACACTGTAAACAGTAGAGGTGTGTAGCATCTAATACACATTTAATTAATTGAATTACTGTAACATGTTTAATCGATTATTGTTTCTGATGGCCACCAGAGGGCAATTCTTGTATTCCAATAAAAATGGCTGTGTTCCCCCATTACCTCTGTGAATAGTTTTCTAAAAATGTGCACTGCAAATGGCTCACTTTTAGTTACCTTCCGTGCAGCATCAGGTTCAGTTAAATCTCAGGGGAAAAAGCCAAAAAAACAGAGTTTATTCTTAAGACCAGGGTTACTGTGATCTCTTAACTTTTGCATTTTTTTAAACTTGAATCTTTCTGGGCAATAGGGTACTTGCCTGTGACCATTATTTACCCTCCTTTATTCCCACTCAGGATAAAACAATTTACTCAGACAGAAGTTGACCTCATAAATGACCCTGGTAGGGGAAAGGTACTTTCATATCAACCTCAACCTTGATGGGTGGAGCTTAACATCTAAATTAGATTTTCTGAAAGTGCCAGTATTTTATTTCACGCCTTACTTTAAATCCTATTGTAAGGACCTTTTTAATATGTTTTTCCATTTCTACTTTGGCTACCTGCAGACAAATCCACAACTTTAACGCTTAGGCTAATTCACACAGGAGATCTTGATGCTAAACTCCATTTTCTTTTTTTTCTTTTGCTGAAATCCACATTTATTTTGTAGTTGTTAAGATGACATGATCACAATCAAACTTCTGTGTGAACGTCAACCCACATGCACAGACAGGGTCGCAACTACATATTATTCAGGTGGATGCGAAAACATAAATCGGCGCTTCTCCCCCGAAGGAAGGTTGAAGGAGCGTAGAAAACATATGCTGGCTCTACCCCACCCCTCGAGACGAAGACATGTGAAAGGTAAGACTCGCTACATTTACCCCGTTATGTGCGTGAGGTGAAGCAGCATAAGGGCGCGCTGAAGTGTATGCGAAGACATCATCGGCGCGCCGCCCCCTCCAGAAGAGGTTTTGAAGCCCCGTCTGGTGCAGCGCGCCTATGCGTTGCATGCTCTGCATACCCACTTTTTGTGCCACTGTGCTCAGATGAAGTACAAGCACCATATTGCTTTTGATAAAACTTCAATGGCAGAAGTAATTACAACACAGTTTTGATTTAAAGGGCAAATCTTTACTCAATCAAACAGACTTTTCGTCCATATCAAGTTCTTTCAGAACCATTAAACATTGGAAAGCATGGCTGCAATGTGAACTTCCATTATATAACAGCATCTAAACAAAGTTTTCTATCACACATTTTTCACTAACCTTTTATTTGCTCTGTTTAAACAATGACACAATGTTTGCAGCATGGGTGGCCTCTGAGAGAATGAAAGCCAGCTCTGCCAGCAATGACGTCTCGTATTTTTGTGCATTGCGAGAACGCCATCACTCATTTAACACATACCCTTACTTCATTCTGTTCTTTCTGGTTTCTCCTTCCTACCACTGACAGTTCCCCTCTGCACCTTGCAAGAACAGCGAAACTCATTATTTTTTTCTTCTGTGGCTCTAGCCTTTGCTTCTCCAAGTGGTCCCTCTCATAAACTAACCACAAACCAATGATTAAGACAACAGAAGCTTTCAGAAGAGTAAACTCTCATCCCAGAATTCACTTTGCGGTAAGGGCCAGCACATTCTATGCTCAAAACAAAGCCAAATATAATTTCTTAACTTTAAGGTGATTGTCCAACATGCATAAAGTACAGCAGACTAATTAGTCTCACAATGGTTTGAAAATGTGCAAGTACACAAGTACTAAATCGTCTCATGTTATCAAGCCAGTAAATGTTCACACCTCAGCAAATACTGAAGGTGCTTCAGTATTTATAAAACTACTGTTTACACAAAACGATTGACTAATGAGTAATGGACAGATACTTATAGGAACCCTGAATGAGAGGTAAAATAAATCACCCAACCACTGGAGAGCTGTACCAAAGAGAGTTGATTTAGCGTCTGTACGTCTCCAAAACAACCATTAGACTCATTCTATGCACCAACCGGTTGTTTGACTAGCATCACAAATGTAAACATAGAGTTTGCTAAACATGGCAAGGACTGTTTTTAGTCAAATAAGACTAAGACGGAGGTTTCCTACTACAAACATTCTGGGTGGGTTTGGCATTAAACAAAGGATAATTATTTAGAAATGCACCTCATACCAGTGCTGAACCGTGAATAGGCGGAGGTTCACTGTACAGGCAGTGCTGACAAATTTGAACCCACATGTCCGTGAGTGTTCTATCAGTACTGACACACATACACACACACACGCACGCACGCACACACACGCGCACACACACACACACACACACACACACAGAAACAAATCATAGCTCTGAGATCATTCAAACTAAACTTGCAAATCAAAACCATATTGTTGGCCAACACGTTTCTCTAAAATATGTCCAACATAAGTGGATTCCAATAAAATAAGGCAATGTAGCAACAAGTACATTGTCCAGAGAGGCTGTTGTGTAGGAGAAGGTCAATAACAAAACAGTAAAGCCTTCACATTTATGAAATCTATTCTAAAGTGGTGAGTCACATGTTCCTGTTTAGCAGATATTTAAACAATGGCAACAATAAGCAGATAAAAGACCAAACTTAGCGAGCCGTACAGTATAAATGACTTTTAGGTTTGTCAGTGTTTAATGGGAAATCTGCTTTTTTCTATGACTCAAAGTAAAGCAATCTTAGTTTGCATTTAGTCATGATTATACAAAACCATTTTCACATATTTGTTTTGAACAGAAACTTTTCTTTAATAAATTAAATCTGCATTTGGAAGTTACCTTTTTGGATTTATTTAGGTTATCTTTGGCCAATATTAAATGATGATCCATTTCTCAGTAATGATTATGGCTAACTTTACACGGGACTGCTGTGTATAAACTGCCAGTATTTTCAGGCGTTGATTGGGAAAAGCTTCACATTTAGATGGCATCATCAAGATGCCTTGAATCAGCTGTAGTTGTCATGCCAGGCCACTAGATGGCACTGTGATTTTAACGTAATCAAATGCACATGTGCTTTTGACCCTTAACTTTCAAACAGTACCTTATCTCCGTCTCCCATGAACAAGGTTTTCGTGTAACACATATTCCTTATCAACAACACAGCACAACTGTTTTTGTTGTCATCTGCTTGTGCAAGAGTAGACTAAACCCTCTAGCTGTGCATTCTGTGCATGTGCGCTTTCACACCTGCAGACTATTTCACACCTCTGAGGGGGTGTTTCAATACAGGGAAGTTTCAATCACACCTGATTTCAAAAGGTGCCACTAGGAGAGACTGTGGTCATTGGTGTCATGAAGGCGAGCGGCTGGACTGCAACAAAAATCTTAGTTTAGCTGAAGAGTGGCTCTTTGTAAATGGGCCTTTAAATGATCCAAAGTGTGATTAAAAGAAAGATGGAAGCAAACAAAAGAAATCTGTTATAATGTCAAAAACAAATACTTTCTCCCCAAAAAGCAAAAACAGAAGAAATGTGGAGATACTTTTTCACATTATTTTATTTCATGTAAAAAAAAACATCAAACAGAGTTAAATTAATTTTTTTTTTTTGCTTCTGCAGCATTCAATCATTGCTATGGCTGATTTATTACTAGACCTATTGTTAATGTGACAAAAATTATCCAGGGTAGGGAAATATGTGAAATATTTATAATATGCTATTTCAGATTTCAAGTTCAAATAAAAACAACACATTGCTGATTGTACATTATGCATAAACAATGTTCTCTTGCTGTGTTTTTTTTCTCGGGTGTGTGGTTGTGTGTGTGTGTGCAAGCCTGTTAGCCAGTCCAGCCAAGAAGGACAGCAGAGGATGGTGAAATCTAAAAATAGGTGACCCTGTTGACACAGGCCTTGTCCTTTTCCTCTCTTCTATCACTTTTAAGAAAGGATTCCTGCCATGCCTCTGTCCTTCATCCCTTACTAAACACACAATGCTGGGAAATGAAGGCAAATTTCTTTTTTTTTTTCTTTTTTTAATAGCGCCTTTTAGCATTACAAATAAAAATTGCTTATTGCTTGTACAATAAGCAAGAGCCCCACAAGAATCCAATCCTGGACTTGATGCAAAGCAAAATAGCTACTGTGCATACTAATACGTTTACCGCAAATCCGTTATCATCACCATATTCACTGTTAGCAAAATTGTAAAAGTTACATTTAAATCCAACATTTATTGGACTTAATTTTCCAGAAGTCATGAATTCATCTTTTGCATGCCAATTCTATAAACCACCTGTTGGATTTTTACTGCAAATGCTCGCACCTGATGTTTCCACCGGGTTTGCAGAAAGATTTACAATGACAGATGTGAAAGAGGGAAGCGAGGTAAATGTGGATATATCTCAACAGATAAAAAAATAATGAGAAATTTTTATCAGTATCAGTACTGTAATCACTTTGCTTTCATTTAAATGAAATCCTATGTACCGTAAATCCGTAATCCTTTCTTCTCTAAACTGAATCCTCTACCAATATGAACAATAAGTGAGGATCTGTTGAATCACAATTCAAGGGCAAGTTATTTCAGAATATAAAAATCAGAGAATGGAATTGGCAGAGAATTTTGTAATAGGTGCATTTTTACAATTTGTGCTTTGACAAATCAACTTTTTACAGAGATTTGTCACTTTCAAACCAAAAGTGTTTTTGTCAAGTGAGAAATTGGGTGAGAATAATTATTTGAACTGTAACATTTGACTCATGCTCAGTTCGTAGTTTAACAATGACATCTGCATACCAGAGACCACTGCTGGAATGTGACGTCTTGCACAGCAAAACACACACATAACACTGTCAGCTACACAAAAGGCATGTGCAATTAACCACAACCATGCAGCGACACAACGGGCCGTTGTGTGTGTGTTGTCCGCTCAAACCCACAAATACACAATCAAAAGAATGGGCTAGTGTGATATCAACAGGATATCCAGTGGTAGCCTGAACTCTGCTGTAGCTTTGTTCCACACACATGCGAATAAAAACCTCATTCATCAACTGGTACAAGCTCACACAATATTCATCGGCAGAGACAAAAGAAAGATTTTAGTCCCTTCATTTTATTCTTTGCATGACCTAGCAACCAAGCAAAGACTAGAATTTACTGACTTAGTTACAGGGTGAAACATTGCAAGTCACACTGCAGCTTACAACAAGTAGGATTTGTCTTGATAAACACTGAAATGTAGCAGAGATTATATAAAGAAGTTTAAATATTACTTAGTGGCTCTTATTGTTTCTAAAAGTGTATACATTGTTTTAATAGTGTTTACCCCATGTGGCTTCAAAGCAAAGTGTAGCTCCACTAGCTGTGACTCTTGCTGCAGCATGTTTCAGTTAGCATTATAATTTAGAAAACAATATTTTATGCTGAAGACAGCTCACAGATTTGGCAGAATTCTAGCAGATTAAACCAATTTTCTAAGATGTTATAAAAAAAAAAAACCTGTGTAGTTCAAACTTTTTCTCAAATTATTCAAAGACTTGAGAAACAAAGTTTAATTTACTACAGCAACTTTTGCATAAAAACAAAAGAAGTCAAGTGTCATTTGGCATGGAATTTGCATGACATCCAGGTTGAGGTTCAAAAACATGAGAGTTGGGTTAACTGGTCTCTCTTAATTGCCTTTTGGTCTAAGTGTGTGTGTGTGTGTATTGGCATTCATGCAGTTAATAAATGTTTTCTAATTGGACAGTCCTTTGTCTTTTCATTCACAAGGTGAAGGAAAAAATACATTTTTGGGGGCAGCTGACCATTTCCAGTCAGTTTTACAGCAAGAAATGAAACATTTCCGCTTTACCTGAATGGCATGCTGTATTATCTTTCCCATCTTGAAGAGTGATAAAAGGAAAAGGTTATGTCACATCACATTTATACCCCAGGGAAATTCTTAGACTAGTAATTAAATCAATAGTTAAGTAACTGTAAAAATGCTTATATTGTCTAGGAATGCAAAAACAGATTAATTTGTTTTAAAGCTTTTTCTATATGTGTCATTGCTTGTAGACTGTGATGAATTTGAGAACAGAAGAGCTGTTGCTAGTATCAGGAAAATGTTAAAAAACTGAGCAAGTGTTACCTGGGCAAGTGTTTTAATACTACCTGGGCAGGGATGTTTCACATCCCTGCCCAGGTAGTATTAAAAGTCAAAAGGAAAGAAGAAAACTCAATGTTCAATGACAAAATCTTAACCTGATCTGATGAACACTAACAACCTCATTTTGTAACTTACTTAGTTTTACATTGATCCAATCAAAGAAAGATCATTTTTACCACTAATTCCAGGATGGAAACTAAGCAGTGTTGAAATGTTAATTTGTTTAAACTCCTGCCAAATCCCAGTTCATCTCACAGCAACTAAATCTTTCTGAGCCCACTCTGCTGGCTTTCTTGTAATACAAGCGTTAACGGTTTGGATTACTTGCAGTACTCATGTTGTGGGGACATAAATCTGTTAACATTTACTGGGCTTTGTGGCCTTGTCCCTTCTTGGGACCAAATCACGGCTTGAACAAACATAAATGATTAAGTTTTTGTTATGAAAGCTTGAGAAAAGGTTAACATGAGGATAAACATACAGTTAGTAATTATTGTTGGGGTGAAATCGAAGAAATAAGATATCCATAAGAACCGTGAAAACAAAATGTCACTCATATCACAATGGTTGATATTTGCTGTGGCAACACATCTGACCAGTGTTGTTCCTGTTTCCTTTGAAAAACATGTCCTATGTGTATGCAGGTCACTGCATGTTTAATATAAACCTTGGTGCATGAGCAGTCTGTCCTGTAACACAGCTTACAAGGTCAGTTTGAGACTTAGAAAAAATGAAACATTTCCATCATGGCAGCTATTAGTCATAATGGAAGGGAATGTGTGCAAAAGAAAAAACCTAGGAAGTGGACTAAGCTGCTTTTCAATGTTACCAAGGTGATTGAAGGGTTAAGGGAAGGTAGAGGGCAAAGGATGTCTTTCGTCTGTCCGTTCTGCTCTGTCAGCTTTAAGGAAACCTAGCTGCATGGGTGAAACACTGACGAGCAACATATTGTTCCTGATCTCCCACATTAATGATTTATGTAGCCATGAAAGAAGAGCCTTGTGTTCAGTAAAGTCTCAGATTCATCATTTTTTCCTGTAATACCATCCAAAAATACAGCTTATAGATGTATAATATTATCAAATGTACATCACCGGAAAGCTTGTAATAAAGTCATATTTAGTACGTATCAAGCAGCTCGTTGCTCAGATGCAAAAATAAAAAAAATAATTCCTGATAAATGACTTCAGCTTACACAAGGACAGTAATAATGAAAAGGTAGTAATTTAAAAAATTACAAGAGTCTTCATTTTAACAAGATAAGAATAAAGAACAGTTATTTTCACAGTTTATGTTTAATTTACAAATAACCTAACAGGAGAGTGCAGACATGGAGGAGAAATGGTTATGGAAAATCAAAACAGCACTGTTTATCCCAAACAGATCGCTAAACATGCTTTCAATAAATGTTGGTGGAAATCTCCTAAAAACAACACTCAGGTTTTCAACACAGAGATTTCTACTCAGATGCAATGAACACGAACAACAAGGTCAACTCACAATCACAGTCAACAGTTAACCATCCATCCAGCTAGCTAACCGACAAAGCAAGTAATTAAGTAAATAACCAATTCATCACCCAGTCATCCTCCTTATTGACCAGTTAACCATTTCAGTAAATCAAATTAAACATTTCATTTCACTAATCAAATAATCAACCAACCATAAGACAATTCAACAAATCTATCAACCAATTACTGAGCTATGACTCAACAATTCAATCACTTAAGCAATCAAATAATCAATAAAACAACAAAAGATTAAATCAATTAATTCATTAACTAACCAATCATTTTAACCAACATTCAAACATTTTCTCAAATATCACATAATTCAACCACTCAATCAACCCCTAAGTCATCACCCAATCAATAAATCCCTTATTAACATTTAAGAATAATTCAATTAGTCAACCAGTTAAGTAATTAAACAGCGTGGACGGGTTGCCAGTCCATCACAGGACTCAACCAATTATCGAAACAATAAATCAAAGAACACATTAAACTATTTAAGCCAAAACTGACCAACTCACTAATCAATCAACCAATAAAACTTCCATCCAATCAACGAAGCAATCAATAAATTATATAACCAACCATTCAATCTACCTTTCAACCAGTAAAATCAATCAAAAAAAGAATTTAACCAATCAACCGAGAATCCCTTGAATTAATCAAATAATCAATAAACAGCAGTAAATCAACCATTCAACAAAGTAATCAATCGACCAACCTATCGATCACCATATTAACAGGTTATTAGGTAAACAATAAAGTTACCCACCTAAAGTTTAGCTCAGCAGTGACTGAAATTAAAATGAAGATATAGTAAAAAAAAGAGTGAAGATGAAAAACATTTTATATGGAGTATAGGTAAAAAGACAACCTTTAACTAAATGCAGATGCTCGATGCCGTGCAGAGTAGCACGGTGTGATCAGAAACATTTCAAAACTCTGGAAACTACAGTTAGAAAAAATTCATTCGATACACGTCATACAGACACACACATTCATGAAAAAGCTCCTGCATACTTTGAAATCACACTTCCTGTGGCCACTTGTATAAATACTTGCGCTGGTGGCTAAAGTACAGCCTGAACCCAGCCTTACCAGTCTACTCACCAGGCTTACCCTCCACCACCAGCCAATGTCTCAGTTTTATTTTTAACAAGCATTTCACCATGAAGAGCATGAAGAAAATGAGACACCCTTTATTCTAAATTTAAACAATTAAATTAGACACTGAGTCAGACGGGTTTTTAAAAATTTAAGTACATGGTAGTTGCAACTTTATAGCTATGAATAGCTGTAAAGAATAATCACTTAGAAGAAGTTGATCTTTCTCTTCAAGGCAGGGATAACAGAACCCTTTGTTTGCATTTACAACAATATAACACTCTTAAAACTTTTGTGTGCTACCAGCATCTCTATAAACACAAAAGAAGGAGGCTTGAGCTGCACTGCAAGTGGGAGTCATGACAGTAAAACATAAAAACTCACAGAGGACCTACCAGTGCATTCAGAGCCCCACATTTGGAACCACTTAGAAAAAGCAAACATGGGCCAACACATGACACAGCACCAATGGCTGACGAAGCACACCCAGCGCATGCACATGAACACTGGAAACATTCCTTTTGTCGATCTCAGCAGATGGCTTCCAGCACATCTTAATGCAGAGTCTAACGGGACAAGTGTGAATGTGCTAAGGATGTTTCTTTCTTCTTCAATTTACCTGACACAGCCTGTTTGGATCAAATGTCAAATATTTCAAAAGCAGAGCAAGTCCAGTTGCGTTTTAATCAAACACTACAAACAATTCGTCTTTAACGCCAGCCAAACGGCTGATGATTAGGAGGAATCACATGGAAGGAATTTGAAAAAGCAAAAACATGAAATGATCTTAAAGCAATCTTCCATTTCTAACGGCAAGTGCATAATGTGTGGAGTGTTGTTCTTGTCACTGCTTGTTCAGAGTCCTTTGCCCTGTAATAGTACCAGGCTCATCAGAATCTGACTGAATGGCATTCAGAGGCCAACAAAGCGGCGAACAATGGCTATATAAAGCAAGGGAACAAAACGACGCTAACAATGACAAACAAAAGCTCAAACTAGAGAGAACTGAAAGTTAGATGGTGAAGTGGGGGCAGGAAAGGCTTTGGAAAACCGGGAGAAGCAAGACAGGAGAAAATCCTAAAGCTGCAGAGAGGAAAAGAGGGAACTGAACTGAGAAACAGCTGCAGGAGATAAAAATTTGATCTGTTACTGCCTGAATTAAGTAGCCAGTGAAATTACAGGTTTGACAACGACACAAGAGAAAAACTACTATTAATACTATTAATTACCTTTATTTCAAGTAATTATATATACATTATGTGCTTAGCAGGCACTGCTAATGAAGAATCCAAGATGTTTAAGGTAATCAAAGAAGAACAAATACCTCAGACAATAAAACTAAATTGCATTTTCAACCTGTAAGATTAACTGTTCCACTTCTGGGTAAAAATGTGTCGTACAGTTTCTCCTGTTTTAGCTTAATTTCACACAGCATGCTATGCATCTGCTGCTGTATTTCTTGCTGAGTCATCCTCTCTTGTTTCTGATTATCTGGATTCCATATTGAAAGCTTCCAAATTCCATCTTTTGCATTTCTCAGAATTAGTTTGGGAATCAACTTTAAGAAATTGCATATTAGCATCTCGATGCATTGAAACAGATTTTATCCCTCAAGTATCATGCACTAGATCTCTCCATCTTTGAAAATTAGCCACGATGGATTATATCAAACTCTGTTTTTAAGGTATCAATGGTCAGAAAGACAATGCGGACACTGACTGTACAGACAACAGCTGTGATAGTGCTGCCAAACCACAAATGTACGCAAGAGGCCATCTTGCAAAAGAAGAGTATGCTATTTAAAGGCCTATAAACCACATCCCTTAGAAAAACTGAAAGCAGATGTACACCACTGAACAAAATCTTCCACATAGCAGGTGGAAGGAAACAAACTTAAAGGTAGGTTGGGGAAATTATTGTCAGAGATGACAGCTCTTCTTTCAAAAAGTGTGAATTATTTTGTAATTTTTAGTGGCCACAATTAGTCAATTCAGCCTAAGGGTGAGGAAAGGAGCTTTTTTCACATAATGGAGGGTGAATTTTATGAAGTGGTTTTCATTCATAATGATTAATAAAAAATATTGACAATGTTCATGAAGCAGCTTGGCCTCTTTTTCTTTTGTTAATTCGGCACCAGTAAAATATTTCAAATAAGATACTAATATTTTTCAAAAATGGTAAACCCAAACCTATTTTATATTACATACTTTATACTGTACACTTTTAAAACTGGTATAGTTTCCTCCTGTCATGATCGTGTTTCTGTGTATTTATTTTTGAGTTTTCTGTGTTCAGTTCTGTCCTGTGAGTCTGTCTGGTCTTCCCCGTTGATTGTTCCCAGGTGTGTCTCGTTCTCTTGATTACCCTCCCAGTGTATTTAGTCCCACCTGTTGTCTGTGTTCCTGGTCGGGTCCTTGTGTAACGTACGTCCATGTTGTCTTTATTAGTCTGCCCCCACAGTTGAACTGTGAAGGCCTGTGCTGGCATTAGCTCATCGTGTCGGTCTTTGTTGTCATTGCTACCGGTATTTAGCTGCGTGCTAATGTCTGTGCCATGCCGCCTGTTTTTGGACTGTTTGAGCATCTTCACCATTAAATCCTTCATCATCTTGATCACAACCTGGGTCTCTGCGTCTCTCTTCACCACCTCAACCCCACCTTACGACACCTCCATCTAAATTGTTTTTATGGATTAAACTCAAAGTTTAATATACATGTCAATAATTACAGCTGCACAATCTAAAGAAAAAGCATCACTACTGCAATATCAGCATGTGTAATATCAATATCTTGAAATGCCTTTTAATTTTTAATGACTCAGATTGGTATTTGGGACAAAACAGCCTGACAGGGACGATAAGCCAAAAGGTCCAAAGGTTGAATTATGTGATGGAGTCTAATATTTATAGGTTCTCCGTCTTGCTGTGGGAGGAAAAAGGGACCACTGTACATCACTGAGGCTTTCACAATGTGCCGCCTCTTGTGCCAGGTCACATAGTTGTCGTATCCTGGCAACATGGACAAAGGCCACAACAAAGTGTAGAAAGTTTAGCTTGTCTGTGGCTGTGTTTTAGTATTACATATGTATTTTTTTTTCCTTCCTCTGTCATTTATATTTATCACCCTTTATCTCTTTCTCGTGTTTCCTGTCAGTCTCCTTCAGTCGTTATGCTCCGTCACTCTCTTTTCTCTGAAGCTTTCTCTAACCGCCAGTCAACCTCTTTCTCCCACTCTCATTTTGGCACTGCCACGCCTGTTGCTGACACAGCGAACAGAGACAAACAGGGAGGCTTTCCTCTCTCTGTGTTTAAAAAAAGAGAGCACTTGCGGAGTGAAATCATCCTGCAGACCGCCCGCTGCCACTGGAAAAATCCACACCAGGAATTTGGGACGATCTGACTTGGAATCCATGCGGGGAGCCAGAAAATGCCCTGCTCTGGGTAAAACTGACCCCCAAAATTGAAGGAAAACACCAAGTGCACTGCCAATTTTAAAACATTCTTGTAAAATGAGGAAAACACAGACTCCACAAGTATACAAGTGTCACCAGTTCTTGCCCGGAAGTTTTTTTTTCTGCTGGAAAACTTGAAAAACTTCAAAGATAGTTTATGCTGCATGCAGATATCACAATAAAGATTTTATATGGATTTGTAACAAAATATGAAAATGTTTACAGTTAAGTGAACTACTCCCCTAGTTTCATACCGTTTCTTAGCTGACAAACAAATAAACAGTTAAAGTTTTTCTTACTGTCAACTAGGGCAGGACAATAAATCGGAAACAACATATATATTGTGACAGACACACAATTAATATCAATAGATAATACATCTGATAGAATATAAATATTAAATATATAAATAATACTAGCTGAACTCCAATCCAGAACCACACTGCATTCTGGGAGATGTAGGCTAGGGAAAAGCTTTAGCTTCTCAACCTTTCAATGAGCTAAGTGAGTTTGGTGGCATCAACTAACTGACTCACTCTTTGGTTACCTAGCAACAACCTGTTGAGTAACTTACAGTTTCATGTTTTGCCAATGAACAATGTAGCTTTCCAGCATCAATGTGGAAAAAAAATGTGTATATTTTGTGTTTATAAAAGGGTAAATGACTGACTGTCATGTAAACCTTGATGACTCAGATTTATACAGGTAATTTACTACACTAATTAACCCATTAATTAAGTAAAAGATTACTTGCAGAAATCAATAAGTTTAACCAAATTTGTATTTGTTTGTTTCTATTTCTGCTACATTTCAACATTGCTTAGCAGAGAATCTTAAAAATAAATCACCTGGTGATCCCAGTTTAATGATTTTAACTTGCGTTGTAATCGTTGCAGAGTAAATAAGACTCAAAGGTAGTAGATATTTTAAGTGTAAGTGAGGTGTGGAAAGATAAAGTCTTGCTAAAAAGTAATGCTAGACATTCTAACTATTATTATATGACGTAAAATAAATTCTAGTCTGTTTTAGGAGGCGAGATCTTTGGTAAAAAACTGAATGAAATAATGTGTCAAAAAGGATCCAAATATTAAGAATCTCTTCAAATTGGTACTGGTAAATCTAAGCCTAATGAAAAGAGATTGGAAACATGCTAAACAAAATCTGGTCAGTTCAATGCTACACTGAAATTCCTTCTGGTTTGCTATAGAAGCCAAACAACCTGAAGACACATTTTTAGAAAAACGATTCAGTCCTCCAACATCTCGTCTAATGGCCTAACCTGATGTGACACCCATGACCTATTAGCAGCACAGGCATCCTCTTCAAAACAGGAAATGAACCATAATATACAGCCTTCCTCTAACAGGGAGCTCGCAGTGATAAAAGAAGCTGAAAGTAACATTTTATTTCAAGAGGTAAGTAAATGAGTTGCATGATAAAAGATTAGTTTTCCTTCTGGATACCAGACTTTGCGTTTCACCATCATTGGTGTGAGAGAATTTAACTGCCATCCCAAAACAAACAGAGGTTTTAAATAAATCAGACTGTAACAGTAAAGCAACAGAAATGTTTCATCCATTTCTTTAACCAGGCGCCAATAATACAAACTAAACTAAAGCAGGTTAACTTTTTAATCATTTATGCTGCTTTGAAAACAAATTTGGCACACGACAGAAAAATGCTGCCACAACCTTGCACTTAAAGCCTGTAGGTCACTGTCCAGATCAGGACGGAGTGGCAGCAGTGTGACAGGCAAAAAGAGACAGAAGAAGATGGAAACTACAGTAACCAGATTAGTGCCAATCTCTAAATAGTCTCTGTCCACTTCCTCCACTGATAAGGACACAGACCTGCCTCTGGTCCGCAGACTAACACAAACAAACTACCTACAATTCTCTGATAGTTATGTTGCCTTTCTAACTTCCTTAAAGTGAAGGTGTTTATTTATTACTGGTTACTTGCTTTTCCACACTTACATTTAGCAAACTGACCCTAAGGATGGTTTATCCATCTTTATGGCAGCAGACTGTTTATTTTTTCATGTTTGTATATCAACACTTTAGCAGCTACAATTCCCACTTAACAACCAGTAACTAAAATGGATCTGACATGAAGGAAGTTTCGAAATGTTTGGTTTTACTATATCAGCCATGAAAACTGAGCTGTTACTGATTTTTTGTCAAATTGGATGTTTTTTTTGTTGTTGTTTTTTGCCGGGCCGTTCACACTGGCACACATATGCGACCTGTATGTCAAACTGGTCATTTGCAGTCTGAACGGGCAAACGACCTGAAAGTGTCCCACACGAGCAGTAGAGGGCGCAATAGCGTAAGCGTTCTCAGAGTTCTGCCAACCATCATAAAAAGAAGAAGTAGTGCTCGGTGTTTGCATAGACATATGTCTATGGTCCAACCGGAGCAGCATATTAGTGTAGCTTAGCCTAGCACCGAATGTCAGCCATGACATGGAACGGCGGGCGAGACTTCCTTCAGAGGTCCGCTAACCCTGTGGGCTGCACTAATGTTATACTTTCATATCACGGAGGGGGCCGCGAGAATGCGTCCTGTGGTCCGCAGTTGGCCCGCGAGAATGAGACCTCTGTTTTAACATAATACAGTCATTAACGAATAGTACTCAGAGTGATTTAAAAATAAAGCTAATTCTCAATTACACTGATTACACTGTCATAACCCCTCAAGAGACATTGCTTTCAGGACTGACGAGCTTTAAATTTCCAATTAAATCATGTAAACGTGCTACATTTCCTACACTACTCAGACACCTCCCCAAGTAATTGGAGTGTCATACAGATACCAGTTTGGGTTGTTCAGCTGCCAAATTTGCAATTAAACAGTTCTACAAATCTGCTAATAAATAAATTCTACCCAAGTGGTGGTACTGATTCTAGTGACCAGGCATAAGCTGTACTGAGGTTGTACTAAAGTAAGAAGCCCAGATTTTTTTGTTGAAGACAACAAGGATGAGCGGTTCAAAGCAAAGACATAAAGCAGGAAATAAATCAGCGGTCTCTTACAGGCTTGACTGAAACTTTTCCTGACCTCATTCCATCAAGATGAGATAAATGGAGGGGAGGATAAAGAAAGGCAATGACACAAAAGCTATTTAAAAACCAAAAAGGAAGAAAAGTATCCTGTATTTATTTAGTCTGAAATAAATACTGGTTCCATTTACTGCTTTCGCACTTTGCTGAAAACAGTACATCACTGCAGTTTTTATGGCTATTTTGGATTACCTGATTGATTAAATCTACAAAGAATATGAATATGAATTCTGTATAAATTCTGCCATATTGTTTACATTTTGCTTTATTCCCACCCTATATGTAATATAGAGAATTCTAACAAAAGTTTACAGTGGCCACCCTTCCTACTTTTTGTGTTGCTGCTCTGGGAAGTTTGAAACAAGAAATCCCAAACAAGAACAGGAAGAGGAAGTAGGTTTTCCATCCAGACTGTTTTCCATTCAGAAAAACTGCAATAGATTTATTATAAGAAAACATTGTGCTACAGCACACTACAAGAACTCTCAGCTTCTGCAATTAAAATTGTTCTTAAAATAGTTATATCGCTAACTTGCCATGCACAAAGAGTAACTTAGATTCAGGCTTTTAAAGCACCACTTGATAGTCTTTAACTTGGTCAAGTTAATCCCTGAACATTTACAAATTAGACTTACCATTATCAGCAGGGATGCTTGATAATTACCAGACAAGCTGACAGTCATTCAGATTCAATTTTGCACCATATACGTATGGTATTCCTATATACTGTCAAAATGTATTAAATAACTCAAAAATAAGCAAACAGAATCTGGATAAATAAAAATAATTTCCACTTTAATATCCACCAAAATGTGGAACCTGATAGATTAAAACACACCAGATCTTTTCTTTCTAAACCTCTCTTGCTGACCTGATTTCCTTTGCTCTTCTTAACCTCTTTGCCTCAGGAGGCAGAGAAATATGCATTTAATATGCTCTTGGTCCTGATGAATGGACCTCCGTGTCTTCCAGATTAATGCCCAACCCCCAAATCAACCCCCACCATTATCAAGGCTGAAATCTCAACCTTCAGCGAGCCAAACGCCATGCGAACCATCCACCTCCAATCTGTAATCTCCCCGCCTTTAATCCTTTATTCTCCGGTTTGCTTCATTCTTGTCAAGACATTACTAGGTTATCAGGCCAATCCTATTATTTCACCACCATGTGTAATGCTTAGTTAAAGTCAGTGCCTCAGTGAGGAATCACTCGAAGCAGCAAATTTGTACATGTGTTGAATTTTGATGAGTATAGCAGTATGGCAAATTTGCACTGCTGAAGCTGTATGTCTCAGCATACTGCTGTGAGCAGGCAAGCACGCATGTGTGAGCAAGCTGTCTCCGACACCTGCTGCAGCCCCGAGCAAGCTGCTGTGAGGTTAAGACAGGTCGAGAGACAAGTCCTGATGGAACATAACCTGCTGCTCTTATTCCTAGACAGGTTAAATAATGGGAATGTTCTTCTGAAAGCAAACAGAAAAAATATGACTACTCTGTCCTATCATCTCATTTCCAGTAAGAGAAAACAAGCAGCCCTACAGGCACAATCATTGCTTATTATCACATTGCACACAAGCAGCTACAACGTCCATATTGTCTGGCTAAGGGCAAAGAACAAGTTTAGTCTTCTAAGATGATTTGCGTCTTTTATTAGCTATTACTTGGTAGCTATCACTCTCTTCAGCCACTCTCAGGCTGGATTGAAGCCATCTGGATGTACAGCTGAGTGGCTTTTACAGCTTTCTCTGTGGCCAACATGAGAAACTGAGACTACACACAAAACAAATGAGTTGGGGTTTTAGAATAAATGTAACAAAGACAGAGACAGCCCTGCATTGAAAAGGTCCAAAGATCTAATATTAATAATTAGAGATGCTTGGAGGAACTGGTACTTAAAGCTGAAATATGTAACTTTTATAAAAAAAATAAAACTAAATAAAAAGTAGGTGTTTTATACAAATTAGACTTACCATTATCGACAGGAATGCTTGATAATTGCCAGCTAAGCTGATAGACATCCAGATTAAATTTTGTACCGTTTACGGTATTACTATATACCCATAGCCTGGTATGAGACAGATAAGCTGTGATTTTTTTTTTTTTTAATCAAGCTCCCCTGCCTTCCCAGTGCTCCCAGTGCTGACTAGAAACAATCAATCAGACCCAGGAGACGGGTCTCAGCACTGTCAGTCACCTCATGTACAAGATGCTCACCCTACTGCTGTTATAGTTGTCAAAGAAAAAAACTGGCATAAGGTCAAATCTTTGCAAAAACTGGTGATTGAAAATCAGCCACTAATTTCTGATCAGCACATTGCTATTATTAATAGTAGCACATGCAAATAACAGAACAAAATGAAGTTTTTCAACCTGCTTGAAAGTACACTTAAACCAATCTATCTTTTTTCAGTGGCATAAAAATCCTACATGTACCTTCATATATACAGTAGTGGTAGGAAACAGTTTTGTCAAAACCAAAGGTTTAACCAAGAATTAACCAAGGAGAGAAAGAAGTGTTTGTAACTGAGGTTTAAATCTCTATGTAGTTATTCAGTTCATAGACATAAAATGATATTTGACAACTAACAGATAGGAAAACAGCATGACAACAAGAGGAATTGAACTCGATTAGCAATTTCAATACTTTCTCCTTGAGAGTTGAGAGGCCTAATCAATAGCTCCTTAGACAAGCACAGAGCAGATAAAGACTGCAATATGTGATGGTCCATTGAAAGTGAATGGAAGAGAGACTTTACAGGATCCTCCATGTTCACCCAAGCAAATGAGTTTTATGTTGTGGTTTAGCTGCTTCACTTCTGAGCCAGGAAATATGCTTTTATCACCATCTGATACTCGGAAGGATTCCTGTGGTCAGGGTTTTAGCTGGCTCTTAATGTCACATCTTTGATTTGCAAAGACAAATGTTCTGATTTTTTTTTTTTTTACTGATAGGCTTAGTGAAAACCGTTGCTTTCCACACTGCAATGCAAGATTAACTGTAATGTAAAATGTGAAAATATTGCAAAATGAGTCTTTTTGACATTAGCTCCAATTTTTTTCTTCAGAAAGTAACTCACATATTAATATCTTTTGGGGAAAAGTGTTATATAAGAGTTTAAGTTTAGAGAGAGAGGAATTCTGTGAAAACTCCCTGTATAAACATAAGAATGAGAAAGCTGACACAATTCCTAATATAGTAACAAAAGATAGTGACATACCAACACTGAGTCAAACCAAAACAGAATCTGCAAGAAATATTTATGACATGTAACAAGAGGTAACAATATTTCATGTTAATGTTTCTTACATGAAAAACACCAAAGATATGACCACTTAATCTTATCTTTCACATGAGAATAGCTTTCACTGACGTCTGTCCCAAACTCTAAGAATACATTAAGAAAAATGAACTGGTGAATTATAAAATGTAGAAAAGCCAAAGACTAAAGTCTCAGTGAGATAGAAGCCAAATAAGTAGAGCTGCAAGATATACGAATAAAGTGCAATGTTTATAATATTTGTAAATATTGTGATGACGATATTTAATAATATGATGGCAATATCTTGAGACTCTTGATAAATATTAAATTAGCATGAAAAAAAATAATAAAAGTTCATAAAACTTGAAATATAGTAGCCAACAGGTATTGCCCTCCAAACAGTCCTTTGCGACATGAATAGTGTCCAGCTTGGGGGCAAATATATCTTTCAGATGGACCAAATCCCCAAATCTTATACTTTGCAATCTTACTAAAGACAAAAAAACAGTTTTGGAGTGACTGTCACAAAGTCCTGATCTCTGTTTCAGAAAAGAAGGCAGAACTGAAAATGTGTGAATAGCTCTTTAAAAAGGATAACACGATAATAAAATGTTTTTAAAGGTTGAAATAATTTGTACTAAATGATCTGAAATAGTATGTCAAAAAACAAATCCACAATCTTAGAGCCTCTTCCATCTGCCACTAATAGAAAACCCCAAACAACCTCAAACCTGTAGAGATGCACCCAAATCCCCGCCTTAAATCTCAATCCTCTTCCATCTACACCATCATAAAACCTTGAGCGAGTGTTAATCCTGACCTTCTGACCTGAAGTACTATCACAGTCTGACCAGATGCACTGTGTTCACGACCAAATCAGACAGCATAATAATCATAAGTACACATTTCTAATGAGACAGCATGGCTCCAAATGGAGTCTGTAACACGTGACAATAAAAAAAGCAGACAGTATAAAGTGGTAACCCTCTGCTGTCCACATGTGTGTCTGAGTGAGACTGGGTGTCAGAGATGGGGGTGAGGCAGAGAGCAAGCCTCAGAGGAAGGAGCGTTATAACCTGCGGATTAAATATTCTTAGCAGGGGGTTATTCTTGGCACAAGTGGGACAAAAACAGCCAGCAGCCGAACGCAGAGTTAAATACACAAACATGTACTTCACTGCTCACCACGCCAGTCAAATGTGGTTTGTTTGGGTTGGCTCTGGGCAGCAGGGTGACGAATGTCCCCCACTCAGCCCACCCCTGCCTGCCTGTATCATTATCCTGCTTTTTATGATGAAGTAAATTGGGTCAAAATTAAATAAAATTGTTATTTATAGTGGAAACATTTTGTTGCAAAAACCCTCAAAAACCTTAAGGACAAAATTGAATAGTTGTGCATTTCTTTTGACTAACAAACTCTCTACCAAGAAGAACACATACAAACTATACAGCAAAGATTATCACGAGAAACTGGGCTTTTCTATGTGTCACAATTCAACCACAAACCTTATGTGATAGAATAAGATGCTCATTGTTGCAAAGTGGAAGGAAAATGAATCATTTCTCAACATTTTTACAAGAAAAATCAGCGGTAAAAGCGTGGGATGCATTTGTACTCTGCTACTATTGGTCAATCATTTGGAGAACCATCATTTCCCATCTTACAGCTTCAGGCTGTCATGCACAGTTAAGTCCAATAAGTTAAGACCAATTGTTTAGTTTTACTAAGATTGTTTCTTCTGAATTAAAGACATTTTAGAATTTCAAAATGATGCAACCCACTGTTCAGAAACTGTAAGAAATGTTTGATTACTATAATACAAATAAAGTTTTTTGTTTTTTTTTACAAAGGAACTGTACATCCACACAAATATCATAACAGAGCTTGGTCACTGCATTAAGTTCTATAATTTGAAGCATGTGTTCGATGTTGGCACTTTTTGGTTGAGTTTGATGCTCAGAAGGCTTTGTGGGTAGTCCACTAATCACAGAGTTTGGGGTTCAAGCCCCAAGTTCTCCACATGTCAAAGTCTAAAAGACCTCCACCTGGTGGCCCAGCTTCCTGAAAAAATTCATCTGTTTGTGTGTGTTAGTGTGTAGTTTTGTTAGCAAAAGTGTTACTTTTAAATAATAAGCTAGCTTTCTGCTTCAGAGCACAACTGTGGGCCTGCTCTGCTTGGTTCAAGCTGATGCCCAGTGTTATTACTTCAGCACAGCAGGGGTTCACTCATGTCCCGCTCTTATAAAAATAACACAACCTCTGGCAAAGTGCACTAAAGGGTTTGCCCAGGCGGCTGTGTCTGCTTGTGGTAGAAAATGAAACAATAAAAATGCTGGCAGGGGTTAAAGATTCCTGCATTTTATGTAACATGCACTCCTTTCCGTATTCAGTAAACCATTTGGAATGATGATCAGCTCAGTTTTTCTGCACTTTTGTATTCCAATGACTCTACAGAAAGGAAAAGGTACAGCAGACATGAAACCAAAAAGGAAAACATGGAGGAGAAGGAGGCTGACACAGAGGGGAATTCTTTTTGAAACCTAAAGTCTGACAATGTAGATCATTGATTCCAACTATTTATATTCCTTGTCTTTCTCTTCTGTTCTCTCTGTCCACATCCCTGTCAAGAAGTGGACATTCTGACCTAAACACAGTGTGCATAAAAATGATAGCATTCATGACTTTGCTGAGATAAATATAAAAAGTTTAAAAATCAGAGATTGTGACAACAGCACATCTAAATGCAACCAAACAGCTTTGAAAGGTTAGATTTTATGTATATATGTATTAAATGATATTTAGATTTCGTTAAAGTAAAAAAATAACCTTGCTATAGAGGTGAAGTTCTACTGAATTGGCTATTTGCAGCAGGTCTTCAAAATGTGTCCTAATGAGCCATGGGTCTTGTACTACAAGGGTTCAACAAAGTTTCTTTAACAGATCAAGGTCAACAAACCCAAAGCTGGTTTTCTAATTGGCAAGTCATGTCCAGTTTGCCAATTATGAAAACATAGCTTAGCAAATGTCCTCTAAATTTGGAATTTAAAAGACGATTCACAATGAATAAGCAGGAAGTTAGATTGTAAAAATAAATAAAGTAACAAATGAGCCAGGGGTTTAAGCTTATGTAAAATTTACAAGTCATTCTACCAGGAACAGTGGCTGGTTGAAGCTGCAAAAGGTAACTCAGTGTTGTAGGGCAATTATGTCAACATCAGGACTAACCTGCACAACGTGCTTTTGTAACATGCAAAAACTTGTCCTCTTTGGTGTTTCAAGAATGGCAATAATACCAATCAAGACATTACAACAATAACAAGGAATATGAAAGAAGGAATGAAAACAGACGGCATGGCATCATTTTTCTATTATGCTCCTTGTCTGAGAAACAGTCTTCTGTTTCTGCTGATGATTTAAAAAAAAAAAAAAACGTATGTCTTTGATTGGGCTTTTAGTTGAGTTTTTAAATTTGAAATGATTAATTTCCAATTTAACCTCATCCACATCTGTAGCTTTACAGATTTAATCCAAACGTTGTTCAGATGCCTAACGGGTTTAAATTTACCCAAGAGCTATGTTTGTTAGGAAATGAGAAGGTAACTCTCAAATGATTATGCAACAATGTAGAAGAGTATTTACTTTGGAAAAAATGTGATTCTTTCTTATATTTTAATACAAAGAAGGTACATCCAAAACAATTTATACTATTTTCAGTGGGAACATATTTATTGGGAGTTACAGTAATCAAAACTTTCTTATAATGGCTGAAAAGCTTTTTTTACACGTTTCCATTGGTGTGTTGCTGATTTATCTTGGTGATGAGCTTTATGTCATCAAGGATCAGGCTGGAAACGTTCTCATTGTTTATTTGCCATTGCCTCTTGTTTTCATTATTTTGTAAAGCTTTTTTTGAAAAATTCTGTATGAATAGAATTTGTTTGATTGACTAATAAAATATGTTCAATATTTTTATTTTTAATATGAATTAAGCTGAATTGTTAAAAATTAAAAAAAATCCTGATAATGTTCAATTCTAAACTTTAGCTGACAATGTTATTTAATCATAAATCGCAATTCAATATTCCTGTAACCATATTCAATTTCTATCAGCACACTAATGCAAATCTAATACAAATCAATCTGAGTGCTCGTTTTAAAGCAGAGTCCATGCTCCTGCTTTTTAAAAAAGGAGAGTGCTGTCGTTTCTGGGTACAATAACAGCCTGCTTTCACCTTACAACCTGCAGACATGGTTTCCTGAAACGTGGTGCCAGGTCGTGAATCGCCTGCCAGCTGCTGCCTCCTTTCCTTTTGTTCCAACTCATTTAAGAGCTTTGATGTGAAGGGAAAACAGCTATATTATCTACAGCATGTGTAAACGTGCCTGTAGGATTTATGTGCTCTGGTGGACTCCTTTTGCTGGGCTTAAGCCACACCTGTTGTCTTACCTTTGAGAGCGTCGCTGCTGCAAAGCTAAGGAGACAGGTAGGTGTGGCTTGTTCAGACTGCAGGGCTTTCTGAGAAAGTGTGACGATTCATTAGAAAGTTTTTTTTTTTGCTGATGTGAATAAAATTGCAAGTCTGGACAGTCGAACCTGCAGAGGCCTGAAGTTTCTTATTAAAGGACAGAAGCTGTAAGACACACCTTTGCTGCTCTGCAGGCTGTGGGTTTGCAGCTCATTATCAAAAGGATTGAATTTCAATGTGACTGCCCTGGAGGCAAAGAAAAAGAACAGCTGTGTTTCCATCTGAGGGTCCAACAGAAAAACTTTTAGAAATTTAAATTTACACAAAACAATATGGTTTGAAGGGAATAAACATGGCTGCTGTGTAACATGAACATTACAGTACTTGCATGGGGTAAATTATTTATTTGTAGACTCTATTGGTGGCAATCTATTACTTTACATGAACCTCATTGCACTGAAGTATTATGTTACACAAGATGATAATTTGGAAGAGAAAAGTTAAAAGTATTGTCATGGTTCTCTGGATGCTGACTTATTTATACCTGAAATTGTTTCATGAAAAATAACTAAATAGAAATCACGGCTCAACTTGAATATTGTTGATTTAACTGTTTATTCCCATCTATTCAGTAACACTCTGAAAATATAAAGAGGTTAAAACCCAGTAACACACTCATGTCAGGGTTGTATTTACCCAAGAGCATTTTGATGCTAGCTAAGCTTATCTCCAAAATATTATAACACCTGAGTAATTATACATCGTAGATTTTCCAAAAATAATGCCTAATGCACATTTTTAGTTAAAACCACACACATTCATAACCAGGGGGAATGCAACTGTACATTTTTTATTAGTTTATTTTTACATTTGTAATCTGTTGAATTAAGCTGAAATGTTCAAATTAAAGTAAAGAATTATACTGAATACAGAGAGAAGGTGATAAAGTAAGCTAAAGTAGTTTACCACTCTCCATCTGCTGTTACAGCACTGCAATTAAACAATTTGCTTCCATAACCACCTGCGTTATATGGTCTCTGTGCTGCTGTGGTTTTTACAGCCAAACCACAGTGATCAGGTAGCCGTGTGCAGAAAGTAAAACAGCATTCCTCAGAGTTTAATTTCTCACTTCACTTCCTGCTTGAGTCCATGTCTTGTTCAAGCTTTATGATGCAGTAATGTGATCGGATTAATGTGTAGCCAGCAGAATTGCTTTCATCCCTAAATGTCCCATTTTAATGCTTTTGCCTTACAGCAGTCGCCCTCTGCCAGGTGTGTTCCTTTTATTTGTACAAGAAGGACCATGGAACAAGCTGGTGCTCAGTGAAGTTGGTTTAATTACTTTACAAGTACCTGAAAGTACTAACAGTTTATTTAAAGATAGAGACCTGTTAGAAGATTACTATTTTCATGAACAGGGTTGTCATTTTGAGCTTGATATGTTCATATGGACAGACTGGTAACTTTATTTGTGTATTTGTATGGTTGGTAATAGCATGTTGCTTTTACACTATGCAAGTACTGCTTTTTTTTCTGTTGGTGAAAATGTCTGAAATAAATTCATCAATTCAAATATTACATATGTTTCTTTGTTTATTAAAAGTGGCTGAAAAAAACATGTACATATGTGTCCCATAAAGTTTATCTATTTATTCTCAATGTCTCTATGCTGTGAGCGCCTGTATGTCATGATGTGTGGATGAGAATGGTGAGAGAGACGCCGGGGAACCCAGGTAGTCATGATGATGAAGAAGATTTAATGACAACCAGGAGAACAACTCTAAATCACTGGCAGACACAGACGTAGACGAGGGTGAAACACGACGAGGATCTGACAAGGAACACTGACAACAGGTGGGACTAAATACACTGGGAGGGTAATCACAGGAACGACACACAGCTGGGACCAATCAAGACAACACAGAGACAGGGGAAAACAGGACTAGACAGACAGAAACTCGAACTCAAAACACAGAACCTAACACTGTAAGCAAAAGTCAAACTTGTTGTTTGTGCACACAGTCTTTGCCAGTAAATCTGATTTTGATTCGTGTTATCTATTGGAAAATACCTTCTTGGTTAAATGAACATACATTTAATTATTAATCTTGCAGGGTTCTGACTAATTGTGAGCCTATGAGTTGTGTTCCAGTTCCCATATCCATATTAAACAGGGTGACATTAAAGTTTAAGAGCCTTAATGAGTCCACCTTGACAAATAAAGTTTTATTTCAGCTTGAAACTAACTTTGACAGGAAACTCCAGCTTTATTGGTTAATAATCATTAGGAGAGTCATTACTGTGTATATCAGAAGTACCCCACGAACCTAAGTGTTACTTTAGCGAAGCAGATGCGCTGCTGCACTGAAAGTGTGCATGTGAAGCTCCTGCTTACAGTTCTGCAATCAGCTTACTATAAGTGCCAGGCATGCTTCAAGTTTAGAGATGATGTCACAATCTCACTTCCTGATTTAAGTTTGCATGATGTCTGAAATCTTAATAACAGCTTGTTTAATACCAGAGCTATGAGTATACTAACTCTGCTTCTTTTCCACTTCCCTTTTCAGTTCCACTAATCATCACCATGTTTGTCTTAACTGCTACCTTGGAAAAAAACACACATATATATTATTTTGTGCACTGAACAACCGAGCTTCTGTCACAAACAGAACTGGATTTACCAGGGATTATACATGAGTGAAATAAACTGTTCTCATGGGAGAAAACAAACATAAAGCCACAAAGAACTGAAGGCTGGAGTCGCTGTGTGATTGCTGGGCAGCGCAACTAATAGCCTCACCGCTAAAATATTTATCAGGCCTAGTCCAGCTGGAGTCAGATAGTCGATATCAAAGTGTCAGTAATGACGTTGGCTGGAGCTCTTTAGTGATGAGCTTCATCAGTATTTAATCTCTGTTTCCACGTACTTTATAAGTCAGATTGGGCGGTTTGGTGCATTTGATAACTTAGGCATCTCCAATGGGGCAATTTAATATCAAAGTACTTTCTAGCATGCATTAGATGTTGATAGAGTAGATTTGTTTCCAATCAAATTATTTTTATTTCTAAACTTAAAGGGAGCAATGGGCAGCAATGTGGCAATGTTTGAGAAAGCCAAACTCTAACTGAAAAGGCAACTTGATAGGTAATATTTCAGCTTTATGATCAGTCAGACTGATTGATTTCAGTAAATATTAAAAGGCTTGATTGAATACTAATGCACAGCACATTTTTTAGATTTAGATTTTCAATAATATATTGAGAAACATGCATTTTTCAGTCAACTTCACAATTATAGGCTGCTTTGTTTTGCTGTCAAAACCTGCTGCCATGCGGGTAAATTGCCACGAATGTTCACTTTTTTGTTATTTAAATTTAAAGAGCATTGGGGTTTTATTCCCCTGCCTCAAAACTTAACTAAACATGCAGAATTTTAGTCAAGCAAACCAAACAGGCAGATCTTTGTCTCAGTAAATCTAAAACATTAAAGTTATTTTTTGCAAATCTGCCTTATTAAAATAAAGGCAAACAACTTTGAAGGTTGATTCATTTTCATTTTCTTTGTCTAGTGAAATGTTTTAGTCTGTTTTAGTGAGAAGAATGTGATATGGGTTCCTCGCTCTTTGAAAATGGTTGTTGTGTTAAACTTTTGTTAGACTCAGAATTAGCCACTCAAATAAAAGTGTGTCAATATGACTGAGAATCCTGCATTAAGAGGACTGAATGAAAAAAATGCAGGGCGTGTCGCTGCACGCGTTTCAAACCATGACTGAGAATCTACTGCAACAAAAAGCGAGACAACAAAAGCAAAAGAGCTGAGGCAAGTCATGCCCTAATTTCCCTCTCTTATATTCTACCTAACAACCACAGCAAGACCCCCAACCCCCACTGTGATGCAATTTATATATCTCTGAAAAGAACAAAAGAATGAATATAAACTCATTCTCTTCATCCAGATCTGGGCACATCTGCAGCAAAACTGCAGACAAAATGATGAATATGTACAAAAAGCCAAAAGATGGACGTTATTCTCCAGTGTGACAAGTTCAGTTTTCGGACACCACAGCTCAATTTTCTGCCCCCATTCTTTTTATTGCTTCGCTCAGATCCACAACCTAGATATCTCCGCTCAGATCTCCTCCATAAGCAGCATGAATGACAACAACACCCTCTCTTCTTCTTTCCTTTCCCAGCGACACTTTTTCTTCCTTAGCCCAGCGGCACATACTCCGCCTTTGCTCTGAACATTTTAAAAGGAGGTTCACTCAAGCTCTGCTAGAGAATTAGTTATGGTGTTTTGTGTTTGTGTGTCTATGACCCTCGTTTATCAGTCTAGTTGACAGCTGAGCCACTGAATGACTGCCATTGCCTTTTCCTACAACTCACCAACAACAGCGTGGGTGGCTACAGATATGTAAAGACAGAGTTACAGAAAAAAAGCAAAGAATCAGAGAGACTTGCAGCACAGCGGTGTGTTTCAGGGAATTTCCACCTCTCCTTCCCTAGGACTTTTACACGCAAGTCCTCAGTTATCCAGCAGCTTGTTTGTGAGGTTATGAGCACTTTAAGGTTCTGTTTGATGTCAAAGTAAATGCTTCAAAGCAGTACCACCATGAAGATGATGATGATGGGTGGGAAGATGTTCTTAAACCAGTGCCAAAGCACACGGCACATGCCTGGGCAAAGCATGGGCTTTATAGGATCAAGCCCCACATCAGGTCAGTCTTACTGTGGAACCGTAGGTTGAGGGAACTGTTGTCTCAAAATGTTCAGCCTGTACAATCTCTTTTCCCCATGAGTAAATATAATCCAAAATGTGATTTTTTTATTAGTTTGTTGTTCAAAATAAACAGGAGAAAGGCAATGACTTCAAGCTTTTGGCATCTGTACATCTTGACCACTTCCAGCACTATTTGTTGGTCCAACAAACTTCTGCCAAATATTTGTTAGCATGGAGGAACACTGCTGTTTTTCTTTGCACTTATCCTCATGACTAAACACAGTAAAACCTGCATTTCTATAAACACATTTCTGCCAGTATTTGACATAAAAATTTAGATTTTTGTATAAAACAAATGCTTAAAAAATCCACATTTCAGTCAGAATAGGTTATTTTGCAAGATAAAAAGTCAATTTCAAGAATGTTGCTAATATCAATATATTAACAACAAAAATCTTTCATGAAAGAAAAATAGTCTGAGAGATGCTTTCTGACAGACTGAAAACATGCCAACCTTAAGAGTCTGGGTCACATAAAACTAAGTATCTTGTTTCCAGCAAGGCATCAGAATGTCAGGCTGGTAATTAGGGTTTATTTGGCCGATTAAGTCGTGTCATGTTAGAGGTGGAGTAGTGAACTACACATGTTTACAGCCTCCATAATGACAGGCTGTGTCTGCCTTAAAATGACAATCTGTCAGCACACGGACATGCAAGTATATATTAATACAAAAGTCTTTTATACATGTAGAAATTTCTGTTATTTACATTTTTGTATGTTTAAAAAATATTTCATCAAGAGAAGCCCTGTAGCTTGAGTTTGTGTGCTGACAACTTCTGACATGCTACTCTCTGTAGCTGCAACAGTAAGGCAACCAGTTCAACCCACAGAAACAGGATGGAGCTGCTACAAACTTGCTATGCAGTGGATGAATGTGTGAAATTGTGCTGCATTCAAAAAGTCACACTTATGTGTAATGACTTGTCAAAACTGCTTTTAAAGAAGTTTCATATGTTTCTCACCATACTTGATACTTATCTGCAATCATCTTTGGCGACAAAACCCAAGAGGCAGCACCATCGCCGTAAAAGCTTAGCTTTTACTGGCTTTTTAACAACATTATTTTTCTCTCTTCTAGAAAACAGTTTACTTTGTATTTTCCTCTAGAGGTTCAAGTCTATAAAAAGTTTTATAATATACTTCTATGGTTTCTGCTCCAATTCAAAATATCTACAACAGTTTGTCCTTACAAAATGTTTTGTCCTTAACAAAAATCAAGCTACAGGCAGAAGCAATTGAATATAAAGCAGAAGTACTATGTTTCATGGTAACAGAAAGCCGGTTTCATTTTATCAATGTTTAATTCAGAATAAAAACACAAGTGAAAGCCTTCATAGATACAAGAAACAGTCCCTCACTATTTAAACTTTAAGGACTTTCCATATATCTGCTCAGTGGCAGAGGAGGTGGAGGTGTAATAAATCAAAGACTGGCTGCAACATCTTGCAGCAGGCACAAAGACCTCCAGAAATCAGATCATCCTTTGTGAGGTCCAGTCTTCTGGTACAAAACCAGTATGGTTTTTAATAGCGGCAAACTAAACTGAGAAGATTGGTAGTGGCAGAGCATTCATGCTACTTTAACAAAGCATGGCACAGCTGTTGCTGATATAACAGGGGTTAAAAGTTCAAGTAGCACATAAAGGAAGAAAGATAGAGGCAAGATTTCCATTTACTGAATCTCAACTATAGCATTGTTTACAAGTCTTACAAGTCCAAGACTCTAATCACCAAAAAAGGCCTTCTGTAGTCTGATGCACACCTCATTGCTGAGCTACAGTTGGTTCATGAGACTCAAGTCCCAAATTTTGAGTTTAAGTCAAGAACTGGGTCTTGGAATCTAAGCTGAATATGAGGTTTTTTGGAACTTTTGCAACTTAAAAATGACTTGAGTCTGAGAATTTTTATGTTACTTTATTTAATGAGGAAGCAACTACTGAGATCTAAAATCCAGATCACAATTTTAAAAGTGATCTGGACAAAAAATGTTGGTTATGCAGTGTCTGGTGTTGGGCTAGTCCATTCTGAGTCTAAGACTCTAGACTCAGATTCTTTCTGGTGCAAAGCAACTTACCATTACTCCAGTTGTTTCTTTTATTAAATTAACAGGAGAAAAGTAATGTGAACTTGAAGATATATCATGAACCACTTGCAAGGTCAAAATGTCATTTGTGTGTCAAATTATTTTTGCTGTGCAAGCAGGAATTTTGGAAACTTCATTTCCACCCCAGGACTTTCTCTAATGAACTTTATGAGTCTTGCCAACAGTTCTCTGGCAACATATTGCATGAGAAAACAGTCCCTGGTTCCAGTCTCTCATTATCCTCACAGTCTTTCCAAAAAAAAAAAAATCCACTGTAAAGTAAATCCAGCTGACTTAGAGCAAACAGATGAGTAACATTAATTGGCATAAAACAGAGAACATAACATTTTTAATGTGATTTTAAATGTGATTTCCTGACACTAGTGAAATTCTAGGATTTGGTCACTCCGAAAAAACAAGGCCTTCACAGTAATTTTTTTCATAATATTTCAAATAAATTTCAAATAATGCAAACAAGGAGGCAGTAAAGCACTAGCTGCTAGTTGTATTAACCTCATAAAGCTAGGAGCAGCAGCAGTTCTGTGTGGGAATGTCACTGCACGATCTGTCCCGGAGGCACAATTCATGCTGTTAGCTCATTTTCTTAAGTGCTAAAAGAATATGATGTAAAGAGAATCCATCTATCCATTCATTCATTTTCTGTACACCCTTGTCCCTAGCGGGGTCGGGAGGGGTGCTGGTGCTCATCTCCAGCAAACATTTGGGGCAAGAGGCGGGGTCACCCTGGACAGGTCGCCATTGTAGTGGAATTAGATAAACTGAAAGTAGATCCTGTAAACTGTGACTCTGAAAAAGGCCTTCTAGGAAAAAGGCACAGTAAAGGGCATTAAAAACAAAACACAGAAAACACTAAATGATCAATATGTTGTTATTATTAGATAATGAATTGATGAAAATAGTGCATAGTAAAGAAAGTGTTCATATTAATAGAGACAATGTTTTTACAAAGTAATTAGTGTAAAGTATTACATTTTATACAACACATCATGTTAAATAAAAATAAAAGCCGTGACTGAATTTCAGGCTCACAATTCAAATATGGGACATTTGTATTTATTCAAATATTAATGTTATAGTGAATGTTATAGTAAAAACTGTTTTATCTTCAGTTCTTCCTCACCAGTCACTGAGTTATCAACTTATAAACAAACATCAAAACAAGCATAGTAGAAATGTAAAAATCATGCTGGGATTTTCCTGAAAATTAAAACATGTGAAGTTTTTGTAAATGATATTCAACATTATTTCAGCAATCAGCTTTTATCAGCATCAAGCGGACAGCACAGCCGTCAGCATACCAACATAAATGCCAGCACTCAACAGTTTGGATGAAAGCAAACACTCTCCCTGAATGCCCCGTAATAATACAAGCCGATAGGGACAAACGTGCTGACAGCTTGAGAGCACACTATGCACTGTGTGCACTGTCAAATCAGCCTGATCTCAACTGTTCCTGTTATGTCCTTCATCAGTAACACATACAGGAACAAACTCATTGGCACAATTGATGTGTTGATGTGTAAAAACCCTAAAAATCTGCTTTATGGCTTATGTAGCATAATATAACTTTGAAAAGACATAAAGTTTGAACTGTTAATGTAAGTATGTAGTAGCATCACCAAGTTTTATATCAGCCAGGAAATGTAATTAAAGTGCTAAATGGTTACTTGAATCTGATGCAAGGACAAATCCATTTCTATGTTAGCATCAGAAATGTAAACATGAAAACCTTGTCAGAAACAGTTATGAAGTTAGATGTTGCACATGTGGCATGGACAGTCATGGTGTCCATCACTTTTATTAAGTCAACACTGTTTTAAAACGATTAATAAGATACAAGTGGGATAATTGTTAAGCAGCAGACTGCAGGCTAGCTATGTGAGCAGATAGCCTGACTAATTAACCGACTAATACTAGCTTGTTTTACCTGTGTTATTCTAAAAGTATAATGGCAAATGGCTATAATATACAAGCAGGTATCTAAATCAAATGAAATCAGACTCATATTGCGCTTTTAGCAGGACACTCGAAGATGCTTTACATGAGATCAGGAATTTCCATTTGTGCATACATGCACACACTGATGATTGTGTAATGAGCTCAGGTGACCTGCAGTTCCACCGGGTGTTAGCTAATTGCTGCTGGCTAGTCTGAAGGAGTTAAGCGGGGGAAGTTTGGAAACTGCAGCACCAAGGAGGCATTGTGCCTCAAAGGCGGAGCTAGGTCCACCTAGACGTTTTGTACAACTTAATGGTTGCCATGGGAGATTAAAGGATTTCTCAAATATGCATGAAAAAATCAAGGAGGAGTTTTTGATGAGGGAATCACATTACAACATGATGTAAAGCTCAAAAAAGTGGATTTTACATAATATTGTCCCTTTAACAAAAAGCAAATATTCCATGTTGCTTTATATTTCAGTATACATTACAAGAAATTACCATGGAGATCTCATATCAGCCTGTAGCCAGCTCTAACTTTATGCTATGTTATATGAGCTGATAAATTGCTGGGAATAACAGTGCCAAAGGTCGTTTTCTTCTTTTTTTAAGCAATTCTATGCTGTTTTTTTCTTCTCCTTCTAATTGATGTTCTCCTATTAAATACTGGATTAAAACACTGCAAAATAAATAAATATTTCAAGGATTTTTACCACAGTTACAGGACACTCAAGCATGTTTGTTTATAAATCACTTACACGCTGCCAGGCACCTTATGGAGATGTGTTTTTGTTTGCGTCTTTGTTTTAAATCAGCCGTTTCCATCAGTCCCGTTCAAATTGCACACATACACCTGTCCAGCTTTACTTACATTTCAGAGCCTGGATCAGCGCTTTGCCGTCTTTAATCAGCTCCTTGATGAACTTGTTGGTTTTGTCCAGCTCCAGTTCGTGGGACTTCAGCCTGTCCCTGAACTGCGGGCTGTCCAGGTAGCAGTCACTAAACTCCAGAGCGGGTAGTCCCATCTTCTACTAATCCACGAACACCAAAGAAACAAAAAAAAACAACAACTCGGAACCAGCGGAGAAAAGAGGAAAAAGATGTGAAGCAGGAGGGAGGGAGCCAATACTACTACTTCTACTGCCTCCGCAATGATGGAAAATACAATTGCAACATGTACAACAGCAGTTCCAGGAAACTGTCCCTACATAACCCTATTTATTTTCAATTGTACGCACCAGCAGGAGTTATCGTATTTCTCCAACAAAATAAAATAAAATAAAATAAAAAAAAATAAAGGAGCTTGGTGCGCTGAAACGCAAAGGTATCCACAGTCTCAGGTAAAACTGGTGCTACATTCCTCTCGACCAGGACGTTTTGGATTTAAAAAAGCTTCCGAGGAGGGATGGAGGGAGAGAGAAAAAAACAAAGCTCAGCTCCAGCTCCCCGCAGCTCCTACCGTGGAGCTATACGTTTTCTGCTGGGCGGCTTTAAAACAAGCCCGTTCAGAATCAGCACATCCCCGCAGACGACCAGAAACCTACTCCAACACGGATAATCCCCCGACTGACGTCCATTCTGACCAATGGGACGCATGGAATGGAGAGCGTCACCAATGGGGCGGGCGCACGTGGGACACTCCAGAGCTCAGATAAAAAAAATTATGAAGAGCACTCACTCTGATCAAGTTTTTGGATACGGTTTTATGAGCGATTTTGCTGTATACCATTCTTTTGATAAGAAAAACTACTTTTCAGACTTTTCCACTAAGGCAGTTCATTGTTGAACTTACTATTCATGGTGTGTTGTGCCTAAAGAACAATCATGGGTGGTTGGTTTAATTCTTTAGCAATTGTAAGCTATAGTTTAATAAAGATATTAAACAATAACAATAATCTGTGTGCACATGCCACTGGTGACATCACATAAGACATAAAACAACTGATCAGGGTTGTTTTGAGTAATTTGTTTTTGTTTTATTTTTCACTTGTTTACTCCAATGCTAAGACAAAAAATAGCAAAGAGGACTCTGTTGAGTAATGTTTATAGATATGATTTTATATGACAGATATTTTATTGCATATAACTCACATACTCACTTTACACCTCCAGATCAGCATGTCATGGTTTCTCCGTTGTTCAGCTTTTTTATTTAGCTAAAATAATAGAAAAACAAGTTTCTATGCACATATGCCTCTCATCACATCTCATATTACATAAAGCAACAAATCAAAGTGCTTTATGCAGGCGCATCTTTGATTTGTTTTTTTTCCCTCTTTGCTTGTTGGCACAGACCATCATGGATTCGGTGTCAAATGATGGCTTAAACACCAGAGTTGCAGCTGACAACTGTTTAAATACAACTTGAACAATGTATCTTTCAAAATTTTGCTGTCCACTACAACATTTACAAAAGCGGCTTTAATAAAGCCAACTGTAATATTCTTCCACAAATCTATTCATCGTGACCCAGTATATTACTCTTTTATTGCCCCTGTATATTTATTCACAGAATGGTCATTTTAATAATGTGGACTATTTTAGTTTCAACTGCTCCAATGAGCTGAACAGGAACCCAAAACAGCTCAAATATTTACCCCCAAAAAGCAAAACATGCATTAGTGTAGAAGATGTTTTCATAAATATATCCACATATATTTGAGCTGGTTTGTTTCAATTTACATATGATGATTAAAAATTGTGAAGAGATTCCCAACACACTTAGATCAGAAGGATTTTGGTTGTGAAAGGCAGGTTATAGCTAATTTAATCTGATAGAACATTCTCTTACGCATAGACGATCTTTGCGTTTAGCGGGACCGGAGCTAACTGGAGCTTTTGGCAAAATACTCCAATGATTTGCCACAGCGGAGAAGACGCTGATGTCATTTCAAAGGAAACAGGGAATTTCTCTGCCTGATGGTTCTAAATGCATCACTTCTAACGCCCTCTGTTGGTAGAAGTTAGCACTACAATTGATATCTAAGAGGTGATTGAAACAGTTGATAGTGTCTTTTTTATCATTGTTATAGTGATAAAATAAAACTAATAAAATATTTTCTTTGTTAAAAATTCTAATTAGAGGACAGTTTTTTTTTTAATCATTGTGAAATATCCATGACAGACTCTTTGCAGCAGATGGTTTCAAGTCTCCAAAAGCAACAAAACTCCTTTACAAAAACAAAAATATGACACTGAAAACAAACAAAACAGCTGGGTATTTTAAGTATTAATTGGCAGTTCAAAGCCACCTGGTCTAAATATGTATTATTTGAACTAAGAATATATCATTGTTGATATTATTTCTACAAAAACTAAACCCACACTTTAACCCAATAAGAAAAAAAGTTTTTCTGGCAATAGCTCAGAGACACACTCAGGACAAAAAACCTTCTATAAACACACCCAGGAGTTTAGACATCATAATTAATCTATCATGCATATTTTTGGACATTGGGAGGAAGCAAGAGTACCAGGCAAAAATCCACACTTGAACATGGACAACATGCCAATTTAAACCTAGGATCTTCTTGTTCCGAAGCAATAATACCAACATCACATAATACACCAAAATAAACAAATTCAAAAACAGAAGTGAACAACATGTTCCTACAAACAGAGAAAACATAGACTAGTGGTCAACCTTCCCAGTGTTGCTGCCTAGCAAAATTACTTTGAGAGAGCATAAGCAACTCATACAAGAAGCCACAAAATAACCCAGAAAGCATCTAAAGAGCTGCAGGCTTCACTTTCCTCAGATAAAGTCAGCAAAGGAGAGTGCGCCAAAATATCTCCATTCGTTGCCAGGTTTTGTAAGAAAAATACATAGATATTCATATTTGCTTCAGTAAACAAGAATCAAAGGAGATCTTTTGTACAGGGAACCAGAAAATCACTTCAGTTAAAAAATGTGTGACTATTTAGTTGACTAAAAAGAGCTGAAAAGCAGGTTTTGCAGAATGCTAAAACATATCTATAGTGCTATCAAAAAATTTGACAGCACTATATTGATCATTAATTTCTTGCTTGTCTCACTTACATGTTTCAGATGGTCAAACCATTTTTTTTATAATCAAACAAAGATAACCAGTATATATATATATATATATAAAACTCTCATTGCTTCTAACCTAGTTACTGGTTATGCTTACTAGAGGTGGCAACAACTGCAATATAATTACATAGGGATCCAATTGTAGCAAGTGTTTTTAACAAAATGACTATATAAGGCCAACTGCCTTGCACTTGAAGAGATGAACTGACTTAATAAAGTTCATCAAACTTCCCTAAAGCGTCACAAGTTGGATTCCCTTTTTTAATGTATTTCACACATGTCATTGACACATGCAGCTTGTTTATGCTTCATGTGTTAAAACAGTTCAGATTTAGAAGCATGGCTTCCTTCCCCAAAATCTGAGAGCATTGGTGTCTGGTTGCTCACTCATTTCTCCATCTGCCTCAGTCTGCTCGACTGTTCACCCACACTCAGGAAGTGGTCTGTTATTTGTGTATGTTTTAAAATGCAGGAGGCAGGTTCAAAAACCGGATTTACCCAGTTTGCAATCAGGTACAATACATGCAAACTGTATTTAGATTTGGCAGCTGCTGGCCTGAGTCTCTGATAACACACAAGAAAAATGAACTTTAAGTCTGAGGTTTTGTCATCCAACAAAGGTTTGGTCTTTGATGTATTGCTAGAACTGAAACTTTTTTTGCCTTTTCTTCTAGCTGTCGAGTTATAAAATGAAATTCTATATACAAACAGGGTTCACAATGCTTAGATGTACAACATAATTAATATGTGGATAATATCAGGTTCTTCATTTGATTAATCTCAAAATATGTCCAAGACACACTGAGGTCAGGGACATTAATATATATTCACAACATAAATAAAAATCCTAATCAGCATAATTCCAAAAGTAACCCTCTCCTTATGTTTTATGGCCATCAAGATGAAGCTAACTGAATATTCAAGGCCTCTTGTAACTTTTTCTGTCAGTAGCTCCGATAAGTTTTAATCTCGAATAATAAAATAGACTGAAACAACTGCTAAGCAATTGACCCATGGTCTATTTCTTATTTTTATTTTGCAAGTGAGGTTCCTCTTTGAACATGCTAAAGATGTCTTAAAATTAAGTTTTTAATCCACATATCAAAATTATATTCCTAGAATATTAAATATATGTATCCTGTAGGGAATAAGTTTTTCTTTCTTTTTTTGTAAACACCAAACACAAAAACCTCAGATCCTGAATTTGAAAACTTTAAGTCATCTCAATTTCTCTTCCTTCTTCATTAAAAGCACCTCACAAAAGACCTTGACATTTATTCACCTTACAGCCACAGACATAATGTTGGGATTTTACATAAACTATCACATGGTCAGCTGGAAGGAAAATAAAGCATGTCTTTGATTTGTTTTGTCTCTTCTTGCAAATAAAAACTGAAGAGGGTTAATGCATTTGCATTACTCAGACCTTTTTACTCTGATTACTTTTATTTACAGTTTGCCACAAACCATCTAGGAAACAACACAAACATGTGGAAGAAGACTCAGGTCAGAATTTGTTTGGCCTATCTGAAAAACACTATTTCCCTTCTGACATACAAGACTACTGGTAAGGCTGTGTCATCATTTAATCCTTAACTTGCTAAACTTTACAACCTTTCTTGTCATTAAACTTTATACTCTAAAGTATAAAGAGAAAAGGCCGCTTTCTAAGTCAGGTTTCACTTTCACGTGTGCCATGATTTGACTTTAGCTGTTTAGTGTTTGTCTCTTTAAATAAATCAAAAAGAATTGTTTTGATTGATTCTTGTTCCTCTGATAATTTTATGAAGCTCCTTATAGAAAAATGTAATCCTAGAAGAGACAGATTCATATGGTGTATGTAGTGCTGAGTTATTGTAATTAATTATAAAAGTTTATTGATGTATTGTCACAAATAAATGTTGGAGGTTTATACATTTATGTTAATTTACTACATAAATCCTTGACTGACCTTTTTTTAATACACCTGTTTGGGAAATACTTTAAAGTGGCAAATAATGTTGCACTTGCCTTAATGTTTATGTCAAAATCTCTAAATATGTGAGAATTACCAAAAAAAAAAAGCGTGATAAAACTATCTAGTAGCTCAAGTCTGTTTTTTAAATTTTACATTTTTAAACATTGTATTGATAATACTGAATTGTCTAATTCAGGTTTTTGAAGACTTTCATTTGTAATAAAGTTAACCTGTTCTGCCACCTGCTGGTTCAAAAACATAACATGTGCACATCCACACAGGAAGTAATGTGATTACTAGTATTACCTCTTTTGGATGAAGTAACTTCTGTGAGTCTGTTCTTCTAGCAATCTAACAGTTTCTGACCTTGGTTATAGGAAAGTTTGCACCAGTCCTCACTTTAAATATGATTTTTTTTTTTTTTTTTTGGCCTAATGTAATATTATAGTTTTAAATGTCATTTTTTCATCATATTGAAACACTCTCAAAGTTTGCAGTCATATCCTTACTATCACAACTTTTTTTTTTCTTTTTTTACTGAAGCTGTTGATCACAAAAATCCACCCAGCTGACAAAGAGCACAAGTGGAAGTGGGCCTCCAAAGTCAAGTTCTGCCAAAGGCCCTCAACAAAACTGGGTCAAATCTGTAAAAGATATTTTCCTGGTATGACACAAGATTGTCATCATTGCTGTTTCTTTTTTTAACCCCCTCTTATTTAAAACAAAATTTATAATGCATAAATTTGAGAGGCAAAGTGCCAAAGTGATTTAATGCATAATGTCTGCAGGCATGTGAAGTAGATTATTACCTTGTGTGACCTCAGGGCCCAATCCTATAGGAGAAGGTAGAAGGTAACTGCAGTCATCTCTTTTATTTTATATAAATGTTTATAGTTGCATTAGTCTCAGGCATTAGTGCTCACATAGTTAGAAAGCTCTGTTATTTTCCAGACTTTGGCTCAGTACTGTGTCCTGGATGCTTGTGTCACTCTTTCTCAGCCCCTCTCTGTAGTCTGAGAGGATAATTTTAGTTCTGACGCTGGCTTGTTAAAATGAGTCCTCTGACGCTGCTGGAGGGGCGGCGATATTAGTGAGAAGAGGACTGAGAACAAATTACAAACTTATATATAAAAAGCAGACACTTCTCAAGTGCAAGGAAGGATGACAAACTTGTTCCAACCAAAAAACAAGAGAAAGAAAGGAGGACATGTTGACACTCACATGACTTTCCCACAGGTACGTGACAGATGATTATTATAGAGTGAGAACGTGATTAGAAATAGAGCTTTGGATTACCAAACTTTTTATCTACTGATGTCTGCGTGGACTCTGTCACCCAGGTCAAAATAAAGCTGGATGTCTAAGCAAAAAGTAATTTAGTGTTTCTAGTTCATGAAGGCATTTCACCTCTTGTTCTTCAGGTCCAGCAGGCTGATGAGGAGATAAGGCACTGACACTTCTCAAACAACTAAACCCAGATGAAGTTTCCTCTTCTTTTAGTTTTTGGGATTCAGTCAACCATTTTAACAAATTAGCAACAAAGAGATTAGATCTTTACCAACTACAGGATAAAAGAAAAAATATTAAGTACTTTACACTAAATTAGAAAACAGAAACAAGATATTTCAGAGCATAGATGCACAAATTAATATTTACAGGTTTTCTTTAGTCTGAGAGAAATGTTTTTGTAATACTTTGTAATTTCTCTTCAAATTCTGGCTTCATGTAAAGGATGCAAGTGTCAGGAAAAATGTAATTAGATGAGCTTAGCTATATTATAGGTTAGCAAAATTCACTATAATTGATAAATATCACAGTACAGTATATGAGGAACAGGTTTTGTGATTTACTAAAATTATTTATTGAGTTCTGATTTTTACATTAAGAGAACCTGGTATTTTAACAGCCGTGTGCATACTTTTGAGAGCCATTGTAGAAGCTTAAAACCTGCTTTTTCGAATGATTAAAGGCTGAAGACACAACATCTGTTTCCATAAACAGCTTTTTGAACTTTCCTCCACTTTAAGCCAAACATCCTTACACCACTTGAAGCCAAAACCCCCCTGACCTCACCAACATACACGCAGGTTGAAGCTCTCCTCCCACACGTCGGCACCCTGACTGGGTCATCGGTTGGACTTTTGACGTCATCTCCAGCTGCTGCTTTGTCCAAAGGTCCTAGTCTGGCAGCACTTATGTTAAATACCCTGTGTTAATGCACCTCAGGTCTTGTTCTTGGGAAAACCTCCTTGGTGAAGGGGTAGGCTTCACATTCTTTTTGTGGCTCTGGCCTCTCATTCTTTCTTCTTTTCCCGCTCCCCTGCTTTCCTTTCTTCCAAGACGTTCTTCTAAATGCGGAATGTCTTGGCTCTGGCAAAGTAATACGTCTGCTTGCAAATTACCAGAGTTGTTAGAGTAACACTGCCAGACTGGATCGACAACCATGCTTTTTTTTTGTTCTTACAGGACAAAGTTCTTGATAGTTGCTGCTCTGGGATCTTTGTTCTCCAGGATAAATAAAAAGAAAGTGAGCTCCAACTATTTGTATTTGGCGTACGCATTTGCACTGGATAAACTCTTGAGGAAAAGATATGGTAAGACAAGAAACTGTGGTCTTTAAACAGGATAAAGAATGTAGGGTGTTCTAGCAACATCCATGCAAAAATCTGGATTAGTAAAACATCTGGTCTGTTTGAGATATTTATCCTTTAGTTTTTTATTACTTTGAATGTTATTAAAATGTATTCTTAATTTACTTTATATATTTTGGATTATTTACAGTTTATTTTTACATTACTTTTTTTGTTTCTTTGTTTCTTGTTATTAATTTTTTAAATTAGACAGGAAGAATTACAGGTCCATTTTCTAGAAGCACAGGTACTGGTATAGGACCAGGATGCACTGGGTTGGGGCCTATTGTGTTTTACTACAGCAGGAGTGGCAGCAGGAAACAATGAAACGTTTGGTCTTTATTATTTGCTTGGAAATGGAAAAATAAACCCTAAAATGCAACCTACAAGTTTTGGACTTTGGACTTCTTTTGCCCGCATACAAAACATCACCTCAGTGCAGTAGTGGATTATGCATCGAACTTTTATAGGATATTTGGTTTGACAAATAATCACCCCTACATGGTCCATTATTTATCACTAGTACAATTTGCAACATTTCCAGCGAGGAGTAAAGTTTTTTAATGTCATACCATTTCACAGTTGCTTGCTTGTGATAGAAAATTCTGATTCAAATCCCTGACCAAGAAGCCTAATAAATAAATAATAAATACATTTTAAAAAAATTGAATTTATGTATTTAAAAGTATTAATTTACACAGACAATACATATATGGACCACCTCGGCAGCTGCTCCTCCGAAGTACAGAGCATGAAGAGGATCCTTGTCCATCCTATTGGTCTTCTTCAAGTTGATGCAGAGGTTATTGTCACTGCATCACTACACCAGAAGTTCCATCTCCTCTCTGTATTTGGACTCATTGTTTGTGATGTGTCCCACTACTGCTGTGTCGTCTGCAAACTTCACGATATGACAGCTGGAGTGTCTTGTCAAGCAGCCATACGTCAGCAGATCAAAGAGAAGGGCGCTCAGGATGCAGCCATGCGGCGAGCTAGTGCTGAGAGTGATAGTGGAGGAGACGGTGTTGTGGTCTGTTGGTCATGGAAGTTCAGTATCCTGTTCCCCAGTGTGGGACTCAGTCCAAGAGAGAAGAGCTTCTGCACCAGGGTCTGTGGGATGAAGGAGCTGAAGGCTGAGGAGAAATCCAGAAAGAGCAGACAAATGGCAGAATCTCTGCTCTCCAGGTAGGTGAGGGCTGTGTGGACCACTGATGAGATGGTCGGCAGTGGAGCAGTTCTTCCTGTAGGCGTACTGATGAGGGTCCAAAGTGACATCGATGGAGTCTTTGATGGGGGCATTGACTAGCCTCTCAAAGCACTTCATGACTACAGATGCTTAAGGCAGTTTGGAAGTCATTCAGGCATGTGACGCGCTGAGAGACAGGGACAATAGTGGTGGTCTTTAAACAGGATAGGACAGGTGCCACTGACAGTCAGGTGTTAAAGATGTCTGCCAACACCTCAGACAGCTGATGTGCACAGTACCACAGTACCCACCCTGGGATGTTGTCAGGGCCTTATGGGGGTTGATTCCCTGAAGGGTCTTCCTCACATCTGCTGTGGTCTCACAGAGGGACGTGTCACCGATGGTTGTATAAGTTTGGTGCTGGGGGGGGGTAGGATCCTCAAAGCGGTGTGGTGTGGTGGCGCAGGAGTTGGGCACGGCCCACATATGGAGGCCTTGGTCCTTGACGTGGCCGTCGCAGGTTTGATTCCCGACCTGGTGACCTTTGCCGCATGTCTTCCCCTTCTCTCATTTCCCACTTTCCTGTCAATTAACTATCAAATGGGGGCCACTAGACCCAATAAAACCTTTAAAAAAAGGATCCTCAAAGCAGGCAAAGAACTTATTGAGTACATCTGACAGTGAGCGGTCCCTTAGGCACTGTGCATCCCTGATTTTGTAGTCTGTATTCCTCTTGATGCCCTTCCACATATGACTTGGTGGTGAAGTGACCTGGAATTTTCTTTGGCACTCACAATGTCCACAGTCAGTTCTTTCCTTGGAGTACTGATGTAGCATCTCTAGCTTTCAGTAGAGGTCACACTTCAACATTCAGCCAGAGTTTCTGGTTTGGAGAACAGATATGTAGCCTGGTGGTGGTGACATCATCAGCACGATTAGAGATAAAACACAGAACAGAGGAGGTGTATTCCTCCAGGTTCACCCCTCCCTTAAATGAAGATCTGTCAATGTGCACTGAAAACAGTCCTGGCCACACAGTGAGTCTTTTTTGTGGATCTAATCCGTCTCGTCAGCGGATGATATGCTTTCGCCAACAAGGCTGAGATGTGGTCAAAGAGGCCAAGATGGGGCCGAGGAAGAGCTCTGTACTCACCGTTAATGTTAGTAGAGTCCAGTGTTGTCTCCCGGCTTGGGAAAGGTGGCATGCTGGTCGAAACTGGGCAGAGTGTTCGCCAGTTTCATGTGATTAAAGTTCCCCAGAACCACGTAAAACGCCTCCGGGTGCTTCATCTGCAGTGAGCTGTGGTGTCGTACAGCTCCTTCGATGCGTCATTAGTCATTAGCATTAGGATGTAAACAATGCTGCCAGCATGCCCAGGTGGGCCCCATATGGGGAAAAGGAGGACAGACCAGATGGGCCCCATATGGGTTTGTCCTCGGGTTCTACGGTGGCCCCACATGGGTTTGCCCATGTAAGGACACAGCCCACATGGGCCCTACATGAGCCCTACACAGTGGTGGGCCCACATGGGTTTGCCCATTTAGGGCCCATGTAGGGCCCACGTAGGCTGTGGCCCTACATGGAAAAACGTGGGACCCATATGTCTGCCCACCTTTAACCCATATGGGGCTCACCTAGTCATGCTGGCAGGAACACAGCAGTAAACTCCCTTAGCAGATAGTAGGGCCAACATTTCACTGTCATAAGTTTTATCACCTCAGAGCAGTAGCTATTTACCAGTCCATAGTTCCTACACCAACTTTCATTCACGTACAGAGACCTCCTCCAGAGACCGCTGGTCCGTCCGCTCGGACTAACTGAAGACCGTTGGCGCTTTGCATTATTTATTAGTTTGTTGACGTTCAGATCCTCCGGTTGTGGTGGGAGTAAAAGGGTGTTAACGGTTGCCTACGTCGCCCATATCAGAAACCGCCACTCTTCGCCATAGCAACCAGTGTTGTTTATTGTTGTTTGGTTTTGTTTGGCATTTGGAAATTATTCTCAAATTAATGTTTGGTCTGAGAACGTGCCATGTTCCTGCATAGCCTCGTCTGAATCTAGTTTGGATCCTTATACTTAGCAGAACAAAAGTAGGGGAGAAAAAGAGCAGAGGAGGTTCTGATTTTCGGCAGGAGAGCATTTCGAGTAATCACACAGCACGCATGGCGGGGTGCTGCCCTTCATTCCTCTCTTCATGTTTCCAGCGAACTCCTCCACGTCCCGAGCAGAGTGGTGGTGAGCAGGTTGATCGCCCTCTGTCTTTACAACAGAACCAGGATCTAAGCTCGCTTCCGGAGAGACGGACGAGAGTCAAGTTGTACTGTCAGAATGGAGGATATCACCTGAAGATTGCTCAGGATGGAACGGTGACTGGCGTGAGGGAGGAAGATGACCAATACAGTGAGAAAAATGCATTCATCAATTTATTCTTTGTTATTTAAGCTGCGTTTCAGAGTTAGTTATCAGATATGTTCAGAACGTTAAACATGACAAACGTTTATTGCTTTGTTTTAAATCTTTATATTTCCTGAATTTTATTGTTTCCAAATGAGATGCATTGGTGGACAAATTAAAATTAAGTAGGCTTGGAAAAAAGAAAGATAACACTTTAATTGAAGGGGTGTGCATAAGACTGACACAACACTGTAATAAACGTGGCATAGCAGGATCAATTGAATGAAGAAAGTTAAAACTAACAAGTGACACGGTAATTTAATATTAACACATAGAGCTACATAGTTTTCTTAAAGTTTGATAATTTGAATATTTATGATAGATTATGATTTACTGGTTAATGTAAAGTTGTCATAACAAAGCCATTTTTTTGTTTTGATTAATGTCAAGTTGCCATGACAAAAACGTTTTTTGTCTTGGTTAATGTCAAGTTGTCATAACAAAGACATTTTTTGTCTTGATTAATGTTGTCATGACAAAAACGTTTTTGTCTTGGTTAATGTCAAGTTGTCATAACAAAGACATTTTAAACAATGTCAAATAAGGTGTCTGAAATATTTGGCAAGCCACCTGCAAGTTCCTGAAAGTAGCCTTAATATTTTGGGAAAATAAATTCAAATAAAATTATCTGTAAATTCAAATAAAATTATCTGTAAATTCAAATAAAATTATCTGTAAATGTAGGAAAATAAATCTGAAAATCTCATTAAGTAATCCATCTGTTTAGAAAAGTTGCCTCTAGTCTTGTAAAAGAAGCCAAAAAGTTTTGTGAAAGTTATCTGTATCAGGAAAGCTACCAATGGAAATAGTGTATGTTCAAGAAAATGGACTGCATGTTTTGTAAAAGTAACCCAGTAACTTCCAGAATGTAACCAGAGGGCAGATTGTAGGTTTGTGACAGAAGCTTGGAAGACTTTTGCAGTAATATATAAGCTAAAGGAGAGTAACCTGTAACTTCTAGGAAGATAAATCATTAATCATTACTCCATCAAGGTAACTTGAAGGCTCCCGCAAAGTGCATAATTTAGTAAAATAAAATGGAAGTTTAGTGACAATAACTTATGACAAACATTCAGCCCATTTTGGGAAAGTAACCTATAAATTACACTAAAATAATTTACAAATTCAGCTAATGCAACCAATAGGTTTTAAAAAGCAACCTGCATGTTCCAGAGAACAGCCTGTAAGTTTAATAATAAAATAGCCTTTAAGTGTTGTGATCGTAATCTAATCTTAAGAAATTGTAAATTATGACAAAGTAACATTTCACAATCAGAAAGACTCTACAAGTAAATTCTGATTTTCAGAGAAGTAACCTGTGCATTCCCCAAAAGTATTATATAAGTACCATAAATGTTTCAGTAAAGTAACGATAATGTTCAATAAAATCCACCTGCAACTTCCAAGAAAGCAACCCATAAAAGTAAGCTTTAAGTTTGAGGACAATAACTTGGAAACTGCTTAAAAGCATGTCGAATGTTTTGTGAAACTAGCATCCAAGCTCCAAGGAAGTATCAAGTTTTCAAAGACAGTAACTGTTACAAGTTCTATAAAAGTTATGAAAAATGACTTATAAACTATGGAATGTAACATTTATATTCCAGGGAAGTAATCTGTAGTATGTGTGGCCACTGGGGAACTTAATTTCTTGTGCAAGCTTTTTAGAATACATTTTTGGTAAAAGCTGCTTTACATAGTAATTTGGGATTTTTGTCATAACTCCTTACCCTTTGAACACATTTCCATGGGGGAGCATTTTTTTTGTTACATTATGTAGGTATGTTCTCAAATTTAGCCTTGGAAAGGAAACAAAAAGTCACACAGAAATGTGATGTTGATTGTGTTGCAGTAATCATGAAGCCGAAGGCGGTGGCTATAGGAGTTATTGTCATCCAAGGGGAGCAGTCGGAAAAGTACCTGTCTATGAACGATAAGGGAGAACTCTCCGGAAAAGTGAGTTTTGGATTTTCTAGTGTACACTTGTCAGAATCCGTAATAACTAAGTAATTGTCTGCACGTTTTTAAAACTGTATTTAAAATGTAAATGAATTTTATCTAATATACAAAAGATTGAAAAGAAATTGTCTTATTTTATTAATCCGTACAATCATTGAGATGAATTTACTTAGAACCCTTGAATCAAATAGTCTGACTGCTGCTGTTTGCACATTCTTTTTTTCTCAGGAAACCTTGAGTGATGAGTGTAACTTCTTGGAACATATTGAGCCAAACGGCTACACCACATTTCGCTCCCAGAAATACACCTGGTATGTTGGTTTGAAGGCGAACGGCACACCTATGAAGGGACCAGAAACCCACCAGGGTATGAAGAACGTTTTATTCCTGCCGAGGCAAGCAGCCTGAGCTTAAGTGAATAAAAACCCTGGAAAAACGCAGAACGGATCTTAGCTCACATAATTTTCATGAATGTTATGCTGGACAAAGCATTGTAAAGGTGACTTTGAAAGAGTTCATGAGATAACAACCCTAAAGTTTGTTGCCCACTACAGCTGATTGAAAATATATTTATTAGACTTGGACTTATTTTACTGTCGTTGCACAAAAACACAACAGTGTTGGCAACAAAATGTCATTGCTTGGTCACTGGAGCACACAGGAAAAAAAAATTAGCTTATATGCATAATTATAAGCTAACAAAAAAAATACTCCCTACTAGTATAAAGCCTCCCTTCTCACTAACAGGCTCCAGTGCATGTCTCTGCTCCAAAATGAGCATTTACTGTGAGCCATAGTTTGGTGCTGAGAGAAAGACATGTGCAGCTTGCTCACAAAATAACTTTAAAGTTGATCATGTCTGGAACAAACAGCATAATCTGAACACTGAGCAACATGGTGTTAAGACCTGCATTTCAGGGGATGATTGTTTTGTAGTTAATCTAAATTGGGGTGAAGTTGGGGTTCTCATTTTTTAATGAATGATCTCCTGGAACCACTTTTACATGTGGTACAGAGCCACTCGTGGCAACAACAAACCATATACTGTATGTTGCTGTACTGAATGTAAGCTCTTTGAATCTGGTCAGTTGAAGAAGCTTCTCTGAAAACCTGTTTGCATTTCACAATATGTTGTAACTTTGTGCTGGCTTGATGATTAGTGTAGTTATATGTGGTTTTACCAGTAATCAAATATTATTTTACTCAAAATTGTAACAAATATTTTCAGCATATAATGTGATGGGAAAGTAAATTTGATTTTTTTTTTAATTGTAAAAGTATGATATGGATGAAATGGCTTGTAATTCCAGTCAAGTTACCACTCAGGCAGAAATGTGAACATGAATAACACCTGGGTTGTTTTGATGACTCTTTTGAAAGGTGATTAAAACTGTTTATTGCTCTGTCTGCAAAATCTATGTTGCACTTCTTGAAGTTTTGTTGTTCAACATTAAAGACAGTTAAAAAGAAAAATAAATCAACTATCTTGTGTCATGTGGTTCTTAGCTAAAAACATGTTTTTCCAACCATCTTGTGATATGTACTGTTTAAAGGGCATAAATCATCATTTTGGCACCTTTTTTTTTTCTTTTTGCAGGTTTTTCTCTTTTTGCAGGTTTCAGTCATATTCATATTCATTTTCAGGGACTGAAATTAAGAAATATATTTAAAAATAAAATGTGGAGAAAAACAAGATGTTTTATTACAACCTGTCTGGGTTAGACTGGATTAATAGATGGTTATACCATACATAAAAAGAAGAAACTGCTGAAAAAGAAAGCATTTTTAACATGAGAAAATGTATGCTCACAAGCAACAATCAGGGTTGTCTTAGTGTTTGACTTCCCTCAGCTTTAAATTGTCCCTTCCCTTAAATCTAAAAGTCAACTTGTGACATAATCCTAGGGCAAAAGTGAAGGTTTTCAGTGGTGAGGAATTTGTCTTCCTAATGTGTTCATTTCCATAGGGTTCACCAATATTCTTGCATAGAAGATCTTTGCAACCAAAGCAGTCACTCTGTTCTATTCTGTGTTTCTGTGATATACTTAATAAGATTGTTTTTAATCAAGAAACACTCCATGTTCAATTTACATCCGTGGTACTACAGACAAAACAGATTCAAATGTTTGCTAGGGACTTGGTTGCTGTTTTTAAGAGGTTTGGCTGTAATTCAATAAAGTTTTACTCTGCAATGTCCAAAGGTTTTTTGTTTGTTTGTTTGTTTTTGTTTTTTGCTAATAAATGATCTCCTGGATAAAATATAATTTCATCCAGTTTGGCACACAAATTTTATGTCTTTAAATTATGCATTTTTTCAACTGTTATCTTTGCAAGCTTTTTTTAATCTCATCTCACAAGGTAGTGTAATTTTTTAGCAACTTATTTAAGAAGACTATTACTGTTTTGATAATAATTAAACAAAGATTTGTTTGGCCACAAGGTGGCAGCATTGATGTTGTTTCTAAAGACGTTAGTTCCAGTTGAAGGGAGGTATAAGTTACTATACTGAGTTTAGAAATGATTGTTTATACACATGAATTTGATGGAAAATAACAAATAAAAAGATATAACAAATGAATAATACTTATAAAAATTAGCTGCTGTCAAGTTTTTTTTATCCTAGCTGTAAATTTAATAGCAACGGAAAGCAGTCCAATGAAGGCAATAATTTCTTCTACATGCTCTGATTTGAGCTCACTCCCACTGTGTGTCTGCTGAAATGTTCACCATGAAACCATGACAGCAAAGTGAACAAAACGACCTCCATTCACCCCGATCAAATGTTTTCACCACAACATTTTTTGGAAGTGGAGGCATTCTTCATCTAATCCATTCTTAATGTGTAACGACTGAAACAGAACGTGGCCTGAAGAGACTGCTTTAGAGGCCACCCTGCCAGGAAAAATTTCCGGGAGGAAACGTTCTCTGGAACATGGTTTAAAATGTTTGGGATGGCTGCAGCTGATCTTCCGACAAGTTTCAAATTATTGTGGGAATTAAACTGAGATCTCAGACACATACCAGAAGGATTACCTATCCAAATACAACAGTTTGACATTGTAGTTTTACATTTAGTCCTCAATTTTATTCTGAGCACAACACTTGGTCAAAATTATAAAATTACTCTGTTTTTATTAGTTCAATAAGGCTTAAAAATTCGGACAATGCAAAAGCTTCTAAACTTCATTTTAAGAGTAATAATTCACCTCAAAACAAACTGGTAATTTCATTGTGCCAATTGAGAAAAGGGTTTGTTTGACAGCTCATTGGGCTTACAAATACAAAGCACAACAGGAAAGCTCAAGGAGCTTAGTCAAGAACTAACAAAGGAGCGATTTAGTAAAGTCATATGGTTTCCTCTGGGAACTATTTTTAAACCGGAAGGAAGTGTTATAGTCAGATGACACAAAGACTAAGCAGTCTGAACACAATGACTGATGTGTTCAGATGAGTAAAGGTAAGTAAAGTCAACACTGCAAATACTGTACCAACTGTACCAACTGCTGAGTTTGTTTATGGTCAGTACTGAGGCAGAAAGTAGAGGGAATCAGCACTACTGATGGGAAATTTAGGATTTCCTTCATATTACAACCTCTATTTCCTCTATTTGTGTAGCGTTGTGCTCGATTAATATTAACTGAAACATCATTCATTTTAGATTGCATTCCAGAGGTTCTTTACTTCAAGTTTCTGCCATGTAATGTTTTATGCTTCTTTTCTTATATGTTTTCATCATGTAAACTACTCTGAATTGCCTTGTTGCTATTATTATACAAATAAACTTGCTTCGCCTTGCCTACTATCAGCCAGAAAATTTAATGAAACATATAGCTGAGTGAAGGACACCAAATTCATATCTGATTCTTGTTCTTCCACGGACAAAGTCAATGAAAGCTTTAAAATGCCACATTCAAAGCTAAATCCTGCATCATTTCACAACCTGTCAAATTTATTTAGTGTTGCTGTCACTAGATCAGACTATTTACAACCAGCAACATGAGCTGTCATAAATATGGATTCTTGACTTTTACATACTGGAATTCTAAAGGACCACTTTCACCATTGGCTGCTGTATCCATGGGTGAGACTAATAGCTGATCTAAAAGCTAATACGAGAAACAATACAGTATTTTATTCTTAGCTCTGTTTTTCTATTTTTATTTTTGTGTAAATCTACATGCTTCAACTTGCCTATCACTTTGTTCCTGCGACTGCTGAATCTTCTGACTGAGGAAATCACAATAAAGATGATTTCTCTTCTATTCTAACAACGAGTCTGATCATCTAACAGCTACTCCTGAGAGCAAAAATATTGTACATAAAACTACTGGATAGCATGAGAAGATCTAAGTTCAAAGTGAACTTTTGCTGCCTTAAAATACTTCAACCTCTAACATTTTATGGCGATTCAGGTTATTTTATGTATAATGGTGGGTTATTTACAGATTATTTATACAACTGTTTCCATGGGAAATAGATACAGTGCACCACAAATTATTTTCCTGTGAGTAATTTCATGAGAATGGAACATGTAAAGGTTTTCCAGGCAGATAAGGCTGCGTAAAAAGTAAAAAAATAAAAAATAAAAAAACATGGTAATTCTATATTACAGAGATACTTTAACAAAGATACTCTTACATTTTCCATTTCCAGCATTTGTTTCACACAGGAACATCATAGAGTTGGATCACATCCAATCTCATAATTTTCTGTATAAATTATTGGCCTAACAAATAATAAAATATATCACACTGACTTAATTTTTTTACATTTCATTTTGATTTTGGTAAACCATACTTACTTTATTTGTATGTTTATATTTAAAATCCCAGTACTGTAAAAAATTAAAATTGAGAATTCTTGAGATCACAGGAAAATGTAAAATTATAAATTATGGGTTATATCATCATATCAGAAAAAGTTTTAAGATAAAATATTCAGTTTAGCCTTAAATCTCCATATCTTGCTACCCCGACTCCTGCATTTTCAAACAGAAGTGTTACATAGATGTTTAGGAGGCTAAAACAAGAAAGCGACCTGTCTGAACTCTAATTTACAGGACCCCACCCACTTTCCAGCTGGCCACACAAACCCAGACAAATACACACACACATACACACTCGCACAAACACAATCTGGCTGTCCATTGGCCTGTTGGGCTGTGCAGGGCAGGAAGGGAATCATTCACTGTAAACTGAACAAGGACTGGCTTCCTCTGGGAGTCCCCAAGCCTGACAGCGGCCAAGATCTCTGCAACACAAACCCCTCCAGCACACACACACAAATGTGCACACACACACATGCATGCACGCACATACTATGTCTTTCTATCGTCAGAAGGACTTTGCATTGACTCCCTTTCAGTCATTTCTATATCATAAGCCTAAATCGTGGACCCATAGGTCCATCGGTCTTCAGAAGGTCAGTAAAAATGCCAGAAATGGTCCCAAGAAGAACAGTTAAACAAGTACAAACACAGTATGTCTTTCTGTCTTTACAGGGACTTTGGATTGACTTCCATGTATTTTTCATTAATTTCCAGAGCCTCACCTGGACACTTAACCGAAACCTAATGATTACCAGTGCATATATAAGCCTAAACTCAAATCATGCCTTGGTCCTAAAACTAACCTTAACCCTAAACAATAGGCCTATAAAGCCCACTGGTCTTCAAAATGTGAGTAAATATGCCAGAAATGGTCCTAAGAAGAATACCTAAACAAGTACACACACACACACACATACACACACACATACACACACACATACAGGAACTGAGACATCGTCTCTCATCTGTTACTCGTCTCCTTGTCCTCAGTTTCATCTTGACTTCTCTCCCTTCCTGTCTGTCTTCCACTTTTCATTTTACTTTAACTATATTTGCTTTAATATGTATTTTTGTTGTGTTTCTATTTTCAACTTTAAAAATCACCTTAATAAGAAGTTGTGATGGCCTTTTTTTCAGTTCATTTTGGAGAAACACTCCGTTCTGCTGTCTCACCTTCATCCTGCTTTCTTGGACTGGTAATGAAAACGGATATGCTTTGTCAGTGTCGCTGTGTGCATGCTATTCCCGTCACCTTTCTCCTCCACACAAGCTCTGCCCTGCTCACACACGAACACACAGGAACAGAAATAGGAGATGCATATCCGTCAGCTGATCCAACTGGAAATGCTGACAATGGTATCCCCATCTGCCACCGTTATCTGAGATGGCAGGAGAGTAAAGAGAAGCAGGGAGAAACATAAAAACAAGTGTGAAAAGGACATGAGGAGTGATAAAGAAAGCATTTTAAAAGCCAAGAGAATCACACAGATATTTGTGGTTTTCCCTAATAGATCATTTATGCGTGATGGATAGATTTAGGGATTTACCAATCATGTGGAAATCTAGTATAAATTGGAGCAAATACTATTTGATAACTATTTGACTCTTCAGAATATACACTAGAGAAACTGGCAGAGGAGGCTAGCTGGGCTTTAGCAAAAATAAAAGTAAGATTATTTTGAAGATCAACAGTAGGGGGCAGTTTTATTGTTTTGTTAGGCTTAAAATTGTACATGTTAAACTTCAATGCTTCTTTTGACTTGTTGGCACTGTATTGATGATGACCTTGAAAAATATTTTTAGGTTTAAATCTGTTATACTGAATACTAAAGTTTTGTACCAATCATTGGAAACCAGAAGTTTTTATAAATTTTGTTCTAATTCAAATAGCATATTTTATGTACCTGAAAATCAAATGTTTTTTCATTGTGGTAGAGTATATTTGTAATTAGTAATGGAAATATCTTCTATTATCTCATAATATTTCTAATATTAAGAATAATCAGTGGCATGGCTTGGGGTTAAACGTCAATCTATCTCAGTTCAATTTGATGTTTCAGCAGCAAAATTGGTTAAATCTTTTTTCTTAATTGTGATTATTCTTTGTTTTCAGCACATGTGAGTCAACCACTTTTCACTGAAATTGCAGCTCAAAATATTTGCTTGAAATGACGTTTGTTGTAAAGTGCTTTGAGATTGGTTTTATGCTAAATGAATAAACTGAATAGAAATCTTTTAGGGTATGTGTTCACCAGCCATGCACATAGACTAACGTGTGTCATAAAATAGCTTGAGTTTAGATTTGATGAAGGTTCTTAGAGCAGTAATTTTCCACTCTAAGAAATTCTCCAACAAATTTAGAACATGAAAACAGTTTGATCTAGCGCTTGCTACATGATGCGCCTCATTTGTCTTCGGGATTGTCACCTCCATTGGGACTGAAGACTTTTGCAGCTTCCAACAGGTTGTCTCCAGGAACTTCCTGTGTCTTGCTCCATTTATGTTTATATAATTTCTGACCGATTTGACTATTTTTGTTGAAGAAAGGCATCCCCT
>NW_006800072.1:395318-452733 GCF_000485575.1 Poecilia formosa
ATTTGATGTTTCAGCAGCAAAATTGGTTAAATCTTTTTTCTTAATTGTGATTATTCTTTGTTTTCAGCACATGTGAGTCAACCACTTTTCACTGAAATTGCAGCTCAAAATATTTGCTTGAAATGACGTTTGTTGTAAAGTGCTTTGAGACTGGTTTTATGCTAACTGAATAAACTGAATAGAAGTCTTTTAGGGTATGTGTTCACCAGCCATGCACATAGACTAACGTGTGTCATAAAATAGCTTGAGTTTAGATTTGATGAAGGCTCTTAGAACAGTAATTTTCCACTCTAAGAAATTCTCCAACAAATTTAGATCTGAATTTTGACTGGGTCATTGTAACATGAAAACAGTTGGATCTAGCGCTTGGTACATGATGCGCCTCATTTGTCTTCGGGATTGTCACCTCCATTGGGACTGAAGACTTTTGCAGCTTCCAACAGGTTGTCTCCAGGAACTTCCTGTGTCTTGCTCCATTTATGTTTATATAATTTCTGACCGATTTGACTATTTTTGTTGAAGAAAGGCATCCCCTCAGCATGACACTGCCACCTCCATGTTTAATCATGGAGATTCACTGATGGACTTTATTTACAATTGAGATGACTTCTGAAGGCATTTAGTTGCACTGGATTTTATTAACAGGTAGCAGAGTACAGGAGGTTGAATATGAGGCACTAACTTTTTTATAGAATTTTCTCTTTCAAGGATAGAAAGGATGTCAGATCTGGGCCAGTAGGTTTTGAGCTGCACACAGATAAAGGAAAGGAAGGAAGTTGTGGTTGTGACACATGTAGCTAAGGAACTGTCATGATTCAAAAATGGAGAAAAAAAGTGAGAAGCTTGACATAAAAAGTAAGGCATTGCGTATTTGCCTTGGGTGAATAATATATTCAAATTTCCATCATTTTTCTTTTCTTCTTGTAAAGCTTGGCAGATGCAAACTAAGGTTGAGGTGACCTTTTGAACTCTTGTGGATTTTTGTGAGCAACATAAAGAGAGCAGTTGCACAGAGCAACAACTGTATGTAAAACTGTCTCTGACATACTCAGAATTCTTGAATAAAAAGGCATGGGGTAAATTTATTCTTTTTACTGCAAATCTGCCCCATTTCTTGAGTCCTTTACAAATCTCAAGGCAACTTGGGGTCCATTGTTTTAGCAAAGAAGCTTGGGAATTTGGTGTGAAAGGAATTTGGAACTAAACTCTCCAAACTGAACATTTCTTCAATGTTTCCATATGTGTTTATTTGTTGTAGCTAAGTCTTTTTTTTCTCTCTGCTCTTTATGCTCTCAACTGAATACACTGTCTCACTGAAGCAAGAGAAAGTCATCACCAGGACTAAATGTAACTCTGAACTGTGCTACCAGCCTTGAGTCACAATCATACAAATGTCTTTTGATTATAAATAGAGTGATTGTTCCTTAACATCTGCAATCAGCAGAACTTATTAACGACACAGTCACAGGTTCTCAGTGTGACTCAAAATCACTGCCTGTATTTCCTCAAACAGGGGAGAACTGTCAGCTATTGTTCTAGACAAGAACACACACACACACACACACACAGCCCCGCATGTACTGTAGACCGGATGCTGGCCTGTCTACTCAGCTGCGATGTCTCACTTACACAAATACACTCTCACACACAAGACCAACTGCGGCGATGACGCTTGTAGTAGTCAAAAAATATCCTGAATGGAAAAGTTGGCTTTAAGAGTCAGATGACTTTCTTTTTTCTTGGATTTATTTTCGACATCTTGCAATTTATACAACTCATACTTGCACTGCTGTCTGACACTATGTTTGACTTTAACCACAGACATTCATTCTGATATAACAGAGATGGCTGAGAAAACCAAAGTCTTGTTTATCGCAGGGTTTACTCAGGGCCTATTCCTTCCGCTTTGAACACCTTTTCTCAGTAAGTCGGATGCCGGACATTTTGGACTTCCTGATGACGTTCAGAACATTTGAAAAAGCCTACTGGGAATTCTTTTGACATGATACTTCTGTCCAATTTTAACACGAAAACAGAAACAAAAAGTACCTGTGCAACATAATGAGGTCCAGTGGAAAAAAACATCATATCCTGGAGATGTTGCCTTCCTCTTACTGTAAGGTCCTGATATTTCCTCAGTTTAAAACAACTCCATGCACTCTCTGGGATTCAAATCAAAAACTTTGCACTACCTTAAGTAGCCACACAGCCAAGATGGTGTACAGTACATATACCACTAATGCCAGAGCTCATATAGGAGGCATTTTCTACATTCTGGGGCTCAGAGTTATTCAAAATGATGCCTAGTTTTGCAAATATCAATAATTAATTTAGCTTCTTTTCTTTTCTTAAATAATTTAACTGAAGTCATTAAATCACATCTTTACAAGAGATTCAAATGAGTTGCTCAGAGAAGCTCAAAAACAAATTGTTCCCTAGTTGGTATGAAATATTGACTGGTGAATGGCATGTTCTGGACTTTAAAAAAATCATTCATGAAAATATCAAAACAACAAAAGTACAAAATGACAAAGAGGCATAATTGAAAACATTTTCATTTTTAGGACAGAACACTATAGTGGGAGTGTGAAAAGTGAAACTCTTTGTCATAGTTTTTGACCAAAAATTCTGCTTACATGTCAAAAAGAAGTACAAATGAGGCTGTATGTAATATGCAAAAAACATCTGTTCACTTGGAGGGTAAAAAGGGTCCACAATATTGAGATAGAGATATTAAATCAAAATCAAACCAAGGAATATTAATTCCCCTCAAATCTGGTTATAAGAGATAATATTTTAGACTTTTGGTTAAGAAACTCATTGGTCTTCAATACACATGCAGTGTGTAGTTGTTGAATGTTCTCGTTTGTCTTTGTTCAATTATGGTACATTTCATATTTATATTTATAGATAGTAAGGCTACAGCGTTCTATCGTCCTTCCTGACAGAAATTATCATTTTAATTCACTCATTTCGATGGGCCAAAAGAGGAGGAAATCCCACTTTCAAAAAAAAAGCAGAAGCAAACTTCACAAGTGTAATGATCCTGATGAATAAAACCTTCATGAAGCCTTTTTTTCCTGGAAGTTGTCATGGAATCATTCTTATTCTGGCTGTACATGCGTAAGCAAAGCCATTACTCCCACTCCTTTTTGCGCCGTTGCCCAGTCTCCTTTCTGGGAAAGAATTGTCCAAGTTAAAGCTCTTATCGCTTCCTTTTCCCCTTCCCTTTCCTGTCATTCAGAGCATGAAAATAAATGGGAAAAATATCTAGAGAAAAACAGAGCTCAGAACAACCAGCTGAAGGCTATTTATGGCAAATATCTTACATTCCACACATCCCTGATATGTCACAGTGTTTGATTGTGGCTGTGACTGTGTCATTGCAGGATACTGTGGCTTCCTCTCTCTTTTTTCGGCCTTACTCACTCCCTGTTTTATTCTGTTCCCACTTCCTTTCCTTTCCGTTTTTAGGCAACATCCTTTCTGTGTGTTCCCAAGACCAGAGGAGTTGCTATAATTGTTCGCTCGTTGTCCAAAAGGAATGTCCAAAGCAAACCAGTCTTTTGAAGCGGTTCATTGTCTGCTGACCTCAGTAGGTAAAGGAGGTGGTAATGGGGGAGGGAAGGGAGAAGATGAAAGCTATACAGATGGGGAAGAAATGCAGTGGAAAACACAGGGCACAAGACAATTTATTATTCAGTAAAAATTACTTCAATGTTTTAAATATCTTTCAAAACCATTACTTGTGGCTACTCCTTTCCTTCAACTAATGAATGGCAAATCATAAAAATTTAAAGAGGTTAAATGAAACCGTTTTCTTTGATGTCAACATCAAAATTCAAGAATTTATATGAAGTTGATATATTTTCCATTTTCCTCCTCTATGCTCAATAACACCAATATCCCACTTTGTCCCAGTTTGGTTGTGAAAAATGTTATTTCCTACGTTTCTGTCTTGATATAGAGATAGACTAATAGAGACGTTTTCTGCTACTTTGCTAAATTACTTCAAATCATACTTCAAGAGCAGGACTATTTAATATGACTTAGTCATAATGAATCTAAGAGAACTCAAATCACATATTCTGTCCCTCAAGGCAGCAACATTTCACCATTTTTTACACATGGAGTCAGACTATGATGCCCAACTAATTTAACAATTTGACATCCTGAAAGGGGATTATTCTTTAGGAAGAAAAGAGAAAATAACTAAATGTTCGGTAAAGTGAAGACTTTTGTAAAATGTTTGAACTGTACCACCTGTAATCCGCCATTGTTCTTCGTACATAAGACGTGTCTTGGATTATAGGTCATGTTAGGATGGCTACCGTTTTCACAAAGGATGCATTCTTGCTGTCCACATGAATATCAATACTACAGACTAAAGTAATCACAGTACTGTTTTGAAGTGATTTAATTTGAATTATTTTGTAGAAGGTGGAAATGTTATTTATTACCACAGAATGTGTTTTAAGATGTTGTAGAATAACTTGCTTCCACAATTTCCCAATTTCAAAAGAGTTAATTTCAGGAAGTTTCTACCTGACAACTATTACCTGACTTCTTGTTTCTGAAATAATTTATATTAAACCCAAATATTTTAATTTCAGACTGATGTAACAGCAAAGAATAATATAAAATAGACAGAAATGAAGACAAAAACAATACATAGATGTTAGTTTTTTACAGACACAATACGTAACTGATTTGAATATAAAAATGACTACTGGGTCTAAATTTAACTTCCAGGAAACAGCCAGAGGATAAAAATATCTTTATTTAGTGTCAGGTGGGCGGGAAGAGAACAAGCGACAAAAACTTGATGGAAAATTCATCACCTGCCCACTTGTATGTGTGAGTGAGTGACTGGATTTGAATTCGGCACAATGAGAGGAAATAACAGTTTGGAGACTGAGTCAGCACAGATTCATCACTCTCGGTGAGCAGGAGTTGAAGAGTTCAGTATGTACACGTTATCAGTCAGGTTAAAAAAAGACACAACACCTGTCTAATGTACAGACGTTATTTAAATGTGTTTTACTGATAACTGGATGTGGGTGTACCAAGGCTGATATAGAAATGAAGCTATTCCGATCACAATCACTTTCATAACCTCTATGACATTTGAGATTTTAGCTCTCATGTTTCCATTCATTTAAATATTGTGTAGCTAAATCACATGGGTAGGACTGAATTTATCTGTTAGCGCCACTATTTGTTCTGATGATCAAATATGGGACGTTATAAATGATCATTGTAAGATGTCATCGTGGAGATCAGTGTTAACTGGGCTTTAGATCTGCAAACACAGAAAAACTGATCAACTGATCCTAGTTTTTCTTGGCTCCTCATCCAGACAAATGATCAACTGCTACTAGACTTACAATGTACCGCCAAGAGATTTGGGTTAATTCACATAGGATAGCGATATTATATTCTTAGTCCAAAATATGTAATACATAATAATCATACTCGATCCAGTTACAGCATCTTAAACTGTTCTAGAAATGCCTTTCATAAGATTTTAGAGATTTTTAATTGGAATGCAAGGTCAGGCACTGATGCTGGAGGAGAGGGTTTGTACTCTTCATCTACCAAAGTGTGATTTATTGGTTTGAGTTCTCTCACACTGAACTCACTCATGTTGGAACAGGATGGGCCCGTTCCAGAACTCTTCCCACAAAGTTGGGGCATGAAAATGTCCAAAAGATCTTCTTACAGTGGAAGTAAAGATCTGACCTCACAACCAGTCCCAAATCATAATCCTCTCTGCATTTTGCACACTGCAATCAGGAAGGTTCTGTTCTCCTAGTTCAGTATTTGCAGATTCGTTTATTCTTGGATTTTTATGAAACTTAACTCTAAATTAGTCTCCAAAATTTTGGCTATTCACTTTTACAGCATATTTAAAATATTCAAGTTTATCTCAAGGTCATTTAGACTCTACAGTGAGTTGGTGACATCAACAAACTTCGTCCTTCAGCATCCACTGACCCTGCTCTGGGATTTTATATGTTCTGCTGCTTTGTGACTGAATTGCTGCTATTCCCAACTGCTTCTACTTTTAGTATTACTTACAGCTGACTACAATATTTTGAAGCAAAAGAATTTCCTACTAGACTTTTTGCATTGCGTTTGAGGACTGCAGGGTGAAAACATTCTTTCACAAATGTTTGTAGAAGCAGTCTCTATGCAAAGGTAGGGGATTGTAAAAACTTGTCCATGTGTTGGAACACCTAAATTCAAGTATTTGGAGTGTTTGGAGAATTTGGCAAAGTAATGTAATTTAATGCTTTTGTCAATTTATCAAATCTCTACAAAGTTTGGTGTCAGTGTTCTGGCTTAAAGTCATGGTTAAACTTACCTGCTTATCTCTGACAAACCTTCCAAAACACAAACTTCTCTGTCAAATGTTAAAAGACAACCTGAATCAAACTATTTGTGAAATATTTTCACCCATTTTTCTTTGTCATTGTGCCAACTTTGTTATAGCATTTATTCAATCACATTGTGAAGATGTGAATGAAATCAGTTTAACTGAAGCAAACTGGGAATTTTATATCTGTGTGGGAGTTTGAATCAACAACTCTGCATGCGTATGTAGATCTGTGCGTTCTGCTAATCCCTGTAACATCTGCAGGTCATACTAATGCTGTTAGCACATTAACCTCCAGAAACATTTTGATCCGTTTAAATTTTAAAAGATTAGTGTGCTTTCATAAAATACTTTTCTGCATTTTGCAAATGCTTTAAGAAATAAACACGTCGTTAAGATGGTATCTTTTTCTTTTCTTTTCCAAATGTAAACTGTAAACACATCTACACATGCCTGCAAACACCTGCTTTTCTTCACCTCCCAACATGCATCTGTGGTCACACAAAGTCTGATACAGTCCAGCGGGGCGTGTGGAGGACAGATTCATTATTTTAGCTTCTGCCTGCTGCTTTTGTTTGCAGCTCAGCAGCTAAAAGGGAGCAATCAGCCAACCATGACAATTCATAATGGCTTTTCTGCCTCATCCACAAGTCTAGAAGCGTGCCTCCGGTCGGGGCTATCCCTATGTGCTCCTCCCTCCAGGCCCCGCCCTCCCCGCCTAAAGCCTCTACCGCCCTGGATGAGTCTGAGTGTGTGAGCACATGTGGGTGGATACGAGCTGGATGTTGTTTGTGGGTGCGGAAATTCAGGCCCGTGTCGGTGACTATAACAGCGGAAGATGACCCCATTGAAAAGAAGTGAAGTCAGCCAGAGCAGCCGGCGCCCCTGAGCCTGACTTATCATGCAACAACAGAGAGACACCAGGATCACTATGATGCAGAGCTGCCTCAAAATAAAACTTCCTGGCTAAAGAAAACAAAATGCAACACAGCAGCATGTTTTCTGGTCCTATCAGATAAATTATTCTTTTTCAAAATGGCATGGCTTGTCATTGCTGAGCAGGTTTTTCATGTTTCCATTGGTATTTGAAGATTTATGACCGGCGATGGGCTCCAAGTCTTTGAGGTCAAAAGGCCTCCTTGCCATCACCCTAATCTTTGACTCCCTCCAATTGAAGTTGGGACTCTAGCTGGTTTCACAGATTATTGGTCTCATCTTTTAATGTCATGACATGGTGAGTTTCAGCAAATATGTAAAAAACAAACAAACAAAAAACATAGTTCATCAAAGTTACTTACTGCAGCTTTAATCACAAACTACTCCATCCTGAAGAAACATCCAGTCGAAATGTAGCTGAAGACACATCCCACTACAGGCACCTTTTCCAGGAATCAGTTTACAACAATATAATTCAGTTATGATTTTAATTATTCCACATTTGGGAACTCTTCACAGCCACAAATGGGAAAACAAGGAGTAAGTCCTACATTTTTTAAAGTATTATTGTAGGGTTTGATTATCCGAGGCACAAATAAAATAAAAACCATAAACGCAGTGGACTTTTAATCTTTTAACCAATTTTTAATTGTTCTGTTGTTGCTGCTTTGTGTGAGAGCAAAGTTGATTACCTTTGGGACAAATCGGTCAGACTTTAAACACTGTATCTATGATGGTAAAAACTTCTTTTCACTTTGAAGGGATTATAATTTAGTTTCACAGTGTAAGTGCAGTGAAATGATCATCAGTTTATCACTAAATCACCAAGTCTTAATCCCAGCCTGAGCTGTGTCGTCTCTGTTTTTCTCCTAGAAGTGATACAACACAAAACTCCCTTTCAAATCACAGTTGCACATTTCCAAACACTTTTTAGTGAGTCTATTTAAGGTACAAATAGTATTTGATATGACAGAATCATTGGTTATGGTTTTATTTCTGGAAAGTCATTGTTTTTATTTTTGGAACAGGAATGCTTGAGCGAGACCTCAGTGGACACTGAGCAAAGGGAGAAGCTGATGAATGCTTTTTCTGTGTGTTGTGGGGATGAAGACATCTTCATAAAGCCTTCAATGTACAGTTATAAAGTCCAGATTACAATTACATTTAACACTTATTGCCTTTTGACAGTTATAATATTCACTCTTTACTTTTATTGCCTTGCTCTATCTGTATCTGAAACTCTGTTTAAGCCACACTAAAATATATATATAAACAGCTAAACACCATTGCTATTTAAAATAACTGAACTAAATTAAAAGCAGTAATTCAATATTCAGATTAAATGTTACCATGGGAGTTGTTGCAGTAAATTTAAGCAGCTGCTGAGGGCAAAAGAGGACACAAAAACTGGTACTGAGGAGGAAAAGCATAGAACAGCAGTGCATAGAATGTACAATATATCTGCTTTTGCAGACTATTCAGCACATTCATAATCCAATCATAAATCACTTTCCTCCTCACTTTGAAATGGACATCAAATAAAAAGCAAAAACATTAAAAAATCGTAGAAGATCTTAACATGATACAAAGTATTTAACAAATCTCAGTACAACAAAATAGAATTAGTTTTCATTCAGAACCCAAAATTATTTCAGAGTGATGAAACCATCTTCCTTATCATCTTCCTTCCCATTCAACAGTCGTTGCTGCTTTGAATTTACAGCATTGATTTTGGTAGCTTCAGTGTTTAACTGTCAGCTGACCGGTCTCCTGGGAAACAGCATCCATTTAAAAAAATCCAGCAGAAGAAAGACAAAATGATGGACGAGGAGAGACAGAGAGGAAGTTTCATATGGGGTGATTGTGAGCTGCAGAAGAGCAGAGAAAGTGAAAATAGGAGGAGAGCTGATGAGAGTTGAAGGCAGTGAAAAAGCGAGGGAAATCAAGTAGCCATCCGGTGATCATTTTACAGGCTGAGGGGAAGTGTTCCTGGGGAGGGGAAGGAGCCAGACAAATGACTAAATTAGACCTAAGTGGGTGGCAGCACTCGTCTTTTAACAGAACATCAGTCTGAAGGTAAAACAACAGGAACCACAAAGAGAAACAACCATTTTTATCAAAGATTTACAAACAAAAAACAGTATTACAAAGTTTGTCATGGTTTAATCCACCTTTTAATCAAAAAAGAAAACTTATTTGCAGAGGGCAATAGAAGAAAAACAAAAGCATCTGTAAAAAAGTTAACAATTGCTTTTTTAAAAATACTGAAATTATACTAGAAAGAACAAGTCAAGTTTATTCTATGTAGGAGAGGCTTAGCAGGTCTTCACAGCAAACTGTAATTTTCTTTTTACAAGTAGTAGTTTGTAAATGTGATACAATAAAAGTAAAACAAGTTCAAGGCAACAGGTTCAACACGTTTCCCACACAAAACGGTCTGCTTCAACAGCTTTGGCTTCATCTTTCAGTAACATGGTAAAAATCGAAGGCCTTTTTCCTCTCATTCCTCCCAAACAGCTGAGATATGCAAGGTAAGTTGTTTCTTATATATTAACAGACTACTTTAATACTGTTTTGTTCAGTCTTTTAAAATCTTCTATTTTCTTTACTGTCTTAATTTTCTTATCTTTTAATTTTTACTGGTTTGTAATGTTGAAAATTTACCTGTGAGAATTAATAAAGTGTTTCTGATTTCTGAAAAGCATGTTAGAAAGTTGTCACCATGGTTTCACAATATTACCTTTAAAAGTTGCTCACTCTCCCCTCAGTACCTGTAAATATTAAGACATCCCCAGATTGCATTTTATTATTGGATGAGACATAAAACACAGAGCATGGTGTACTTTCAGCACATCAGAAAACTCGGTTTGCAGTCATCCATGCAGACGTTGTTACTGGCAAAAGACAGATGGAGTCAAAAGAGGTGAGTTTAGACTGTATCTGCAGAGAAGAGGAATATGAAACAGATGGTCATTTCTTGAACAATACCTTACTAAGCACCTTTTACACATTCTTACTGGAACTAGAGTCAGGCAATTATTCTGCTTTTTTTGCATGTATATTTTGAATTCCAGTGGACATAAACAGTACTCGGTTCCCTCACTGAAGGATTTAATTCCCATAAACGTGTTACAATAATAAATGTCAGAGTTCTCACCTTTCGCTCTCCCCCCACCTGGTCTACTGCACTGTTATTGTCCTGGCAGCTGAGTGAAAGATGCTTGGGCACATTTGGTTCAGTGCAAACAAATAGTATTAAATGCTCTCCTCCAGTTCTGAGAAGCAAATTCTGCAAGAGTGAGAAATGTTCTGGTTGCAGAAACCTTCAGGGTCAGTTGAGTTGTTGGTGGTGCAAGGAAAATTAAGACCTTTCGAAGATAAGAAACACGATTATCCTTTTAGAAAAGACAATTGGTTGCACAAATTTGCTTTTTGCATGCATATGTATTCCTGTGTGCATGTGTTTGCACCACTGTGTGTGAGTGCATGTGTTCTGGAGACCTGTAAGGCCCCTGGTATCCAGCAGAGGAATGCAGCAGTCTCTTGAAAAGTAGTTATCAGCTAATGAGAATTCCACTCGGAGCAGGAAGGAAGGGCTTAGAATGCGTGTCCCCCAGCGAATTGGGGCGAATGTTAATCACGATGCCTCTGAGCACAAGCACACACACACGCACACGCACACACACACACACACAGGCATGCCTGCATGCATGCACAAGAGTCTAGACCCAGCAGAGCGCTGCAGAGCTTGACACATGAACAGAAAAGAAGGGGGTCGTGGAGATGAGGAAAGAGAGGATGTTTTTAAAAACTCGGCTTGGTGTTGTCTTCGTGGTTTGGAACTAATTGGTTTCAGATGAAAATCAGCGAGCACAAACTTGAGAAGGCCCTAATGTTGCCTTGCACTCAGTCTCCCCTTGCGAAAAATACCCGTCTCTTCCCCATCTTTCTCTGTTTTCGTGGCTTTCGGTCTTCCTGCCGCACTGATTGGTTAATCATTCAAATTTCATCTCGATTTAGTGCAACAATCCATTGCCTAAGAGTGTTGGCATAAAAGTGAAAACCTCTTAAAAAGACCAAACCTTGTTTTATCACAATAAATATATAGACAATTCAAACAATCTTGTGCAATTGTTTCCATTTCCCTTTTTTCTGCTCATCATTCCAATCCTTCGTTTGTGTCGCTGTTTTCCATGAAGGACACCCGGGCCTCTAGAGATCCTGTCCCTCAGGAAGAAGCAAGCGTCCCCCTCCCTCCTGTTTTTTCATAACCTATTATTTATGTCTGACAGACCTCCTCCAGACAAATGGCTGCCATATGGAGAAAGACAGAAAGGCAGAAAAGGAAGGAGTGGAGAAAAAAATCTCTCTGCATCTTCTTTCTCTCTCTTGCCTTGCAAAATTTTATTTTGTTTTTCCTGGAATATCAAATTGAATTATAAAAAAATGTTCCTTTGGCTTTTGTAAATGTTTCTTCACTTATTTTTTTTAAACCAAAACTATACCAAGATTGTTTGAAATGTTTCAAGTACTTAATGTGTCTCTAACCTGATGGAGAGATCAGAAATGATGGCTCGTTTCTAAGTGACAAACATGTAACAGCAACAGCTTGAAAATTTTAGTTTATTTAAGAATATCTCTATAAAGCAGGTGAATACAAATATTTGCCACACTTAAGATTTTTGTATGTCAAAAATTTGAAAATCTCTGAATTTTTCTTCCAATTTACACATATCCATAAAATTAGTGTCGATCAATCATATTAATTTCTAATATAATATAATAGAAGAAAATTGAGGAAATGTTAGAAATTGTGAAAATTTTGAGAGTTTTGATTATTGGCTGCAAAGAGAGACCATCATATGAAGTAATTAGTGCACTCATTTAACATCTGTTTAAATTCATGCATAACAAAGAAGCATGCATTTCCCTAAAATAAGAAAACTTTTAAAGTATAACAAAGTGCAAATATTTTTCCAAATTACTGTAATTGTGATGAGTTCATATTCTCGGGTACTATACACAGAATTTTTTTAATTAATTTTGGAAATTGTTAAATTATCCCTTTAGCTGTTCTTCACAATTACAAAGCTCTTGATTTATTTTTAAATTTAAATATGCCTTTTAAAAACAAGTAAGGTTAACATTTTAGGTTGAATAACTCATTCCCTGCATTGCTGCTGGAAGATTTATTATGTTAGTTACTTCCTGTATGACTCATTTTCTAACTGGAGAGCTGCTTTTGTGAAGCAGTTGGTTTGGAGTCCAGCTGTATTTCTTTTGTCTTTTTTTGTATTCCAGACATGGACATGACAGAACAAACCTACTAGTCACTCTGCGTGTGTCTGGACTTTTACTGACCAACACAGGAAAAAATGTTGTCTTCTGAAAAGGATTTGTAGCGCTGCTGTGAACAGATCGAGTTTGGTTTCAGAAATATTTCATGCTATTCCAGTTTGCAGATACTTGGTGTGTTTATTACACTTTGCAGTTTTCTATATTTGTGTGCTGTTTAATTTTTCTTTACACTTAACTTTTTAATGATCCCAGAGAAATCCTCTCTCATTTTGTTGCTTGTATTAACTATGAAAAGGCAAGAAATTGATTTGGTTCCAATTAATACAAATAAATGACTTGATTTAATCAAAAGCAGCTACAATCTGAGAGCGGTGTGAAATAATTGCACATGATCAGTCACAGATGAACAAAGTGGAAAAAAACGCATCATAGATTGAGGTCAGTTTTGTAAGTACAACATTTCTGGAAAGAAACAAGAAAAAATAATCTGACATTCTTAAATAATTTTGCAGTTTGTCTCATTTTAGTCAATGAAAAGAAAAAAAAAATCTTGTTCTACCAAACATCTGGTGAAACATCTGGAATTTGATCTGAAATATTTCCCAATAAGAAAAAAAATGAAAATATGTGAACTTTCATCTTGTGTCAAGATTTCAGGAATTTTCCTGCATTTCCAGGAAGGAGGGAGGAGTTTGATCCATGGCGGTCAGTGACGGTGTGAGATGGATGGTGTGTGATCTGTTCTTTCCCCGAACACAGGTAGGTAGGAGAGGGGGGAGGCTAAAGATGGTGGCAGAGCAATGCAGAACAAATGAGAAGCTCAAAGAAAACAGAGAGCCTGAAGAAGGTGTGGAGGACTGGAACCAGTGTGGAGGGCTGGAACCAGTTTGGAGAGGTGGAACCAGTGGGGAGAGGTAGAACCAGTGTGGAGGGCTGGAACCAGTTTGGCATGGAAGCCACTGTGAAGCCAACCTGAGAGGCACAAGGCGTAGAGGTAAGCTGAGGAAAGAAGAAACATAAAATCAAACTTTTCAAGTGCGAGAGCCAAGGAGCTGGGCTTGACTCTACTGCTGTGGCATCAAAGTGTCGACTGCCAGCTCCTTGAACTCCACAGTCAGAAACCAGCTGATAGCCATCAGGTGTGCAAGCAGAAGCAGGTGAAATGCCACTCACACACATCCTAATGTCTTGTGTCTCTGGATCTGTCTTCCTGTTCCTGTTCATTCTCTTTTTGGACATTTTGCAACGTTTTGTTTTTCTTATGTCACTCCTGTATTTTTTGTTATTTTCTTTGCCTCTTTTCGCTTAATTCTTCTTTTCTCTCTGGTCTACCTCTTGTCAGAATTAAAGTGTAGCTTGTTTCTGTTCCCCGAGCGAGTTGCTGCTCTGCTAATCCCTTATGGGGCCTTCTCCTCCTCTTCCTCCCGGCCCCCCTGTCTGATTCTTTCTTCCTTCCTTCCTTCCTCCCTGCATCCCTGGGTGTAAAGCTGCCTTGTTCCCACTGGACAAAACGGCACCTTTGTGTCCTCCTTGACTCTCTCCTTCCCTCCGTTGCTGCAGGCCTCCCCTCTTCCTGACACACCATCACCACGCCTTTCGTCCCCTCCAGAAGTGAAGCAACATTTCAACCAGGGGAAATAGGGAAATTGTAAACAGCAGGTTTGCAGGCTGGAGGCTGAGTCCTGCAGGGCTCAGAATCCAGCAGAGCAAAGAAACAGGCCTTTGTTAAAGAGGGATTAGCTTGGAAGCTGAGATGAGGGTTGCCACCTCCACCAAAACTCTTCACACCTCCGCTTCTAATCAGAAGCACTTAAGCAACACACCCAGTTTGACACATGACCCACAGACGGAAAAAATTATCCACTACCTGCACAAACTTGTGCTGGACATTTTAATGTTTGGGAAATTTCCTTGCATGGAAGAAAACAACACTAACACCTACTGATATTTGGTGTTTGCCTGCATCTGGCAACAAATGATTTAGCTAATTCTTTCAGCTACAAACGGTTTTTAGAATTAGACACTCCAGTGGAAACATTTGTAATCAAAATGTGCTGCTGTTTGGGACTGAGTACAGCACTTTTTTCAGTTGGTAGCTTTCTTTCTTACAGAAACATTCCTAAAATAATTTGACTTTTTCTTTTTTTTCAAACTTGTGCTGCAACATCTTAACATGGCCCTAACAAATATTTTTAACATGTTCCATGAAGTCTAATAAACAGTTTCAACAAAATCCATTACAAAATTTACAAAATATTCTAGAAGAAACATCTTCCATTGGATATGCAATCGCAGTCTGATACACCAGTGTTCCCACGTTACCATTTCTTACATCTGCTGCAGACGGCTGTTAACAGAAGCATTTGGTAATCATCTTATTTGTTCTCCACATATCAGTGTCACTGATATTATGCAGCTTAACTTATGCAGCTGAGCTCATAAGTTCACACATAAGTTTTGTCTTATCAGCAAAAGGAAAGAAAAAATGTGTTAATGCGAGGCCAGTTCTGTGTCTCTTTAATAATTCACACATGCTAAAACCACTGATGAGTGTGTGCTCACACATAAGTTGGTGTTTGGAGGCAGCAGCGTGACAGAGATGTAACTGCTGAAGAAAGTGCACTTGGACACATCACAATACATATATCTAGGTTTGTGGCCACCTCTACACATTAATGTCAGCAGCTTTTTCTAATCTACTGTGACATAACATGTTAGAGAGGAGCAATAAAAGCAGCTCAGACCGCTTGAAATGTGTGAGAAATGGACAACAAGCTGAAGTCAGTTTACTTTAGAAGAACTAATTTGCATCTCAGAATGATGTTGCACCCAGTTCAGTGGTTTTTAACTTGCAAATCAAAATTTGATGCATTCAAACCGCAATAAACAGCATCTGCCCAGGGACATGTTCACAAACAGACGTGGAATTTGAATGGATTGGAAAATTTATATTTTTCATTGAATATAACTAATTAACATACAGGGTCTAGCAAAAGTATTCATACCCCTTCTCTAATATCAGAAAACAAACTTCAAAGAACTTTATTAAAATATCAAGTGATTCAGCAAAGTGGAAGGAAAGTTATTCATGACTTTTCACTTTTATTTTATTTGCCTGGCATTTCAGCCGGTCCAGAGTCAAAACTTTGTAGCTTCACCTTTTTGCTATAATTACAACAGCAGGTTTGTTGTGGTACGGTTTAACCAGTTATGCACAAAGGACGACCTATTGGTGCTTTCAAATAAGGTCAGTCAATCTGGATGGAAAGTCTCCATGAACTGCCATGTTAAGACATTATCTGCTTATATCTTCTACTGAAGTTCTGGTGACATATTTGTGCTCATTGTTCCACAGGAACATTTTCCCCAGTCTCAAGTCCTTTGCAGCCTCTGATAGGTTTTTGATTTTCTGATTAAAGCTTTACAAGCCCCACGTTAGGTTAATCATCATGCCTTTGTATACTTTTTTCATTTTATCTAGAACCTAATGGCTTTTATTGAACAATGAACAGACAGTAAAATAGGAAGGGTAGAAAAGGGGAAGACATGTGAAGACAAATGACCCAAAACCAAGACAACTGCACTGAGGGCTAAAGAAGCTTGATGTTTTAAAATGAATTCCAAGGGCTATGAAACATTTTGCAATGCACTTTAGAAACTCGGAAGATTTACGTATACACACAATAAAAAGAGGTAACTGCTGATAGCACGAAAACAACCCATCAATGGCCTGGTTTATTTCCTGCACACTCTAAAAAACTGACATTCCTAAATTAGGACTATATTAGGTTATAAAAATCACTTTGAAAAGAACATCCAGTTTGACAACTATGATTTGCAGCCATGACCTAAAAACACATTAAGTGTCTGCTTGAGACTGCCTTTGAGCAGATGATTCAGCCCAGGCTTTAAATCTTTAACAGATAGGTGTACAAAAGGGCAGTCCATCAGCCCAGACTGTTGGACCTATTTTAACCAAACATCAATACTGCCTCGTAAATCACAAAATGACGTTTTGGATCTTCTGAAGAAATCCTGTGCATATGGGTGGAAGGTGTGTGCCCTTAAAACACACATGCAAGCCAACAAGAATGATCAAACAGCACAGCTGGACTTGATGTGCCGCAGAGGGAATGACAACCTAATGTTGGAGATTTAGCATCTAGCTGGAAATGCAAAGCAAGGCCAGTTAAAATCTTGAACTCTTTGATGGAAGATATCAAATGGCTTTTGTAGGTTTCCATAGTTTCCCTTTTATGTTTCTGACTCACTTTCACTTCCTCCCATCCTTTCGCCATCTCTCTGCTGAAGTTTCAATTCAACAGCTTGACTCTCCCTCTCTGTGCGTGCTTTGAACTCCTCAAACTGTTCTTTTGAAGGCCTCAGTCATAAAATGTCCTTTTATGCTGCAGAGGCTCTTTGATGGGGTTGTCACTTTGTACAATACTTTGCTCAGAAAGTCCAGACAGGCATGACCACACCCACACAGACGGACAGAAGGACAGGCAGGTAGGCCTCATGAATGAAGTCTGTCCAATTCAGAGATTTAACAATCCCTTAACACTTTTTTCTGAATTGAACATTTAAAGGGAAGTGATTTAGATCTGTGTTACTAGAGAGTAAGAACTGGATAGTTATTGATCTGAAGGAATAACAAGTTTTAAAAAGCAATGATTTAAATAAATGCTTGTATGTTTTAACTTTCTTTTAATGATTAAGTTCCAGACTGAGAGCAATCAACTTCTATCTTCTTTGACTTCTAGGGCTGCCAGCATTATCAGCACTACATAGCAAAACTATTCAGAATCAGATCGTTTAGCAATAATAAATTCAATTCAAAATCAAAAAAATAAAACTGCTAATAGTATCTTCTTTTTTGTTGCTCCTGAAACCACACCAGTCCGAACTCTGACTTGACTACAACCTAATGTTAAAACCACTGCTATTAATAAATCTACAGATTCTAAACAAAATGAATTGCATTATCCCACTGTTAGTGAGTTAACTAATACCTCTAGTACTTTTAACACATTTATTCAAAACTGTGATGATATCGATAAATTTGCTCACAATAAGTATGATGCTAAATTTTCATATCATTACATTCCTAATTGGATCTTTTCACTGATCCTAGCAATAATTAACCAAGAGAAAAGAAAGTAAGCAAACCAAAGAAATTATTCTTAAAAATGAATTTCCATTTGTATTTTATCTGCTGTAACTTTAAGGAAAGTTTTGAAAGGAAGGAGTAAAGCCTTCGTGTTCTGATGCCAGACTATGATTTCTCCTCTCTGGGAACCGAATTTTGACCAGCAGTTGTCATTCCCACATTCCTGTCTCAAACAATATAAACTGGAAATTCATATTAACCTGGAAAGTCATTCTCAGGCTGATCCTGGTATCTATCCTCGCTCTGGAATATAAATAGATTCAAACCAGGTTAACTCATTGTTAACAATTACTCTGGCTGTCCATCCACTGTCCACCTTTATATAAGATTCACACATTTGGTGATCCAGATGTTCACTGTGCAGAGACAGATGGGTTTTTAAAAGTTTGTATTTTGGTGAAAACCAGCATTACTGTTTCCAATCCTGATGTTGTTTGGTAATAACTATTCAGTCTGTGAAAAGAAATGCATCTCTGCCATTTACTTTAAAACCTCAGGTTGAACACAATTAAATTGTAGTTGGAACCAAAAATATATCTTTTTTAAGATTTACGTCATAAAAGACATAAATCCTTTGTGAATATACTACCACCAAAGTTTTTGAATCTTTTCTCCAATGTTTATTCACCAAAGCATGCGTTCACCTGGCCACCAACAGTGGCCATTGCTGTTTGGATTGGGTTTCTGCTAAACATCTCGACACTGAGACAATCTTTGTTCTATTGTAAAATGCGAGCACCAAGAGGCTTTTAGGAACCTGGAACCCGGCTTTTCCCAGGATCCCTTTCACCTGAGCTTGAGAACAGTGGTGGGAGGAAAGAGCAACACAAAAAGAAGAGGTTGGGCTTCAGGAATACATCTGCAAACTTTGGTCTGGTTTACAGCGGTAGCTTGAAAAGCATCAAGACATTAGGAAAAGTGCTTCAGAAATGCTATTTTATGTTGCAGTAAGTGTTTCACATTCTGAGTGAAAATTGCATCTGTTCTTCAGTGTTCAGCTAAATGAAATAAAGTAAGATGAGAGATGATTATCATACCAAACTGTCTCCAGACGTATTCTGGATGAGAGATAAAGACTGTGGTTAAATGTCAATATTCATTTTCATATGAGATTCAAAAAATAGAATGAATAGATGTTTTTTTGCATTTTTGACTTTTTCTCACATCAAAGATTTAACATTTCTGAAATGTTTTGTGACCTCTGTTGATTTTTATATTTATTATGTGACATTTTGTGTGAAATTCTGCCCTATGGACCAAATATAAATACTGTTCAACCATCGATGGTGAGGTAACCCTCCACCCAAAGGGAAATTTATGATTACTTCAGAGAGATTTCCAACAATATTTCTTATTTCAACAGACAGCTACAGACACACACAAACAGGCTTTATAAGAATGATCTGAGTGAACAAAAATTGTATCCTTTAGCACACAGTAACACACACAATTGTGACACATATTGGCAAATGAAATGCCCAAAACTTTAATATTACTTACAGGCAAAAGAAACGTGTTGATAAAATTAAAACATTGCTTTAATCCTAAATGTGTATGAATACTTTGGCTTAAATGTATTGGAAAAAACTGCCCAGGTTTGACTGATTCAAAAGAAAAGTCCCTGTGGGCACAACTAACACCTTCTTTTTTCTTTTTTTTTTTGAGTGCCGCCCCCGATGGAGTAGCACCCTGGGTGAAAGGCCATATCACCCTCAACAAATTCCAACCGTGATTATTATAAAGCCAGAAACACACACTGTTTACCATCTGCATAAATTATGTCTGTTTGTTTCCTCTGAGTTGTCATGTAAAAACTGTATTTTACTCAAGTCATGTGGTTTGCTCTTTACACTGAAGCACTTTTAGCTGCAATTGTCACGTTTTCCTTCACGAAAATAAGAGCAGCAAGTAATTTATTGCTTATCATTTGTCAAGGTGTGAGTTCAAAATGCATGGTACAGGATTTAAAGTAAAAAAAAAATAGTTTCAGGGTCAAAAAACCTTTCTTTGAATGAAACAGACTGTTTGCTTGACAGGTCTCCGCCAGCTTCTGAAATATCAATCACCCACGTTGAGAGGCGAGCGGAAGAGCTGTCAGCTCAGAATATGTGAAACAGATTTCTAGGACAAGATCTTTGTACAAACATCATAAGACCTCTGCTAAAGCAGTTTGATCAACCTGTTTTCTTTCTTAACTCTTCTTCCGCTCTTTGGTCTGTGTGGCGTGGCTTTGTGACTGTGTGTGCATGCATTTGTTTGCTTCTACAGTAAGAAGGTAAAAAGAATGTAAATCACTCTGTCAAAGGTCTGCACTGTGAAAACATCCTGAGTTCATGCTGAGATATCCATACATACACAGGAACACACACACACGCACACACACGCACACGCACACACACACACACCCACACACACGCACACACACGCACACGCACACGCAGTAACACATAGAAATTTGTGTCCATTAGTAAAAATTCAGCTGATCAGAGAGTCTATACAATAAAAAGCAAAATGAAAAATGTGGTTTTTTAGGAATGCAGTATTAAAATACTCAACATCACATCTTGATGCACATGTAATCTAAATATGTGCGTTATATATTTCTTTAATTCCAGCTTGAATTGACATAACCTATGAGGGGCAAATATATTTTGGAGTCATAAAATCTATAACTGATGAAATTATGACACACAATTGGTCTTCCTAATGTTTTCTCTCAAAATAAATAAGTAATTTAAAGCACTTTAAGGGTTCTTAGGTATGTCTTTTTAAAAAACAAAAGTTACGTTTTATACATGGAGAATAACTTGAACTGTTTTTACTGAGAAAATAACCAGGTGACTATGTGTATAATGACAATCTGTGAATAAATGATCAGACCAATAAGGCAACTTGAGTGACAAAAGGCTTTCTTTGACATTTGTTTTTGTAATCTTTTAGTGTGAGGTCAGCATATCAAATTAAATCAATACCTACATATGAATGATCCTAATGCATATTTAACCATGAAAATTAGCTTGAGCTGACGCTGAGTTTTCTCAGTTACTGGATCAAATAAAGGTAAGTCTTTTAATGCAGCTACAGTCTGACACACAAAAAAATCTATTATTATTATTATTATTATTATCTATTATTACTTTAAACCCCTAATTTCACTTTCTCTTCCATTCACCACATGTGTAGGATTAGTTTGAGGCGACAATGTGTTGATGTGGGGAAACAGCAGTTTCTGATCTAAGCAGCTTTCTATAAAGCTCTGTTAGAAGTTAGCAAAGGAGCTAAAATAATAATTTACAAAAAGAAATCACTTTTCTGTTGCTTATTGGCATGTCTAGCCAGTGAAAAACCTGTCAATGCAGGTCTTGGGTGGACGTTATGTTCTGCTTTGATTCTTAAGATCAGTGGATAAAACCATCACTGTTCGGCAACTTTCCTCTGCCTTCTTGGCTTGTTTTCCCTTTACCCAGTACTACATATTTCTCAATTTCAGTCACAGAATGTAAGTATAATGAGATACAAGTCTGACAATAATTAAAAACGAAAAGTTATAAAACTGATGATACAAGTGTGACTCACAAAATCTTTTTTAGACATGTATTTCTCAGTATGAAGACTGCATTTGTTCTGACACCATATATTATCAGCAAATCTGACCACTGAACTAGGATATCTATGTTTTGTTTCCATTTGCCTCACATCGGAAAGTTTTTTTCTTGTAGGTTTCCTGTGTCAGTGTCAGACAGATGAAAGTGCTGCTGCCCCACAAAGCTAAATATAGCACAGAGGCATCTGTGGTAAGAAGGTTTTGAAATTATGCAGATAAGCACTTTGCAGAGACGTGGGCTGTGAAAATGTGAACGTCGCAGTTAGTGTAAGATGACTCCCAGGGCAGATGGTGTGTAAGGTGAGGTAAAGAGCATGTGATTTAATGGACTAACGTCTCAGACGGTTTGAAACTTAATTTAAAATGTTTTTATTTCTAATAACTACAAATTGGTATTTAAGGTTTTTTAGGTTCAGAAAGTTATCTAACCATATCAGAAAAAAAACTGGATAAAGAACATAACTGAAGCACAAGAACAAAAATTAAAGCTGTGTTTTAAAAATGCAAAGTTGATTTTACATCCAAAAACTGTTTAATTAATACTTTGAACATATAAAAATATTCATATAGTTTTGTAGCCATTATTGTGTAAGTAATAAAGTCCCTTTACTGTCCAGCAAGCCATGGTTCAATAGGTCACAGAGCAGCATGCTGCAAAGGTCGCAAAAAGGAGAATGAAGGAGGTGAAAAAACAAATGCTTGTCGTCGGAGAGGCCTCGTGTAAGCAGCGCCATCTCCAACTGTCACCACCCTGAGTGACACACATCAGAGTTGAAGGGTCAGCAGGGGTGAAGAGGTGTAAGTGTGTGTTAAACAAGCAGTAAAAGCAGTGATTGTCTGACAGGTTATTAACCTTTTGGAAAAGGTAAGAAGTGATTTCCTAGGAGAACCAGACACATTTACACAGTTCTTTACATTACATCCACATGTGTAATAAAGGAACATAAACTGTGTATAATTGTGCATAATTGTGAAGAGGCAGGAAAATGATGCATGTTTCATAAATAAAAACCTGTTCATTTATGCTCAGTCAGCTATACTGGCCAGAATCACTTGTTACAATTAAGAGTCTGTTGGAGTTTAACTATGAAACAACCAGCTATTAGGGTCACTTTGGGAGAAAAAAATGAGGAAGTTGTATTATTTTATTGCTTTATATTGAGAAAATAATATCAACAATAATGTCAAAGTGACAGACAGCCAATGGCTTGTGCAAATTAGAAGATTAATTTTATACCTTAGAATAAGATTTCATGAAGACACTTTTCTTTCTTGTGTGATAAGAACAACTTTTATATTGAATTTTCTCTGTTCCCTGTGTAGCTTATTCATATCAGGGCATTTTTCAATGAAGGCCAGACCTTAGAAGTAGACAACTGAAAGATGTACAACCAGCAGATTCCTCCACCTGAGCTGTGAATTCCTGCAGCTCCTCCAGTACTACACCCTTTTAAAAGAGTGTGCCATTGTAATGACACAACATACTAACAGGGCAACATAGCATAAAATAGGCTTTAGAAATTGCAGAAAATGGATGCATTGTTAATATTTACTTCCCTCCAAATACTGTAACAAAGGGCAAGACATCGCAGCAGCTACTTCCAAAATCACACTGTGAGCTGGAGGTGGCTGTCAGATTGTTAATGTAAAGAAATTGCAGAAAGGGTCAAGCAATACTCTTTTTAATCCAGTGTCAAAAAGGTGTGTGTGCACAAGTGTCTGTTCATAGAAAGTCTGTGTGTGTTGGGGGTGAAGGATGAGATGATGGCGGGGGGTTTCGGGGGATGGTGACTGGATGTGACACAACAAAGGATAGGTAGGGGGCAAGACAGCGGGTGGGTGGTGTGACCAGTGTGAAAGGTTAGGCTACTGTTAGCTGGGTGGAAGCTGTGGAGGAGACTGGAGCTGAAGTGAGGGTGTGACTGACACATGGACAGAGACGGCTAGCAGGGGGCTTTGGGAGGCGACAGGAGGAGAATAATGGGGACAGGATGCGGGTGTGTTCCTTTGACAAGCGTGTGTGTGCAACCTGGGGCAATGTGTGTTGTTTCAGGTGTCTGTACACCCCCAAGCCAACCACCAGGCACAGGAGAGGAAGGCCTGGCAGCTCATTAGCCTGATCAAAGACTTCACTTCTCCCTCAGATTTAACACACACACACACGCCCACGCACACACCTACACACACACACACACACACACACAACAGAGAGAGAAAGAGAGTCAGAGACTCGCAAAATGTGTTTACCTGGCTAATCCAGGTCTAATCTGTTTGATATGCAGGATGTGAAGATCAATTAAGGAAATGAAGGTGTGGTGATGAAAGGAGGGGTGGAGAAGCAAGAAAAAGGAAGGAGTTACTTAAATCTGTCTAACAAGTTTATCAGGTTAATTGGTTCACTGGGCAGGAGGTGCAACTCTCACACAAACACTGTATTGTGAACATTACTGCATTCTTGGCAGTACATAAAACCAAAGGTGAGTTCCAGGTTTTTGAATATAAATGTTACTAAAAAATTACAATATTACAAAATCTTTAGGTTGTCTAGTTTGGCCCATGAATAACTACAAATAATTGATTTGAACTGTCATTAATTTAGATCAAAATTGTTGCCAAGTTGGAAAACCACTGAGTGTCCACGTTTTGACTTCCTGGTTGATAGACGTTGCATTATATCCATAGATAATGTTCTTTCCTCATGATGCCATTTATTTTATAAAGCACCAGCTGCTGCAGCCCATGTTTTAAGAGACTGTAATCAAGCTTTATGTAAACTTCTGAATGAATTCAAATAAAGTTAAAAATTATTTTTAGCAAATAGAAATAATTTAGGTAATTACAATTAACTTAAAACAAAAGTATTTGGCCTGATTTACCTGAAAAATGTATCAGTGTGTGCACATAGTTTCAAGTTTATTATCACTGTGTATTCTAGTTTTCAATGTGAGTCACCACATGTTGCTCATGCGGCTGCAGTCAATAACCAGCTTCATCTATATCGATTTATCAGGTGACTCAGTTTTTGGATAAATTGATATCACTACCACTGACTAACTTTCCAAAGCTCAAATGACTCAGTTTTAATCATGTCATGTAAAATTGGACTTACGCGGATGAGCTGTTTATATTTTTATTTCACATTGAATCAGATCTTGTTGCTGTGTCTGGAAACGGACCCCCCCCAAGTCATCCATCTCAAGAAAAGAGACAGTGAGTCAAAGCTTCACTTCTCGAGTGCCTCCTCTCTGATCAGGAGATTTCAATATGTTTACTATTCACAGGCTTTTCAGCACCACGTCCAAAACGTTTATGCAGTTGCAGAGATTTAGGCTTGTCCCTGTTTGACAGTCTGACCAAAAAATATGACACCTATTACATACAGCTTGTTGTTTCTTGCATTCAAAAAACTACAGATGAAAATATTGCCACATTAAATCGGTGGATAAAGTTTTGGTAAAATGTCTTCTGTCTCATTTCTCTGATCTTTTCTTGTTTCTTCCTCTTTACGTCACTTTCTCTCCAAGTTGCCTCCTTCCCAGGGATCATTTCATTCTCCTCTAAGCACTTTTCTCTCACCTCTTTTCTAATTTGTTTATCTTCACTCCCCTTCTTATCTTTCTGATCAACCTTTTGTTCTCCCATCTCATCTTTCTTCTTTTCCTGTCCTATTTTCTTGTTTCTACTTGTTTTCCTATCAGTCCTTCTACTGCTTATTTAAGCTTGACATCAGACTAACGAGGAGCTGAAGTTGCTGCTGAAGCTACAGCTACCACGACTTTCAAGACGCAAATACTGAGCTGAAAGATAATTGTTTTTGGAAAAGAGTCAGCATGGGGAGGGATTTCCTTTTCCCCACATCAGTTTCAAAATACTTGAAAGTACTGTTTTGTATCTGCTTTTTTCTATTTGTCAATATCCAGGGAAATATTTCTAGTTGGGAAACCAAGTACAAAGTTTGATAAGTTCTGGGGAAAGGAACTGATTTCATAAAATAAATGGCACATATCCCGATTCTTCATAATGATTTTGAAATGATGTCTTGCTAAAATGCATATGGTTCACTCAAATCAAACCTTTTCCAAATCTAAAAAAATCTATCAATAAAAATATTGTAGGATTGGTCTATCTGGTTAGTTTTACTGATAAACATGTACCAGTGGTATATCATGATTGAATCTTCATTTAGGGAAAAACAGTCAGTCTGAGTAACAGATCTCACATCTCAAAGCAGGACGAAAGAGTTTACAGGGAAAGATCAGCAGACCTTCACAAACCGAGAAAGCCGAAGATCGTTCACATCTTTGGTGCTTTTGCCCTAAAACATTGTAAGTAAACTCAAATCCCTTGAGAAAAAGATATTGTATTGATTAGAAAAATGTAGAAGATCACACAGCAGAAGATCTTACAAACAATATGCTGAGTTTTTATTTCAGAAGTGGGATCTAGAAATAAACTAGAAAATTATCATAGTTCCATATCTGTGTGGCCTCTTAATGTAAGCTATGTACACTAATGTAAGCAAACAACAACGTATTTCTCTCCATTCCATACATTTAAAGTATAAAATAACTTGATCACAAATCGGGAATGTTCTGCAGTATCTATTCTACTAGTTAACTGTAGGTGAAGAAGGAACGTTTTCCAGGAACCAGTGTCGTTTTATTCTTCCATTTCCACTTCATTTACCAGAGTAAAAAATGGCAGCAGCCATCTTGAATCTGAGCTTGAGTTTGAGCTTTCGACTCTCGGTCTTAGACAGTTCTAAGGTGGTTTAAAAATAAAATAAAATAAAATAAAATATTTCATTTTGAAACTGCTTCAGCCAATCAGGAAATGAGTAAGTTGTTAAATGTGGATTCAGACAAACTGATGCAGTAATTGTCTTACGATCAGAGGCATCACATGTACATTAGTAGCTAAATGTACAGATTAATCTGAACGATTCTGTTTGGCCAAAAGCCACATGGAATGAATTTAACTACATTATCTTAGTTGTGTAAAAGTTTTTCTGTAAGTGATTCCACATTTAGACACATCACAGCAGACAAAGAATAATTTGATGACTTCTGAATTTACAAATCTCTCTGATTTATAAAACATAATGTTCTACTTATTTTCATATACATGAGATGTACGATTGCAGAACAAAAGCAAAAGTTTAGTTTTCATCAAGTTCCTCTAAAGTGGACGAGCCCCACTGGGAGAAAGGAGGAAAGAGGAGCTCCGGTGGAAGTTAACCTTTGGCCTCTCTTCAGAGGAGCGACAGGACCCCGACTGCACTTTGACCTCCAGGGACTAACCAGTCGCTGAAGCATGACCTGCCTTTTTAGGCGGAGCCAAATTTCTCCAAGCCATTTCTCACATTCTGGGCATTCCAGGAGTCAGTGCAGACATATCTCCCATTAATCAATATACACACAGAGATTAAAATGAAACAGCCAGCTATGTGACCTTAAAGTGCAAAGCAGGACTTTATTCTCTACTTCATTACAATTATGACGAAAGTGAAAGTGGACCCTCTTTAGATTCTACTTTTAAATATCTGAATATTACTAGTTTCTGAATTTGTTAAAACTAAACCCAAATATGCAAAAGCAAACTGCTTGTTTATTAAACTCAGTGGAAAAGAAAATGCTTAACAGTTCGGTGAAGATCCCACCACAGGATGTCAATCAGATTGAGAGCAAGACTTTGACTAGACCATTTCAACAGCTTGATGTTTTGACGTCTTTATGGCGGTGTGGGCGTGACATCACCACTGATGTTTGAATTTAGGTAATAATAAAAGATGTAAACAAACGTCCATGCAAGAACATTATTTCAAGGAAATTTCTTTAAGAATAAAATGCATGTCACCCCAAAGTAATACATAGTTTCAGTGTTTAAAAACTAACTTTGACAGACACGTGTCAGGGTCTGCTAATGGAGAAGCGACTGTGCAGAAATTAATTCTTGCAGATTTTAATGAACCAAATCAACGTTGGATTGAACAATGAAACAAAATTCCTCAGCGGTGATGTGACAGAGTGATGAAGCTCGATAGAAAATGTCTCCAGGTTGTTGCTATGCCTCGTTTTTCATATACAGTCACAGAAAAGTTCACTGTTTTGCCATGACTTTATGTAGAATTGAACTGAGACTTTGACACTTTGTTAGTGTACAGGTGAAGGCATAAGGCATTATTTGCATTTATCATATAGTTTTGGTTCTTTTAGCTGGGAACATTGGAACATATTTTTCCTTCTGTGAATGGAAAAGATTATTTTAGACTTTGAAGACGGATCTATTTATTCTAGGCTATATTTTTCCTGTGATACATTTGATACCAACTCTTACAAACATCCCTAACATTTTGACTAAATTTGAAAGGCAAAACTGACACTGTCTGTGAGTCTGCTTATTTTGGCACATTCCAGTCTTTAAATATGAGTGGTGTGTGTGTGTCTTGTGGGCTGCCTGGTAAGAGCAAAACCCCATTTTGGTTGTTCTTTGCTATTTTTAAACTTTTCCATGTGACTTCTTGTGTATGTTTTCCAATACGGAGACCAAAATAGATCCAGATCCTCTGTGTGTGTGTTTATTAGCACACTGGCTTTTAATTGCACTCCTGGTTCTGCTTTGTGTGATTCAGTTCCATTCTGTGGTACTGGATAAGTTTAGATCCAACACCCACACCTATACATGCACACAGTCTGAACACCAGACAGAACCAAACCAGGCTGCACACTAATTACATGCCTGAAATTAGACATAATATCGGCCAACTGGTTGACTGTGGAAACAATAACGGAGTGCCAAGTTAGGTTATGTGTTCTCATAAGTGCAATTTCTGATTTTATTTTATATGTTATTAGTGTTTTTGAATAACCTAATAATCTGTTTTGTGCATTATTGTGCATAATTAGTCAAATAGCTAAACAACAAAGTCATGGAGAGGAATTAAAAATTGGAAAAATAATATTGTCCTCAGGAGCAGAGGAACAAATTAGTCTCTGGTTACTGCTGCAAAAAAAATCCCCAGAATACATTATCTGCTGTAGACTTAATATGACCAAAAGAAAGGGCTTTCCAGCATTATATTTAAAACTGTTGAGGTTCAGAATTGGCTTCTTCAGGACTGAAAATCCACAAACAGAGGAGTGGACGTCTGACGCAGTCTGTTGTGGCAAGGAGACGTGGAAAGGTTTTTTTTTTTTTTATTTTAGCCCACAATGAAAAGACACTAATGTTGAAATACATACAGACATGTGGCTTTAAGTAAAAGTGTTTACATTGCAGAGAAACTGCATTTGAGGGCAGATGTTGACATCAAACAAAGAAGATGTTTCAATAGAATTATGAAAGTTTAAGGTTCAATTATATTATACCTCTTCAACAGTAAGAAAAATCCCCAAACAGGATGAATATTTGGTGCTTTTACTCCTCATATTTAGTTTATTTATTAACAAATGGTTTTAACTGTGTAGTGCATAAGTTAACAGCAATTACATTCACATAACAATGCAAGTGAATGTGTGAAAAAGTCAGAATATGAACCTAAACACAAGTGCATAAAAACACTTACAAACTTGCTGTGTGTAGATAATATATGATTTGTAAATTTTACATTAAGTCTCTAATAGCTGGATGTCAACAAGTTACTATAAAATTATTGTATTCTCACTTACTTACAGTATTAAAATAGTTTAATTTACAAAAGAAAAATCCTTACTGTAAGTCACTTACTGTATAATTACTGGATTATATTTATATAGCTTAAGCTCATTTAACTTAAAATGTGTTAATACAATTTGAACTTAAAACCTATTAATCTTTAGGAACACAGCAAAAGAAAAGGCAGTTACTTTGTCTCTGCTGGGTCACTGAATTGTTTGATGAAAATGATCTAGCGCAATCTTAAACACAGGTTCATGGAGGATTGAATGGTTAAAAAGACTGATTTAAATTTTATTGGGTTTATCATTACAAGAAATTTCCTTTGAGGTCCATCATCTTTTCTCGTTTCCCTTCTTACTACCGAAGCAACACATTTGTCTTGCAAATGTATTCACCTCCATTGAAATTCTTCATATTTTGTTTTTTTACACTTACTAATTTTAATGCTTCTTTTTTTGTAATAGATCACACATTAGTGATTTTTCCAAGTACAAGGAAGATGATAAATATATTATTTTCTTTTTCAGATGAAAGTCTGTAAAGTGCTCTGTGTGCCATTCTGACTGAATCCACATCATTGGAGAAGTCGATCTGAGCCCCTCATGTAGTTCAAACTGTTTTAATTTCACAAACTATCTCTGTGAGGCTCAACATGGCCGGTTGTGTGTGTGGACCACAGAAACGTCTTCATTACATCCTAAAAATTTAAGGCTGGCCCAACTCTTTTCACTGCATATGTGCACATAAACGAAACTGGACTCCAGTGGCGTATGAATGTCATGATGATTTTAGCCTTCTGCATTCAAGATCCTCTGAACTCTATACTTAAGGAGTAGCTAACAGTGTTGTCTTTGTCTGACATTCCTTGTTTAAATGATGATGCTGCAACTTTTACTAAACCTTTAACTACACTATTGGCAGTCCTATTATTTTTAATATAAAACCCAAAATGAAATCCAAATCCTTATTTTTGTGCCATGACTTTAAAACGTTTTTTGGACAAGATTTTCAAGCTGAGTGACACAAACTAAGTTTTTGATCTGGGTCTTTGCGCACCATGCAGCTGCTATGCTGCTGGCTTGTCTCTTCACAAGAGCACATTATTTTTGTTGTAATTTTTCTTCACAATTCAGTGTTTTATAAGTCATGGTGATAATGTGCAGCCTTATAAATACTGAATAAGTCCATGCATTCCTGTTGGACAGTGCATGCATGCGTAATGAGTGCTGGTGTTTTATTGATCCCTGCTGGGAAGTTGAACCTTTTTCCGTTGACTTCAGGAAGTTCACGGGTCAGGGTCGGCAACAGATCAGCATTTTTTCAGCTGACATGATTTAGAGTGTCAATCGTTTGTCAATATGAACAAGTGCCACATTTCTGTTTTTAAAATCTCTAAGCAGAATTATAAATATTAAAATTTGGAATCCTTATCGTTTCATTGGAGTCAAAAGAAAAATAAAGACGATGTAGATTGCAAGAAATTTTTTTTTTCTTTTTCATTTGAACCAACCACTCATGCTTTATATGATTAAAACTAGAGTAAATTCAAGCCTTATGGACAAATTGCTCATGTTAGTTAAAATGTGATTTAAAGAGTACAAAATTAATCTCATGAAATAATAACTATATCAAGATCTCATAAAATAAACAAAGATTAAGATGTCCAGCTAAAATCAAACATTTACACTTCTGTTCCTTTTCTGAAGTTAAAGTCAGACCAAACTTTGATCAGCTAAATTAACAAAAAATATATTTCTGTTTGTTAAATGACACAACAATGAGAAAGACAGATTGTATGCAAGAGATTTATTTATGAATGTCTTCAAAATCTGAGATTGACATACCTTTCTGTAGCTAGCATTGCCTTTGACCTGTCAAACCTTTTGGGTTTCGTTCAATTAGCTTCTCACAATGGTTTGCTGGAGTTCTGGCTCATTCCTCCTGACAGAACTGGCACAAGTGAGTCAAGTTTGTAGGCCTTCTCGCTTACACACACCGTTTTGGATTTGCCTACAGGATTTAGATCAGGACTTTGTGATGACACTATAAGGAAACGTGAAGAAAATGTGGGTTAATCGCAAATGATCTCATCATGATATTATGTAACAACATTCCACAGCTGTATTTATTTTAACAGCTGAAATGGACAGATCGCTCGTTATCACTGCAGAATCAAAGCTATGAAAACATATTTCCTTTTACTTTCCTTTGACATAGAAAATAATGGTTAGGCAAAGCTATTAAACCCACCCAAACAGATCTAAGGATCTAATTAAAAATACTTCTAAAACCAGATTTTTTTTTACTTAAACTGCCTCTGAAGAAACTAGAAACTGTATTATAACAGCTGTTGGAGAGGTTAAATCTTTTCCTTTTGAAATTACTGACTTTTCCAAAATGTTCTGCCAAAAATATGTGGCTCTCACTAAGATATAATCACATATGTGGTGTATTTTTTTTAAAAATCTAAATGGATTAGGAGGTAAACTGGACTGAAAAAATAACTTAGTATAGTGCTAATACTAACTTCCCAAGAAAAAAAGGAAAGTAAGAGTTCAGATAAAGAAGATTACAAAAATCTTTTAAAACTCTGAATGTCCATAAGGCATGTTTTTGTTAGGAGTGCAATGTGCGACGCTGTAAACAAACAACCTGTTGTTGTAAAACTCCTCTGGGAAGTTTCATTTTATCTTTATCTTGTGACTTTTTTTCACAGGATTCTTTTTCACTAAGTCAATTAGATCTAATGTATCCTATTATGGTGCAATAAGGGCAGGCCAAAGCCATCAAAATTCTTTATTTTGATGGATGTGGACACACAGACTCACACAGTCACACAGACGCCCCCCTTCCTCCTCCTCTCACCACACATTTCTTCTGGCTCCAAAGCACAAACACACCGCCTGGTCAGGCAGGCAGCGAGGAAGGAAGTCTGTATTTGAAGAGTGGAGCTACCTGGCATCACAGTCAAGTTCTGCTTCTCACTCTAGTCTTTTTTATCCTCTTGGAAGTTAAACTGTAATTTTATTTGTTCATTTTGTTATCACTGGTTGTGACGTTGATAATGGATGCTGCTGATTTAGTTTTTATTATGACATATCCACCCAGCTGCATCAAAAGTGGATCAAATACAATTTTTCCCCCAATATAATGCTTTTATTTATTAATTTATGTTACTGATTTTTTATGACTTTTGTAACTATACATCATAACGTTCAATACATCCATTATTTCCAACTAACATCATGCAATTTACGTCTAACTTTTTTTTTTAATTTCTAAAAATTTTTCCACACATTCATTTTTGCACATCCTTCTGATCATTGCCTATACTCACACACACACTCATTTAGCTACCACACAGTTCAATGAACACACACCTGCTTGTTATGAATAACATCTTCACCTTCCACTTCCTTCAGAAAACAAAACGCATCTCACAGACTCCTCACACCCCGTCCACCATCTCTCTGAGCTTCTTCCTTTTTTCCGGTCACAGATGTTAAAAGATGTTAAAAAGTGCTCAACACCAGGCTCTTGAACAGTTTTAAAACAAAGTAGATATCACTCAATGACATTTATTCAATTTAAGTTTATCTTTGTTCACAAATCTGCTGGCACTTTAACCTGATAGTGATTCTATTTCATGTTTCATTTATTTTTATGTTTACAGAATATTTTCTCTAGTCTAATTTGGGGGTAACATTCACTTTGTTTAGTTATTTTTTGTTCACACAATATCTTGGCACGTTAAAATATATTGTCTCTGTGTAACAGAATAGTATGTGTACACGTGTCAGATTTATTTTAGATTATTTTCTTTATTTACAGCTCTGTTTTAAGGGCTGCTTTTAAGCTAGTTCAATAAAAATCATAATGTATATCCGCACAATCACAATGAAAAAGAATCTTGAATTTTGCTCTACTGTACATTCTGTGGTATTTTTCTGTCTCACAGTTTTACAGTAATCTAGGTTTGATGTTACAGTTGTGACTTGGCTTTTTCTTGAGATTTTGTTTTCTCAGTAAGACAAAGCACACAGAATCGCTGACCTGCTGTGAAATGCATTTTAAAAGCTCTAAATTAAAAAGAAAAACAAGATGTGGCACTACAAGTGTCCTACACACATGTTAATTGGTGAGAAATGTGTATTGTGAAGCAACAAGGGAGGAGGATAAATGATGGGCTTACCTGCAAAAGGAAGCTTTTGATAAGCTGTCATTGTCATTTACATTTTCACCCTGTGCTCACACATGAATAAACACACAGACTGAGTCGTTATCAGCCATTCTTGGGTGTTTAGATGTTTGAAACAATCAAAAGAGTTTTGGTGTCCAGACACCAAAACTACTATCTAGTATCAAGCTGTTTAGAAATAGTGTGAGACATTTGTAAAATAAGCATTTTCTAAAAAACGAAGAAGAAAGAGTTTCCCTCAAAATATATTTTTTATATGAAAGCTTTTCTAAAGCTTTTCTAAAGTAATTTTGTCACATTTACTTTGATGAGAGAAATGCAATTCATTGGTCAATCTGTTTCGCAGCCAGATGGGGCTGTCCATTACAATCGGAGCCTCACAGCAGTAGCCAGCAGATGTGGCTGTGGGTGAGGCTGGAGGGAGGACTCCAGAGAGAGGGAGAGAGAGCTGGACCTTCCCTTCTGTGCGTGTCTACCCAGATGATCACACCGCTGAGAAATCTACAATCCAACCAGCACTTCATTGTGGCCGTGCCTGAGAGCCACACAGCTGCAGAAGAAAATCTGAACGTATCCACAGTACATCTTTGTGCATCTCTGCACATCTGTGTGTCAGGAGACAGAAAGAAAAATGGAGACAGAAATGTGAAAGGATGATAGATGGGGGGGCTGGAAGGGGTTGTATTATACGGCAGTTTGTTTTCATACAGTGTATCTTCTAAATATTTTTTGTTGTTGGTTGTTGAACATGTTTCTTTTAGCAGTTCAGTCTCAGATCCAGCTGTTTTAGTTTTAGTAGGCTTTCTATGGTTCACGATATCACCACAAATTATAAGCCACATTTTCATAAAGCATAAAGAAAACATGCAGAATGGCCTTTTATTTTTCCACAGTGTCATTTTTTTTATGTTTGCTGGGAACTAGTATTACAAAGTCACATTTTATTTAACTTTTATCCCGCAGCAGTAAACAACAGAAAACACACAATCCAAAGTGAAGGACAACAACTTTTCCAGATGAAATCATAAAGTTCAGAAACAAAACCCTGCAGAAGGTTCAGTATTTCACACTTCAGTGACAAAGTTAGATGATTTACAGCGTGACAGCACATGACGCACAGCAGGAAACATTATTATATAATTAGGTGGTTAATAACAATCTAAATTAGAGCTATATCCTCTGCAATGCTTCAACTTGCATTCATCACAAAAATTATCTCAAAGAAAAAGAGTTACCACTATCAACCTATGGTAAATATCCCACATTTTTAAGCACAGCTCATGAAAATCTGAAACTGCTACTTTTATAGCTTCCTGTTTCAGCAAGAATTGTTGCAGTGACATCAATAGGTTATGTATAAAAAGGAGCAAAAACATTTAGCTGTTAATTTCCATACTCCCTAGTAGTAAAATAAAAAAGACATTGGTCTTTTCCGCAGAAGCATCCAATTTTTTTATTAACTTCTTTTACTTTTGCTTCCTGTTTGGTTTTATTTTCTTGAATTGTTTTTGAAGCTATGCAGTCACTTGTTGTGTTTTGCATCTCTAATTACATATTTTCAGTTAACTGATTCATACAAATTATTTCCTTTGGGCACATGTAGCAACTTTTGAAGCTGTACTAACACGATAAAGTATCACAAAAAAATGTCAAGATAATGATGGCTTGCACACCCAGCCGCCGACAATTCAATTGAATAACCATGAAATGTTATTCAAAATATTAGTCACTCCAATAACTGCATAAAAGAAAAGAAAAAAAAACAACAACAGGTTGTGCAGCTCATATTTACACCCTTGGAATGCGTTCCCATCTTAGAATTACAAATGTTGTTTTATTTAGATTTTATGAACATACTGTTCACACTATGAAACATGGCAGTGGCAGCATTGTGCTTTAAGGGTGTTTTTCTGTTTCAGGGTGGAAGAAAACCTGTTAGAGGCCAAAAGGCTTTGACTCTTGGGTGGAGACTTGGGTGGAGGTGTCAGTGAGCATACAGTCAGTAAGTGTGCAAAGTGAATATAGGAACATAACACTACATTTCTACAAACTACTAGATCAGGAATAGTTTGTTTGAATGTAGCTCTTTTGAGATTTTTCTTAAAAAATGTAAACCAAGAATAATTTTCCTCCTACTTCACATTGGTTTACAGAGGAAACACACACACATATATATATATATATATATATATATATATATATATATAGAGAGAGAGAGAGAGAGAGAGAGAGAGAGAGAGAGAGAGAGAGAGAGAGAGAGAGAGGGAGAGAGACTCTGGTGGAGCTGTGTGGAGGAGGGCTGCTCTGTCGGGTTGAAGGGGAGCTTCCACTTCACCCTCCGCTTTAAAATTTACTTTCAGTTGCCATTCCATCCAGTCTGAAACTAGAATAATTTTCATTCCTTCCTTTTTTTTCTTCCCTTATCTTCACTCCGGCTTTGTTCAAAAACAATAATCCCAATTTGGCGGTGTGGTGGCTGCCATGACGATGCGTGCAAACGGATAATGGGGCAACTGTTAACCTTTGACTGGTTAAAAGCCCCAAGCTGAGTGGGAGAGGGGGGGCGAGAAGGGGGCTCGGGGGAAACACACACACACACAAACACACAAACACGCACACACACACATTATGTCACAGAGAGAAAGGAAATTCACACTCATTTCCTCCGTGTGGTTTCGGTACAAATCAACAACATCCTGTCCTTTTGTGAATCCTGCCTGCCCTCATGCTGGTTTGCGTTTCGCACACGCACACACACACACACACACTCTCCTCACCACCGCCTGTTTTTTTTTACACTACAGTGGAAGCTGTATAGTCATACCTCACATTGTTGCAGAGGAAGGAAGGACACGTCCTTGCTCGCAATAAATGGCTTTAGATAGAACAGGAACCCAAGAGGGGAGCGGCTATTATTCGGGCTAATCCAGTTTAGCCATGTGGCCTCTGGCATCTTGACATCCTTGTCAATAAAATGTGTCTTAAAATTGAACAACCACCTTCAGATGTCCTCTGTTTTTCTGTTTTTAAAAACTGACTTCTATCGATTCAGATAAATACTCAGAAAAACATATTTTTGTCCTCTCAATTTACATCTACTTAAAATTAAAATTACTCGCTGGTAATAAATATTATTAAATTCGTCTCTATTTGATGTTTTTTAAAGCTTGATGAATAATTTGAAAGTCAAACCTATATGTAAATCAGGAATGACATTGTCCTTGTGACCAAAAAAAGCCCCCACCCCTCTTTTTTCCCCACGCACAAACACACACGCCTCATTCGCTATTTCGTCCCATTCATAAAAATCCGGGCTTCGCGCGTGCGCAGTGCAATTCGGTGTCCTCCCCATTCATAAAAATGTAACCTCCGCATTTCAAGCCCTCCCCGACTCGTTCTTCCCTCCCATTCAGAAAAAATAAATGAAAAAAACGGAGGCATCTGCACAGCGCCGTCCCCCTTTTTCCTCTCCTCTACCCTCCCATTCATAAAAACTCACTTCCCTCCCCCTCGGTGGTTGCAACATCATATCCACAGCTCTGCGTCCTCGATCGCAGTCGCCTTTTTAATGCACCAACCCAGCAGAGAGGAAAGCGCTGAAAGAGCCGCTCGGCTTTCCTTTTGGAGTTAACGTCTTTGGAAATACTTAACGCACCACCGGCCACCAATCTCCGAGTGGACTATAGAGAAACCTGCGAGCAGACGTCGAGCGTAACGAAGAGATGAGAATTGCGTCCTGATACCCACGGTAAGTGATGTTTTCTCTGTGTTACATGTTTAGAAGTCGTGATCCAGCGACACCGTAGCCTGGCTAGTCTCAGATCCATTGCTCTAACTTAGCCACCTCAGTCCGTCGGATCCTGTATAAGATATAGGCGCGACATGGCTCTCCTGAGTAACGTCCTTTTTTCCTTTCTTTCTTTCTTTTTTTTTTTTTAAGAAACTGACACAGAACCTGTGTTTGCATGTTTAAGTCAATATTTAACCACCGGTTTTAGGAGCAAACGCGAGATTAAGGCAAAGGAGAGAGAGGGAAGCGAATAAGGTGCAGATGTGCACTTCTGCATCTATCACGATTATGACGTCTTTTAAATTTGCTAAATTTTCGCTCCCTGTGTTTAAAAATGAGGCTTCGTGTTCAGTCGCGTCGGTCCTTCTGGCTCTGCAGAGAGCACCACTTCGCTTAAGTCCTTTTTCAATCACCCTTTTCACCTTCGTTTCACGTTACGCGTCTGATAATACATTTGTTATTATTGGGTATTATTATATTACTTTATTAAGAATTTTGAATTGCATCGTCCGGATTTGTTTGCTAGGGATATGTGCGATTGTGGAACACAGTGATCAGCTTTCTTTAAAACCTTTGTCATTTTTAAATTATTTGCAAAATAAGATTGAAAACGCCGAGTACTTATAAGCAATACGCACGCTATTTGAGTACACCGAACGGCCGCCTCCGGTTTTATGACTCAGTCCATTCACATTTCCAAGGGAGCAACGCGCGCGCACACACACACACACACACGCATTCACAAACACGTACGCACTTGCACACGCATAGTTCCGGCTTGGAGCTCATAATGGTCTTGATTTTTGACGATCACAAGCGCTTGCGCCTTTGCCAGCAATGTCGCAACAGGTTTCACAACAAGCCAGGCTTTTTTTTTGTTTTTTTTTTCAGACCCTAGAGGGAGGCGAATAACATGATCTGGGGATACAGCTACAGGAGCATAACAGTGTGAAGTAATGACACATTTTCGGACAAAAACAGCAGATCAGTGTGCCAACTATATGACTGACATAATAGCAGGCAGCAGAGATGTAGGTTAGTGCAAATCGTGCTTGCTCTTGCTCTATTTCTACTTCCATCAGTTATCAGTGGGGGTCTACCTGAAGTAGAGCACTCATGGAGGAAATGGATGCAGCTGATTTCACTGAGCATAAATGGAGCGCACTGATTCATCGCTCTTACTGCCTGCAGCACAGCAGGTCCCATTCATAAAAACACCTGCTGGTTCATAAAATCAGCCCCATTCACAAATTCCGAGACTGATCATTTTCTCTGATTCGGATTTGTGGTTGTAAAGTGTGCTAAGGAATTACATCACCAGCTACATTATGAAAGCTGAAGGAGTTATTGATAAGCGGGTCTACACGACCTAAATTCTTGCTTTCAGTTCTGCTTCTCTGGCAAGTTTCTAATTTCTTCTCCTCCCTGCCTTGTTTTGCATCTTTGAGTCTTTTACATGCAAGTCCTGCTCTGTGGTGCTCTCTGCTTTTTTGTAAGGGAGAGGACGAGAGTCCAACTTCTATTGTGCTAATGTCAAAGTTAGAAGACATGGGGTTCAGACTAAAGTCCTTTGGTCCCATTCTAAAAATCACCATAGGTTGCAACCTTAACAACCAGAAAATGTTATAACAAAACCTTAAGAATATTTCTAGCTGCAGTTGTTCTGTTTTAAGTAAACAAATTGAAACATGTATGACAAATGTCTTGTGAAACCTATGGGGGGAATTAGAAGCTACTGATTCACTTTGACATAGCATCCTGATCAGACACTAATACTGAGTGTAAAGAAGTTGCACAAAGGTAGAAAAAAAAACTTTACTTCAGTACTTTAATATTGTTTTTCTACATAAAGCAATGGCATATTTGATTTTCAGTAAGCCTATGGGAGGTTACATTGAAGAGCATAACAGTCCAACTTTTGTCAACTGTTATCTTTGTAGATTTGAGACATTACATCACCTCTTGTATAAAATACTTAGAACCTATTCCTTATAAGTTTCAGTGTAAATAAATAGTATCATGGAAGCCCTTGTTGCTTGTTTTAATGGAATCTCTTGTATCTGTTTTTGCAGTATCACTAAATGCTGCTTTAATGTGAAGACGTGCAAGGCACCAGCCGACACATGGAGTCCAGGGTTCCCCACCACATTCCCGGAGTGTCTTCTTCCCTTATCTCTCAGCCTTTGCTGGATAGTCGAGTGCCCTATGGTCGTCTTCAGCATCCTCTCACCATTTATCCCATTGACCAGATAAAGTCATCACATGTGGAGAATGACTACATTGACAGTCCAGCTGTTGTGGCTCAGCAGCCCGTGAGCCAGAAGTCAGCAAACCGAAGAATCACCTGGCTTGGTCAAAATCAGGAGGCCTTCCTTGGGGCCAACCATAATCATCACCATAATCACCAACATCAGCTCCATCAGCATGGCCGGTGTGAGTCTCACCCTCACCCAGACACCACCACCCACCCCTGGATCTCCTTCAGTGGCAGGCCCAGTTCTATTAGCAGCAGCAGCAGTACCTCTTCCGATCAGCGGCTGTTGGACCATGCAGCACCGACGCCGACGGTGGATCACCACCCAAACTCAAACAATCACCAGGGCCCCATCAACACCGTCACAACCCGAACTCCTGGTTGTTTCTCTTCCTCTCAATCTAAAGTCCTGACCTCCTCTTCCTCTGCTTCCTCCTGCTCCTCTTCCTCAAAATCACTTGACCTCAAGTCTGCAAAGATTCCTGCTGGAGGCGTGTGCTCCACTGGGGTTCAACAAGGACTGGCGCTTATCCCTTCCTCTCCAACCGAAAAGAAGCACCTATTTGTCTGCGAGCATTGTGGGAAGTGTCGATGCACTGAGTGCACGCTCCCCCGAGCTTTACCCTCCTGTTGGGTCTGCAACCAGGAGTGCCTGTGCTCGGCTCAGAGCCTGGTAGACACAGCCACCTGCATGTGCCTAGTCAAAGGGATCTTCTATCACTGCACCGAGGACGAGGACGACGAGGGCTCCTGTGCCGACAAGCCCTGCTCATGTTCACAAGCCAACTGCTGTGCACGCTGGTCTTTTATGGCCGCCCTCTCTGTCGTCCTGCCATGCCTAATCTGCTACCTACCAGCTACGGGACTGGCCAAGCTGGGACAGAAGTGTTATGACAATGTTAGCAGGCCTGGCTGTCGCTGCAAGAACTCGCAGGCTGGCATGAGCATCCCTGTCAGTAAAAATGGAGGGGTGGAAGCAAACGTTGGGACAGAAAAGCAGCAGCAGGGGTCATGATAGTGGACTCAACTAGCTGGCTGTGGCCTTGCAAGAAAATGGACAGGACCCCACTTGTTTGGTTAATATGGACTGGACAAGGCAACACCACCCCATTAAACCACCATATTTATCTGCTGGAACATGACTATTAAAACAATGGTACTTAAATGGTTTCTTGGCCTATGTTTGATAGCATGAATGATTAAAATGGGCCATTTAAAAGTGGAACAGCTAACAGGTTTGGTGAGGGATTTGTTTTCAAGTTCTATAAGGGTGACGATAAGAAGAGACCAGATTGTGTGGCCTTCTGTTTGGGTTTTAAAGAAAATGGCTGAAGGCACAAAGTCATACCTCTCTGCTGCTCAATATTTTCCAGCTATTTTTTGTAATGCCAAGTAAACAGAAACTGGTTGCTGATCCTCAGATTTCAAAAGGTATTCAACCCCAGCCATCTAGAAAAGCACAGCCCAGTGTCATTCAGGAAAGCAAGTGGTTAACTGTTGAATACTGTGGCTTTTACGATGGGCCATTACAAGAGATAATTTCCTCTCAAAAGTGATTTTCACCATCTTTTAATTTTGCAGTTATGCTAAACGAGGCTAGCTTGGTGACATTTATCTCTAGATTGTTATTTGAACAGGGGGATCTGTGAAAGCAACCCTTTTTAGACCTAATATAACAGTAATTTTCCATATTTCGTTCATCTTTTTGTGTGCTACAAGTGAGAAATAATCAATTTACAGTTGTTTTTTTATTCATTTTATGGCTGGTAAAGCTTAGACCTTCTGAAATATTTTGAATGCTGTTCACTGCTCCACCTCAGATGTAATGCATGTCACGATCTGCATGCTCTAGTCTAATGGTTAACCACCGTGCTAGAAGTGGATTTGTGGTAGAGAAACATGTAAAAAAAAAAAAAAAAAAAAAANACAATGCAAGTGAATGTGTGAAAAAGTCAGAATATGAACCTAAACACAAGTGCATAAAAACACTTACAAACTTGCTGTGTGTAGATAATATATGATTTGTAAATTTTACATTAACTCTCTAACAGCTGGATGTCAACAAGTTACTATAAAATTATTGTATTCTCACTTACTTACAGTATTAAAATAGTTTAATTTACAAAAGAAAAATCCTTACTGTAAGTCACTTACTGTATAATTACTGGATTATATTTATAAAGCTTAAGCTCATTTAACTTAAAATGTGTTAATACAATTTGAACTTGAAACCTATTAATCTGTAGGAACACAGCAAAAGAAAAGGCAGTTACTTTGTCTCTGCTGGGTCACTGAATTGTTTGATGAAAATGATCTAGTGCGATCTTAAACACAGGTTCATGGAGGATTGAATGGTTAAAAAGACTGATTTAAATTTTATTGGGTTTATCATTACAAGAAATTTCCTTTGAGGTCCATCATCTTTTCTCGTTTCCCTTCTTACTACCGAAGCAACACATTTGTCTTGCAAATGTATTCACCTCCATTGAACTTCTTCATATTTTGTTTTTTTACACTTACTAATTTTAATGCTTCTTTTTTTGTAATAGATCACACATTAGTGATTTTTCCAAGTACAAGGAAGATGATAAATATATTATTTTCTTTTACAGATGAAAGTCTGTAAAGTGCTCTGTGTGCCATTCTGACTGAATCCACATCATTGGAGAAGTCGATCTGAGCCCCTCATGTAGTTCAAACTGTTTTAATTTCACAAACTATCTCTGTGAGGCTCAACATGGCCGGTTGTGTGTGTGGACCACAGAAACGTCTTCATTACATCCTAAAAATTTAAGGCTGGCCCAACTCTTTTCACTGCATATGTGCACATAAAGGAAACTGGACTCCAGTGGCGTATGAATGTCATGATGATTTTAGCCTTCTGCATTCAAGATCCTCTGAACTCTATACTTAAGCAGTAGCTAACAGTGTTGTCTTTGTCTGACATTCCTTGTTTAAATGATGATGCTGCAACTTTTACTAAACCTTTAACTACACTATTGGCAGTCCTATTATTTTTAATATAAAACCCAAAATGAAATCCAAATCCTTATTTTTGTGCCATGACTTTAAAACGTTTTTTGGACAAGATTTTCAAGCTGAGTGACACAAACTAAGTTTTTGATCTGGGTCTTTGCGCACCATGCAGCTGCTATGCTGCTGGCTTGTCTCTTCACAAGAGCACATTATTTTTGTTGTAATTTTTCTTCACAATTCAGTGTTTTATAAGTCATGGTGATAATGTGCAGCCTTATAAATACTGAATAAGTCCATGCATTCCTGTTGGACAGTGCATGCATGCGTAATGAGTGCTGGTGTTTTATTGATCCCTGCTGGGAAGTTGAACCTTTTTCCGTTGACTTCAGGAAGTTCACGGGTCAGGGTCGGCAACAGATCAGCATTTTTTCAGCTGACATGATTTAGAGTGTCAATCGTTTGTCAATATGAACAAGTGCCACATTTCTGTTTTTAAAATCTCTAAGCAGAATTATAAATATTAAAATTTGGAATCCTTATCGTTTCATTGGAGTCAAAAGAAAAATAAAGACGATGTAGATTGCAAGAAATTTTTTTTTTCTTTTTCATTTGAACCAACCACTCATGCTTTATATGATTAAAACTAGAGTAAATTCAAGCCTTATGGAAAAATTGCTCATGTTAGCTAAAATGTGATTTAAAGAGCACAAAATTAATCTCATGAAATAATAACTATATCAAGATCTCATAAAATAAACAAAGATTAAGATGTCCAGCTAAAATCAAACATTTACACTTCTGTTCCTTTTCTGAAGTTAAAGTCAGACCAAACTTTGATCAGCTAAATTAACAAAAAATATATTTCTGTTTGTTAAATGACACAACAATGAGAAAGACAGATTGTATGCAAGAGATTTATTTATGAATGTCTTCAAAATCTGAGATTGACATACCTTTCTGTAGCTAGCATTGCCTTTGACCTGTCAAACCTTTTGGGTTTCGTTCAATTAGCTTCTCACAATGGTTTGCTGGAGTTCTGGCTCATTCCTCCTGACAGAACTGGCACAAGTGAGTCAAGTTTGTAGGCCTTCTCGCTTACACACACCGTTTTGGATTTGCCTACAGGATTTAGATCAGGACTTTGTGATGACACTATAAGGAAACGTGAAGAAAATGTGGGTTAATCGCAAATGATCTCATCATGATATTATGTAACAACATTCCACAGCTGTATTTATTTTAACAGCTGAAATGGACAGATCGCTCGTTATCACTGCAGAATCAAAGCTATGAAAACATATTTCCTTTTACTTTCCTTTGACATAGAAAATAATGGTTAGGCAAAGCTATTAAACCCACCCAAACAGATCTAAGGATCTAATTAAAAATACTTCTAAAACCAGATTTTTTTTTACTTAAACTGCCTCTGAAGAAACTAGAAACTGTATTATAACAGCTGTTGGAGAGGTTAAATCTTTTCCTTTTGAAATTACTGACTTTTCCAAAATGTTCTGCCAAAAATATGTGGCTCTCACTAAGATATAATCACATATGTGGTGTATTTTTTTTAAAAATCTAAATGGATTAGGAGGTAAACTGGACTGAAAAAATAACTTAGTATAGTGCTAATACTAACTTCCCAAGAAAAAAAGGAAAGTAAGAGTTCAGATAAAGAAGATTACAAAAATCTTTTAAAACTCTGAATGTCCATAAGGCATGTTTTTGTTAGGAGTGCAATGTGCGACGCTGTAAACAAACAACCTGTTGTTGTAAAACTCCTCTGGGAAGTTTCATTTTATCTTTATCTTGTGACTTTTTTTCACAGGATTCTTTTTCACTAAGTCAATTAGATCTAATGTATCCTATTATGGTGCAATAAGGGCAGGCCAAAGCCATCAAAATTCTTTATTTTGATGGATGTGGACACACAGACTCACACAGTCACACAGACGCCCCCCTTCCTCCTCCTCTCACCACACATTTCTTCTGGCTCCAAAGCACAAACACACCGCCTGGTCAGGCAGGCAGCGAGGAAGGAAGTCTGTATTTGAAGAGTGGAGCTACCTGGCATCACAGTCAAGTTCTGCTTCTCACTCTAGTCTTTTTTATCCTCTTGGAAGTTAAACTGTAATTTTATTTGTTCATTTTGTTATCACTGGTTGTGACGTTGATAATGGATGCTGCTGATTTAGTTTTTATTATGACATATCCACCCAGCTGCATCAAAAGTGGATCAAATACAATTTTTCCCCCAATATAATGCTTTTATTTATTAATTTATGTTACTGATTTTTTATGACTTTTGTAACTATACATCATAACGTTCAATACATCCATTATTTCCAACTAACATCATGCAATTTACGTCTAACTTTTTTTTTTAATTTCTAAAAATTTTTCCACACATTCATTTTTGCACATCCTTCTGATCATTGCCTATACTCACACACACACTCATTTAGCTACCACACAGTTCAATGAACACACACCTGCTTGTTATGAATAACATCTTCACCTTCCACTTCCTTCAGAAAACAAAACGCATCTCACAGACTCCTCACACCCCGTCCACCATCTCTCTGAGCTTCTTCCTTTTTTCCGGTCACAGATGTTAAAAGATGTTAAAAAGTGCTCAACACCAGGCTCTTGAACAGTTTTAAAACAAAGTAGATATCACTCAATGACATTTATTCAATTTAAGTTTATCTTTGTTCACAAATCTGCTGGCACTTTAACCTGATAGTGATTCTATTTCATGTTTCATTTATTTTTATGTTTACAGAATATTTTCTCTAGTCTAATTTGGGGGTAACATTCACTTTGTTTAGTTATTTTTTGTTCACACAATATCTTGGCACGTTAAAATATATTGTCTCTGTGTAACAGAATAGTATGTGTACACGTGTCAGATTTATTTTAGATTATTTTCTTTATTTACAGCTCTGTTTTAAGGGCTGCTTTTAAGCTAGTTCAATAAAAATCATAATGTATATCCGCACAATCACAATGAAAAAGAATCTTGAATTTTGCTCTACTGTACATTCTGTGGTATTTTTCTGTCTCACAGTTTTACAGTAATCTAGGTTTGATGTTACAGTTGTGACTTGGCTTTTTCTTGAGATTTTGTTTTCTCAGTAAGACAAAGCACACAGAATCGCTGACCTGCTGTGAAATGCATTTTAAAAGCTCTAAATTAAAAAGAAAAACAAGATGTGGCACTACAAGTGTCCTACACACATGTTAATTGGTGAGAAATGTGTATTGTGAAGCAACAAGGGAGGAGGATAAATGATGGGCTTACCTGCAAAAGGAAGCTTTTGATAAGCTGTCATTGTCATTTACATTTTCACCCTGTGCTCACACATGAATAAACACACAGACTGAGTCGTTATCAGCCATTCTTGGGTGTTTAGATGTTTGAAACAATCAAAAGAGTTTTGGTGTCCAGACACCAAAACTACTATCTAGTATCAAGCTGTTTAGAAATAGTGTGAGACATTTGTAAAATAAGCATTTTCTAAAAAACGAAGAAGAAAGAGTTTCCCTCAAAATATATTTTTTATATGAAAGCTTTTCTAAAGCTTTTCTAAAGTAATTTTGTCACATTTACTTTGATGAGAGAAATGCAATTCATTGGTCAATCTGTTTCGCAGCCAGATGGGGCTGTCCATTACAATCGGAGCCTCACAGCAGTAGCCAGCAGATGTGGCTGTGGGTGAGGCTGGAGGGAGGACTCCAGAGAGAGGGAGAGAGAGCTGGACCTTCCCTTCTGTGCGTGTCTACCCAGATGATCACACCGCTGAGAAATCTACAATCCAACCAGCACTTCATTGTGGCCGTGCCTGAGAGCCACACAGCTGCAGAAGAAAATCTGAACGTATCCACAGTACATCTTTGTGCATCTCTGCACATCTGTGTGTCAGGAGACAGAAAGAAAAATGGAGACAGAAATGTGAAAGGATGATAGATGGGGGGGCTGGAAGGGGTTGTATTATACGGCAGTTTGTTTTCATACAGTGTATCTTCTAAATATTTTTTGTTGTTGGTTGTTGAACATGTTTCTTTTAGCAGTTCAGTCTCAGATCCAGCTGTTTTAGTTTTAGTAGGCTTTCTATGGTTCACGATATCACCACAAATTATAAGCCACATTTTCATAAAGCATAAAGAAAACATGCAGAATGGCCTTTTATTTTTCCACAGTGTCATTTTTTTTATGTTTGCTGGGAACTAGTATTACAAAGTCACATTTTATTTAACTTTTATCCCGCAGCAGTAAACAACAGAAAACACACAATCCAAAGTGAAGGACAACAACTTTTCCAGATGAAATCATAAAGTTCAGAAACAAAACCCTGCAGAAGGTTCAGTATTTCACACTTCAGTGACAAAGTTAGATGATTTACAGCGTGACAGCACATGACGCACAGCAGGAAACATTATTATATAATTAGGTGGTTAATAACAATCTAAATTAGAGCTATATCCTCTGCAATGCTTCAACTTGCATTCATCACAAAAATTATCTCAAAGAAAAAGAGTTACCACTATCAACCTATGGTAAATATCCCACATTTTTAAGCACAGCTCATGAAAATCTGAAACTGCTACTTTTATAGCTTCCTGTTTCAGCAAGAATTGTTGCAGTGACATCAATAGGTTATGTATAAAAAGGAGCAAAAACATTTAGCTGTTAATTTCCATACTCCCTAGTAGTAAAATAAAAAAGACATTGGTCTTTTCCGCAGAAGCATCCAATTTTTTTATTAACTTCTTTTACTTTTGCTTCCTGTTTGGTTTTATTTTCTTGAATTGTTTTTGAAGCTATGCAGTCACTTGTTGTGTTTTGCATCTCTAATTACATATTTTCAGTTAACTGATTCATACAAATTATTTCCTTTGGGCACATGTAGCAACTTTTGAAGCTGTACTAACACGATAAAGTATCACAAAAAAATGTCAAGATAATGATGGCTTGCACACCCAGCCGCCGACAATTCAATTGAATAACCATGAAATGTTATTCAAAATATTAGTCACTCCAATAACTGCATAAAAGAAAAGAAAAAAAAACAACAACAGGTTGTGCAGCTCATATTTACACCCTTGGAATGCGTTCCCATCTTAGAATTACAAATGTTGTTTTATTTAGATTTTATGAACATACTGTTCACACTATGAAACATGGCAGTGGCAGCATTGTGCTTTAAGGGTGTTTTTCTGTTTCAGGGTGGAAGAAAACCTGTTAGAGGCCAAAAGGCTTTGACTCTTGGGTGGAGACTTGGGTGGAGGTGTCAGTGAGCATACAGTCAGTAAGTGTGCAAAGTGAATATAGGAACATAACACTACATTTCTACAAACTACTAGATCAGGAATAGTTTGTTTGAATGTAGCTCTTTTGAGATTTTTCTTAAAAAATGTAAACCAAGAATAATTTTCCTCCTACTTCACATTGGTTTACAGAGGAAACACACACACATATATATATATATATATATATATATATATATATATATAGAGAGAGAGAGAGAGAGAGAGAGAGAGAGAGAGAGAGAGAGAGAGAGAGAGAGAGAGGGAGAGAGACTCTGGTGGAGCTGTGTGGAGGAGGGCTGCTCTGTCGGGTTGAAGGGGAGCTTCCACTTCACCCTCCGCTTTAAAATTTACTTTCAGTTGCCATTCCATCCAGTCTGAAACTAGAATAATTTTCATTCCTTCCTTTTTTTTCTTCCCTTATCTTCACTCCGGCTTTGTTCAAAAACAATAATCCCAATTTGGCGGTGTGGTGGCTGCCATGACGATGCGTGCAAACGGATAATGGGGCAACTGTTAACCTTTGACTGGTTAAAAGCCCCAAGCTGAGTGGGAGAGGGGGGGCGAGAAGGGGGCTCGGGGGAAACACACACACACACAAACACACAAACACGCACACACACACATTATGTCACAGAGAGAAAGGAAATTCACACTCATTTCCTCCGTGTGGTTTCGGTACAAATCAACAACATCCTGTCCTTTTGTGAATCCTGCCTGCCCTCATGCTGGTTTGCGTTTCGCACACGCACACACACACACACACACTCTCCTCACCACCGCCTGTTTTTTTTTACACTACAGTGGAAGCTGTATAGTCATACCTCACATTGTTGCAGAGGAAGGAAGGACACGTCCTTGCTCGCAATAAATGGCTTTAGATAGAACAGGAACCCAAGAGGGGAGCGGCTATTATTCGGGCTAATCCAGTTTAGCCATGTGGCCTCTGGCATCTTGACATCCTTGTCAATAAAATGTGTCTTAAAATTGAACAACCACCTTCAGATGTCCTCTGTTTTTCTGTTTTTAAAAACTGACTTCTATCGATTCAGATAAATACTCAGAAAAACATATTTTTGTCCTCTCAATTTACATCTACTTAAAATTAAAATTACTCGCTGGTAATAAATATTATTAAATTCGTCTCTATTTGATGTTTTTTAAAGCTTGATGAATAATTTGAAAGTCAAACCTATATGTAAATCAGGAATGACATTGTCCTTGTGACCAAAAAAAGCCCCCACCCCTCTTTTTTCCCCACGCACAAACACACACGCCTCATTCGCTATTTCGTCCCATTCATAAAAATCCGGGCTTCGCGCGTGCGCAGTGCAATTCGGTGTCCTCCCCATTCATAAAAATGTAACCTCCGCATTTCAAGCCCTCCCCGACTCGTTCTTCCCTCCCATTCAGAAAAAATAAATGAAAAAAACGGAGGCATCTGCACAGCGCCGTCCCCCTTTTTCCTCTCCTCTACCCTCCCATTCATAAAAACTCACTTCCCTCCCCCTCGGTGGTTGCAACATCATATCCACAGCTCTGCGTCCTCGATCGCAGTCGCCTTTTTAATGCACCAACCCAGCAGAGAGGAAAGCGCTGAAAGAGCCGCTCGGCTTTCCTTTTGGAGTTAACGTCTTTGGAAATACTTAACGCACCACCGGCCACCAATCTCCGAGTGGACTATAGAGAAACCTGCGAGCAGACGTCGAGCGTAACGAAGAGATGAGAATTGCGTCCTGATACCCACGGTAAGTGATGTTTTCTCTGTGTTACATGTTTAGAAGTCGTGATCCAGCGACACCGTAGCCTGGCTAGTCTCAGATCCATTGCTCTAACTTAGCCACCTCAGTCCGTCGGATCCTGTATAAGATATAGGCGCGACATGGCTCTCCTGAGTAACGTCCTTTTTTCCTTTCTTTCTTTCTTTTTTTTTTTTTAAGAAACTGACACAGAACCTGTGTTTGCATGTTTAAGTCAATATTTAACCACCGGTTTTAGGAGCAAACGCGAGATTAAGGCAAAGGAGAGAGAGGGAAGCGAATAAGGTGCAGATGTGCACTTCTGCATCTATCACGATTATGACGTCTTTTAAATTTGCTAAATTTTCGCTCCCTGTGTTTAAAAATGAGGCTTCGTGTTCAGTCGCGTCGGTCCTTCTGGCTCTGCAGAGAGCACCACTTCGCTTAAGTCCTTTTTCAATCACCCTTTTCACCTTCGTTTCACGTTACGCGTCTGATAATACATTTGTTATTATTGGGTATTATTATATTACTTTATTAAGAATTTTGAATTGCATCGTCCGGATTTGTTTGCTAGGGATATGTGCGATTGTGGAACACAGTGATCAGCTTTCTTTAAAACCTTTGTCATTTTTAAATTATTTGCAAAATAAGATTGAAAACGCCGAGTACTTATAAGCAATACGCACGCTATTTGAGTACACCGAACGGCCGCCTCCGGTTTTATGACTCAGTCCATTCACATTTCCAAGGGAGCAACGCGCGCGCACACACACACACACACACGCATTCACAAACACGTACGCACTTGCACACGCATAGTTCCGGCTTGGAGCTCATAATGGTCTTGATTTTTGACGATCACAAGCGCTTGCGCCTTTGCCAGCAATGTCGCAACAGGTTTCACAACAAGCCAGGCTTTTTTTTTGTTTTTTTTTTCAGACCCTAGAGGGAGGCGAATAACATGATCTGGGGATACAGCTACAGGAGCATAACAGTGTGAAGTAATGACACATTTTCGGACAAAAACAGCAGATCAGTGTGCCAACTATATGACTGACATAATAGCAGGCAGCAGAGATGTAGGTTAGTGCAAATCGTGCTTGCTCTTGCTCTATTTCTACTTCCATCAGTTATCAGTGGGGGTCTACCTGAAGTAGAGCACTCATGGAGGAAATGGATGCAGCTGATTTCACTGAGCATAAATGGAGCGCACTGATTCATCGCTCTTACTGCCTGCAGCACAGCAGGTCCCATTCATAAAAACACCTGCTGGTTCATAAAATCAGCCCCATTCACAAATTCCGAGACTGATCATTTTCTCTGATTCGGATTTGTGGTTGTAAAGTGTGCTAAGGAATTACATCACCAGCTACATTATGAAAGCTGAAGGAGTTATTGATAAGCGGGTCTACACGACCTAAATTCTTGCTTTCAGTTCTGCTTCTCTGGCAAGTTTCTAATTTCTTCTCCTCCCTGCCTTGTTTTGCATCTTTGAGTCTTTTACATGCAAGTCCTGCTCTGTGGTGCTCTCTGCTTTTTTGTAAGGGAGAGGACGAGAGTCCAACTTCTATTGTGCTAATGTCAAAGTTAGAAGACATGGGGTTCAGACTAAAGTCCTTTGGTCCCATTCTAAAAATCACCATAGGTTGCAACCTTAACAACCAGAAAATGTTATAACAAAACCTTAAGAATATTTCTAGCTGCAGTTGTTCTGTTTTAAGTAAACAAATTGAAACATGTATGACAAATGTCTTGTGAAACCTATGGGGGGAATTAGAAGCTACTGATTCACTTTGACATAGCATCCTGATCAGACACTAATACTGAGTGTAAAGAAGTTGCACAAAGGTAGAAAAAAAAACTTTACTTCAGTACTTTAATATTGTTTTTCTACATAAAGCAATGGCATATTTGATTTTCAGTAAGCCTATGGGAGGTTACATTGAAGAGCATAACAGTCCAACTTTTGTCAACTGTTATCTTTGTAGATTTGAGACATTACATCACCTCTTGTATAAAATACTTAGAACCTATTCCTTATAAGTTTCAGTGTAAATAAATAGTATCATGGAAGCCCTTGTTGCTTGTTTTAATGGAATCTCTTGTATCTGTTTTTGCAGTATCACTAAATGCTGCTTTAATGTGAAGACGTGCAAGGCACCAGCCGACACATGGAGTCCAGGGTTCCCCACCACATTCCCGGAGTGTCTTCTTCCCTTATCTCTCAGCCTTTGCTGGATAGTCGAGTGCCCTATGGTCGTCTTCAGCATCCTCTCACCATTTATCCCATTGACCAGATAAAGTCATCACATGTGGAGAATGACTACATTGACAGTCCAGCTGTTGTGGCTCAGCAGCCCGTGAGCCAGAAGTCAGCAAACCGAAGAATCACCTGGCTTGGTCAAAATCAGGAGGCCTTCCTTGGGGCCAACCATAATCATCACCACAATCACCAACATCAGTTCCATCAGCATGGCCGGTGTGAGTCTCACCCTCACCCAGACACCACCACCCACCCCTGGATCTCCTTCAGTGGCAGGCCCAGTTCTATTAGCAGCAGCAGCAGTACCTCTTCCGATCAGCGGCTGTTGGACCATGCAGCACCGACGCCGACGGTGGATCACCACCCAAACTCAAACAATCACCAGGGCCCCATCAACACCGTCACAACCCGAACTCCTGGTTGTTTCTCTTCCTCTCAATCTAAAGTCCTGACCTCCTCTTCCTCTGCTTCCTCCTGCTCCTCTTCCTCAAAATCACTTGACCTCAAGTCTGCAAAGATTCCTGCTGGAGGCGTGTGCTCCACTGGGGTTCAACAAGGACTGGCGCTTATCCCTTCCTCTCCAACCGAAAAGAAGCACCTATTTGTCTGCGAGCATTGTGGGAAGTGTCGATGCACTGAGTGCACGCTCCCCCGAGCTTTACCCTCCTGTTGGGTCTGCAACCAGGAGTGCCTGTGCTCGGCTCAGAGCCTGGTAGACACAGCCACCTGCATGTGCCTAGTCAAAGGGATCTTCTATCACTGCACCGAGGACGAGGACGACGAGGGCTCCTGTGCCGACAAGCCCTGCTCATGTTCACAAGCCAACTGCTGTGCACGCTGGTCTTTTATGGCCGCCCTCTCTGTCGTCCTGCCATGCCTAATCTGCTACCTACCAGCTACGGGACTGGCCAAGCTGGGACAGAAGTGTTATGACAATGTTAGCAGGCCTGGCTGTCGCTGCAAGAACTCGCAGGCTGGCATGAGCATCCCTGTCAGTAAAAATGGAGGGGTGGAAGCAAACGTTGGGACAGAAAAGCAGCAGCAGGGGTCATGATAGTGGACTCAACTAGCTGGCTGTGGCCTTGCAAGAAAATGGACAGGACCCCACTTGTTTGGTTAATATGGACTGGACAAGGCAACACCACCCCATTAAACCACCATATTTATCTGCTGGAACATGACTATTAAAACAATGGTACTTAAATGGTTTCTTGACCTATGTTTGATAGCATGGATGATTAAAATGGGCCATTTAAAAGTGGAACAGCTAACAGGTTTGGTGAGGGATTTGTTTTCAAGTTCTATAAGGGTGACGATAAGAAGAGACCAGATTGTGTGGCCTTCTGTTTGGGTTTTAAAGAAAATGGCTGAAGGCACAAAGTCATACCTCTCTGCTGCTCAATATTTTCCAGCTATTTTTTGTAATGCCAAGTAAACAGAAACTGGTTGCTGATCCTCAGATTTCAAAAGGTATTCAACCCCAGCCATCTAGAAAAGCACAGCCCAGTGTCAATCAGGAAAGCAAGTGGTTAACTGTTGAATACTGTGGCTTTTACGATGGGCCATTACAAGAGACAACTTCCTCTCAAAAGTGATTTTCACCATCTTTTAATTTTGCAGTTATGCTAAACGAGGCTAGCTTGGTGACATTTATCTCTAGATTGTTATTTGAACAGGGGGATCTGTGAAAGCAACCCTTTTTAGACCTAATATAACAGTAATTTTCCATATTTCGTTCATCTTTTTGTGTGCTACAAGTGAGAAATAATCAATTTACAGTTGTTTTTTTATTCATTTTATGGCTGGTAAAGCTTAGACCTTCTGAAATATTTTGAATGCTGTTCACTGCTCCACCTCAGATGTAATGCATGTCACGATCTGCATGCTCTAGTCTAATGGTTAACCACCGTGCTAGAAGTGGATTTGTGGTAGAGAAACATGTAAAAAAAAAAAAAAAAAAAAAAATGATTTAAAAGGAAAAAAAAACAACCAACCTTCTCAGGGATTGTTATACAATAATCTCCTCTTGAACTTGGCCTACTGCATGTTGAATTTTAAAACTGCCTACAAGAGCCTGGTCTGCTTCCTCTTTGCACAAAAACGGCAAAGAAAACATTTAAGAGGTGAAAGAGGCAATAGTGAATAATTTAAAACACGCAGGCTAAGTGAGAGGCAAATGGGCCATAGAACTTTGGGGGGTTTTTTCCCAAGGAGAGAGGGATGCAGGTGAAGAGGGTCAAGCTGAAGGTAAAGGTGAAGAGGAAAGGATTAGAAAAAGTTATTGTGTTTGTATCCAGTCAGCCTTTGTCAATATCAAACCTGCCACTTGCACAACCTTGTTTTTAGGACCCCTCTTAAAGGATGTACTAAAGCACAGTATTAACCACCTAAGCAATCTTGCATTACTTTGGCCTTCACTACATTTACTCCACTCACACACAAACACCCATCCACCTCTACGCACATCTGTGTCTTCATGAAAGTCAAATCAGTATGCTGCATAGCTGATTGTGTGAAATAGTCTCTCTTTTACTCTTAAAGTCTATTTTTGTGAATTGCATGATGTTCTTAGGAATTTGCCAAAGGATGCTATTATACAGTAGCATGTTTTCACAGTCTAAGTGACCACAGTTATTATGATGCCCTTTTGCCAAATAGTTAACAGTGGCAGGTTGTTAAAGGTGAATTGCCCTTTAATACAGGTGGCTGTTTCCGTTTGGCATCACGGCATATTTGCTTTGTGGCTCCATAACCCACAAGCTGGACCCTTATCTTCCACTAGGGTACCAAACTGTGCTCATACTTGTATTTGGCTTTTTGGTGAAAGCTAATATCATTCAGAAAAATGGGAGAGCAGGAACATCCACATGTGGTCCTTGGTATTGAATGTACGAGGCAATATTTCAAAAAACCTAGCAATTCAGTCTGAGATAGGTGCCAAAACTGAGAGCGAATGTGTGCCTGGGGGAAGGTGGGGCAGCAAAAATCACAAATGTTTTGACTATATATTTAGTAATAGAGCTATGAAGGTGAAATGTTATTTGCTGTAAATAGTTTCACAACATTTGTGTTCTTTAGAAGAGACTTTTAAATGTCCTCGGAACACTGCATGGTACATTATAACCACAATTCAGTACAAACTATTTAGAGACTATATTAGATATATATTTTGAGGGTAAGAATAAGATGTTTTTGAGGAAAATGAGTGCAGTAGAAGGAGGGTTTGAGAAACAAAATGACTTTATACCACTTGCACTTGATTTAGAAAAGTGTGCCCAGCAATAACAAAAAAGTAGAAAAAAATCTCCTGCTGATTATGCTATACATGGCTCATTAGCAGTCGAGAGGCTAAGCTAATTCCCTCTCCAAGTCCTAAAGACATTGGATTCATTGAATCCACACAGTCTACCCTGATCAACCCATTCTCTGCTCCTTTTTTCATTCATGCATTTCTTCCTTCCTTTCTTCTGTTGGAAATAGTCCAACAAACACCCCTGGCCTGCCTTGATTGACAAACACAGCTGCTGTTCATAAACTTGTCATACCAGAGAAACAGAAGAGACACACACGTCTGATACTCTCACCCCTCTTGCTTTCTTGATGTTTTTTACCCTCTTCTCACCTTTGTTTTTACCTGGACTTGTGTTGATCTTTATCACCGGTTGGACTTCTTTCTTTTCAACAACTGCTGCCTTTCTTTGTAGATCTTTTTACTATTATGTGCTCAATGGCCTGTTCAAGGTGTGAAAAAAACATCACCAACAACTATATTGAAATTAAATCTGTAGTTTATTTTCAGTTCTACATACCAATGTCACCTGGTTTATATTTTTCACATAAAAGGAAAACTATCATACAGTTGCTACTCCATTCCTTTGTACCTTTCCAATGACATTGTTGGGGATTGAGAAATGAGATTTGTGCTTTTTTTGTTGGTTTGTTTGTTTAGATATTACAAAAAGAAAAAAATTCTCATATAAAAGGTTCCCTTTATAGATATATTTATTTTGAAGTTCTATTTTATATAGTATTTATTTAGATGCCAACTTTTTGTTTGTGAAGAAAGCTTATGTTGAAATGGAATGTACATTGACAATGGAAATATATATTGTTAAATATACTTGGCTGTTGTGTTGGTTTTTTGTACTACACAAATAAAGAATAAGTAGAAAGGTAGTTCAGGATTTTCTTTAACAAAGTTTTGTTTAAAGTTTATTAGAAATTCATACTTATCCTGCATAACATTTTTGGCATATTCATTTGTTATAAATCCAACTAATCCTAGAAGCTAAAGAAGGGAACTTAGACCAAACCTGACGTATGCAGCTTAAACAAAATGAACTTTCAAGTACACCAAGGCAGTTTGTAGACATCCTATTTTGTGGACCTTTAAACCACTATGTTTATATTGAGAAGCAGGTGATTTTTTATGGTACCTGCAGGGAGGAGGCTTTGTGTAAAACACATATTGAGACCAGAACAGATAAAGTGATTGCAGTCAAAAGTAAAGCAACTGTAAAGAGTAAAGAATGTTACAATAGAAGATATTTTTGATTTATACATTGCCTTACTTTCTGGCAGTCACTCTGACCAGAAATGCTTTATATATTTCATTTTCACCACTTGTTTGAGGCAGAATGATCATTGGTGCAACAACATCTTCTCCATATCCTTTCAAATTTTCAGCAATTTCCACTGTGACATTTGCACAATTTCCCCAGTGCAAATGTCAAATGTTAAAGGTTAATAAAATACTATTTCCACAGATTGCTATAACATTTTTGACAGAGTTGTTTTAAGAAGGCAAAGGTTCCCTTTGGTCTTGACCATTCTCAGTCTACCTGAGAGCTTCTCAGATGTTAACTTCTATTATTAGCTAGTTGTTAGCTTTTTCTACAAGCTTATCCTGCATAACATAAGTATACAGGATACTTATGTTATGCAGGATAAGTTCTGAAACTAGCTTTTAGCTTCTGAAAATAGCCACTAGAAGATCAGACTAGCTATAAGCTACTCTGTCAAACCAATGTCTTCTTGGACCAGCCATTAGTTTTGCAAATAAGCCATTAGATTGTTGAACTCGTCTACAGCTTCACAGACTACCCAGTAACTTTCCAGGGTAGCCAGAAGATTAACCAAAAGGTCTGACAGAGATTCAAAATCTCTAACACACTGGAGATCTGGCCAAGGTAGTAACCATGCAAATACACAATAAACAGAAACACAAATGAAATAAAAAAAATTGATTAACTCAATAATGACTAGGTATTTGTTTTAATCTAACAACCTTTCATAGATCATTCCATGAACGTGATAAGGAAATGCTGTTTTTGCCAAGTTAAATGAAGAGGTGAAGAGTATCATCTATACTGAAGATATTTACTGATTATAACCTTTAACAGAACCTCAATCAAAAAATCCTAAGCCATCTCTTTCATTAAAACTTGTACCACAGTTTAATTTGAGAATAGGAACAGACAAAACTTTTGCCAATAAGGCTTTTCTTTCCATTAATCACTTTGCTGTAAAACCTTAAAAGATTTAAGTTCCTTTGCATTATCACACTGCCTTCCTGAGCTTGCCCTTCCTGTTGCTCAATAAGCCACCCACCATAAAACACTCACAGGGCCCTAAAGGCCAAAATAAACTGAGCGACCTTAAACAGAAAGAAAACATTACATAAGAAACAGGAGATAATCCACAGACTTCCTCCGGACTATGTAACCTGAGACTTGAGCTGCTCACCTGGCCACTTCATATCAGAGTTTAAACTCCACAGCTGCTGTTCCTGTGTGTGTGTGTGTGTGTGTGTGTGTGTGTGTGTGTGTGTGTGTGTGTGTGT
>NW_006800072.1:452750-474002 GCF_000485575.1 Poecilia formosa
TGTGTGTGTGTGTGTGTGTGTGTGTGTGTGGGTGTGTGTGTGTGCGCATGCACGTGTGTGTGTGTGTGCGTGTGTTTGCCTTGCAGGTTAGAATAACTTCCTCAAAGTTTATAGGGGTGGTCTGTTCTAATTGGGATGTGTAACATTCCTCTCCCCCCAAAGCACCACCTTATGAAGCCAGCACACACTCAAAAACCTTCCTGTCACACACAAACACACACACTGCCGTCACTTCCTACCCCCCGCCCTTCTCAAGCCCACCTGCACTGCTGCTACCTTGGGGGCGTTTCTCCTCCTACTCTCATCCATTCTTTCTTCCAACTCCCAATTGTTTGATTCTGTACCTTGTGTATTTTCTGGGTGTTTACCCGAATGAGCCTTGGAGAGGAGAATGGAACAAATGAACAAGAAGAAAAGAGAATAGAAGGTCGCCTTTCAGGATCGTATAAAGAACATATTTCCGCTGCGAAAGCCCTGCAGGCGCTGCTGTGTCTGCTCCAACAGGTGAGATCAGAGACCAACCTGCCTGTTTACCTGCCGGTCTGTCAGCACCCACCTGGGCTGACACGCACACACACAACACACACACACAACCACAAACACCTGCATTTGACTTCCTCCACACCTACATTGTCATCTCCACCCTACCAAGCATCATACATATCATCAACACAGGAAGCTTCAGCACAGGCAGGTGGAGCAGAAACCATTTATTATCAGCTGCCATTGTGGCAGACTGGATTTACAGAGGAACCAGTCCTGCCTCCGTAGGAAAGTGTGGATGCACATAATCATTTGCACTCTACTTTGGAAATCACAGAGGATAGCACAAGAACACTGAAAGCTTTAACATTTTTTTTCTTACATGTTGCTCATATTTGCTACATTTGGTGCAACACAGTAGCTTCTGTCTCACACCAACATGTTTCTGTGTGACAGAATGTGCAATGTGCAAACATTAACATTTGTCAAGACAAAGGCTACTACACTGATTTACTTACATTTGGCATTAAAATAATCACCTGCTGTTAGAAAAAAGTTTTATAATTAACAAGTCGGAGCTGAACTGTAGCTAAATGTTCTTACCAGTTTATTATCCAGTCTACTTTCATATGTACTTGTTTGTTTCTTTAAATAATTACCTTTGCATGTCTATTTGTTTGCTTGTTTTCTTAGTTTCTTGCTTACTCATGATTCTTCTATTTATTCTTTTAGTTATCTTCTTAGATACTTGTTTGATTGGCTTCTTTACCTATTTACGTACCTACTTGTTTCTTTACTTGGTTATCCTTTTACTAACTTATCACAAATGCTTGCTCATGGGTAACTTACTTGTTTGTTTCTGTAGTTATTTATTTAATTGCTGAGCCATTTTTTTTTACCTATTCCTATTTTTACAATGTTTCTGTCCCACTGAAAACAAAAACTGTCCTGCTATAGTGCAGGACAAAGCAACATCCAGGTGAAACAACCAGACTCAACCCATCCCACATTTCTCTACTTATCCGCTGTGTTTTACAACAGGCAGAACTTGTAAGATTAAGTTTCCCCAGATCTGTGTGTGTCACCTGATATGGCAACTCAACTCGAATTTGCATAAAAGTAGCAAACAATAATCTACTACAGGGAGGATGTGAGGCAAGTGCTCTGCTGTAATTGATGGTTTGTCGTCGCCGGTTTCTGAACCTGTTTGAGACGATGTTTGATGTTTTGAAATGCAAACTGTAGTTTTTGATTCTCTTCCATTTACATGCTCAACTAAATCCCCTGCAGTTTGCTCCTTATAAGATACCAGTTAACAAAAATGCCATTTTCACATCTGGTGTAGCACTTAAGCCAAACCCCTTGCACCCCTGACAAGCCCCAGATACAGATTGAAGACACACATTTTGCCGTCTCTCTTCCTGTGCTCAGTAGTTCTGTGGTCTGCAAAATATAGTCAATAAATTCCAGCCTGAAAGAGTCTGTAGCAATATTGTTTAGATTTAAGTAAATCAACAACAGTGAGAATAACCTATAACCATGTAAAAATTTAACTTTTTTTAAACTTTAATTTTGTCCAACTTAACTGAAATAATTAGAGGTTACAGTTACAGTTAGGCTTCCTATTGTAAGCCAATGTTTTATGTTTCCACTAAACATTAACATGTTTTATGGTTGATCCATGGAAATGTTCACATATAAAACTTTGTACCGGTCTGCAGGGATGCATGCTCACATGGCACACAAATAGCAAGTGCATTGCTGTCTGAAAATGGATCCACTGACATTTAGACTCCATAATGAGGTCGCTTCCCATCACGCACACATGAGCGCACACACACACACACACACACTCCACACAAACACCCAGTCTTCTCCTCCTGGTCCGCTGAGGAATTCAAAAGTAAAGTGAAGCAAAATATGACAAGATGACTTCAACACACATTTCAACACTTGAAAAGTTTCCGGTGTAGTGAGTTCATGAGACAGGATGAAACGGATGAGTCTGTCCAGGATCTTCAGAGGATCTGTCCTGAAATGCACAGAGCAAATGCTTTTCTTCATACAACTGGATATGCAGTTGGATCCAGTTAACATACAATATATAGAAAGCTGCATGGCCCTTTTTAATCAAAACTGAAAGTTAAATTTGATAAAACTTTTCCTGTTTTATGCTTAAGAACAAAATTGTATTTCTCTTTCATGAATGCCAGAACAATAAAGGAGGATTTAAAAGAGTTAACTTTCTTCAACTTCAGATCTTTACATAAGTTATCTTAATATTTTGTAGAGTTGCAGTTTAAAATGTAAAATGCTTGGGTTTATGTTTCCTAACAAGCTTCTCAAAATAGCTTGCTGGAATATTGGCCCATTCCTCTGGACTGGGCTGCTGTAAATGAGTTTGGTTTGTAAGCTGTCTTGCTTGCACACCCTCATTAAGCCTTCTTTCTGAGAGATTAAGATCAAGGTTTGGCAAAAGTCACTCCTAAACATTAACTTTGTTGTCCATAAGTCACATTGTCACTAATTTGATGGCATAGTCAGGGTAACTGTCAATTTGGAAGTCCCATTTATGACCAAGCTTCAACTCTACTCCTGCAGCAAAACAAGCCCCCAAAATAAAGTATTACCACGCCTATAGTTCACTAACTATAGTGAACTATAGGCGTAACTATGGCTATCATTACCAAAAACTATGTGTGCGATTGGAAACTGTAAACTGGCTTTTTTATCTTGTTTTTAAAGTGGTGCCTTCTGCCTGGGCCTGTTCCATTTTGGATATTGACATTCTTTCCAGCGTTAAACTTTTTGTATTTTCAATTTCTTCTGCTTCTGATTTATCACAAAAACATGTTTATCACTGAAACCCAGTCTTCTTCCATAACATAAGTGTAGCTAGAGGTTATCATGGTGCCTATGCTTCATATAGCCATTTTGAACAAATGACTTTTGTTCCTCTGCCATCTAGAAAATGTATCCAAGGATGAACTAGACCTCTGAAGGTCCAGAATTTTCTTTATGATATTTTAGACAATATTTTCTATATTTTTTTTCAATTAGAAGCATGCCTTAAACACATGCCCATGTATCCCTCCATGTATGTAAAATAGTTTGAATAACCTTCAAGGCTATTCTTTCCCAAATTGCATAAAAGATATGTATACTTGTAAACTAAAAGATGTAATGAAAAGATTCAATTTCTTCTAGGTACTGTATTTAAATAACTGGTGTCAACTGTAATTTGTCTTGAATTTGACAAGTAAACCATGGCCCAACACACTTCCCATGGACTTTGAAGACCAAGGAAGCAAAAGAAGAAGAAAGGACAGATTAGTCAGAAGTTTTAGGACCACAGTTGTTTGCCTTCCAGTAAGTCAACCAGGCAGTCAGCCTGTCCACCATGAAACCACTCACCCAGCCAGCAAACAAGCCAACCGCTTCATTTCATTCAGTGGGGCCACTGGCATGGGACCAAGTAATGCCACCAAACAAAGAGCTACTGTCTTGCATCACTTCCCCTCGGAGAGGCCAACCAGGCCGCAGCCTCTTATCACCAGGCGCTGCCAGTCTGAAACACACCAAGGCCTCCGCCACAGCGGCCTCTTTGCTGCATCCTGTTACAAGCCTTCTCCCATTATACCACAGTGATATAAACCCCATGCCCACAGGGAGGGTCTTATTTCAGTTTCAAGAGTGTCAACAGAAAGGGCAGCGCAGAAATAGGAAAACAAATTTAACTCATCTGCATACATTTTCAAGTGAATTTTAGACAAACTCCAACAATAAAGCAGATTCCCATATGGTTTTAAATTCACTGAAGCATATATTTTTTTAAAAAAAGTTATATTACATGATATTTATGTTTAACTGAGTATTGCATTTTGAACAAAAGTGTAAAATCACAAGCTTGTTATCCATTTTTTTAGTCAGTCAATATTCATTAGCCTGGCCATTACAATGAATTTCCATTCAACTCAGGTCAATTCCCAGAGTAAAACTGAAGATTTAATGAAAAAATATGAACTAAGACAAAAACCATGGGAGCACAGGGAGCCAGAGGAGAACAAAAACATCAGAAACCAAAAAAAAAAGCACAATGAGGATGAGCAGGAAACAGGATTTAACAGGATTAAATAGGAGGAACCAGCATAGAGGAATGACATGGAAGTGAATAAATACTGGGAGTGTGAATGCTGTAACAATCGACCAGGCTAATTGACTAACAGGTAGCAGGTGTGAGGGGAGAGCAGAAGGCAGGCTGAGGAGGAGCATTTATGCTGAACTTAAATTACACCTATAAGAATGTTGCTTAATCTTTAAATGACATCTGAAGGCCCTAAATTTACTTTTGGTGGTTTCAGCTTAACATTGTATCCCAATAGGTTTGGGTGAGTTTATGGTTGTAAAGTCACCAAACTGTGAAAATGTTCCAGAGGTCTAAATACAATAAAGTTGGACATTTGAGGTCTGCACAGACATATTTAAATTATTTTATTCTTCTCAAAACAACTTTATTCTGCTGTGAGTGAATTATTTTCTTATAGCTGAAGCTAAGGAAGAAAAGTTTGGAATCTTAATGGGCAGCTTTGCCCGTCTGTCTTGATAAATATTCAGCCAGTGTAGTTTGATACTTCCTTCCATGCCACAACCTCTGTGTGTGTGTGTGTGTGTTTTCAACAGGCCTGGTGGCTGCCTAAAGGGGTGGGTGGAGGGGTGGACATGTGTAAAGACACTATTGCATTCCTTTCAGATCCTCCTCTAAAAGAAAAAACACACACACACACACACTCACTCGCATCTACAGAAATGAGCTCGGAATAACACACACATGCACTCCTTTTCTCTCCTCTTTCTGAAAAACAGCAGTAAGAGGGTCCCCTCACACCCACAACCCCCAGGCCCCTTGAAGGCACTGGATGGGCCAAGACTGGGTTGACCAAACTTGCTTCCGACCCTGGAGCAATGACACGCCCCCTTGGCGGTGGGCTGCATTGCATTCCTGGTGAGAGCATTGTCAAAGCCAAGCACTTCCTCTGGAGCACGGCCAGCTGCACAGCAATAACATTTCGTACATTTATCTATTGGCTTTAGCCCGTGACATTCAACCCCTCACACTGACAGAAAACAGTCACAAAAATGCACATGCACAAGGCAGAAAGTGCGTGCTGCGCATGCACGTCTGCACGTTCCCCCAGGAGAGTATTGCAAAACATTGTTTTGGTTCACATCTGTTCTCGTATCTCTGGCCTTCCTCCTTCCAGTCAAAATGTTTGTGTTCAACATTTTTATTTTTTTGTTGTTGTTTAACTGACCTCCACATGTATTGGAGCACTGCAGGTAGTATGTCATCTTTACTGCTATACATACACTGACTCTGAAAAACCCAGTAAACACAGTGAAAACTCCTGCTACTTCTTACTTAATAAGTAAATAAAATTCATGGTCTGCATTTCTGACAAAATAATTGAACTTTGCCCTATTACTTGGAGCAAAAATGAAGTGACACACTAATTTCAGTATGAAGAAATTTAAGAATTGTTCTTCAACAGTTTCTTCCTTCTTGGATGAATTGTTCTTCATCCAAGAAGAAGCATCTTCCTGGACAAAAACACTGACAAAGCTGTTGCTGCCATTAACTTTGCTTAATGTATTTTTCATTCTTTTCCATAAAAAACACAACTTGTTTGAGTACTTTTGGGTTTAGTTGAGTTTATTCCGTGGATGTTGGGTTTGACAAGCAAAAGGAGAAAATAAAAACATATAAATGATGATTGAAGAAAATATAAATTAGTATTTTTTTTGTCACCATGGAAAGTTAGATTCGGAAGCATAATGTTGTCAGTGACATTTTTCTTTAGAAGATTTATATGCCACTAAATATTTAAAAATATATATATATTTAAAAAGACAAATACACAAACTGTAATTGCATGGTTAAAAAATGTATTTTATTTAAGAAAGTAAATGGCATAAGTGAGTATTTCAGTCTGATTGAACTAGTCGTAATTTGTCCAATTGGCTGGACAAATTCCAACTAATTGGACATAAATAAATTAACATACTTCCACTCTTCTCCAGGTCTCAATACCCAAAAAAGGCTCGTTTTCCTTCACACAGCTTCACCTGATGCACTAACACATTAAATTTGATTCTTTTTTTTTGTCTGTCTGTGTTCCAGATTCTCTTTTGTCAAGATAAACAAAAACGAAGCCAAACACACAGAAAGAGGCTCTTGCATAACAGGTAGGACTTCACAGGAAGTAAGGGCTGCTGTGCTTGTTTGTTTTGTCGTTTGATGTGTGAAGAAGTGTGCATAGCAAATTATATTCAGCATTATAAAGTTCTTGAAAAACATTTTATGATTTAAACTTAATGTGCATTCTTGAGTGAGAGTTCAAGTCCTGCAGTTTGCATTAAGGCATTGTTGTTGTTCTCAGCAGGACAGGACACATGAGGACAAATCGATCCCCAGGTTGACTTTTGGATTTCAGCTTCCTGTGTGAGCTGATGCAACTTTCCAGCATGTGTCCTACACACAAAGCTCAAAATAAAATGTTCTGCAAGATCTTCAGGGGAGATCATTCTCACTTTCATTTTTAAATGTCCTGGGCATTGTGTAATCTCACATGCTTACTTTTATTTTTTACATTAGTTTGAGTTATGACCAGTTGTTGCAATGCATCAAAAGCATTTCAGAAAATATCAATCGTCCATTTCCTAAATTTGCTAAATGCAAATAATAGGTTGCTAGATAAATTAATAGTCAAAAGGCCAAATTAATATGATCTTTTTACTGGGAAAATATTTTTTATGCAACTTCAGCTGGAGTTTAAGCTTCACAATGAAATTTTATAACTGAAAGAAAAAAAGAAAAAAAAGTGCTGTGATGTGATGGTTTTTCAGCCATAACGAAATATATGTATTTTGCAGACCTGTAATGGAAACACTTATTGCATCACACTAGTCATGTGATCAACTACTGGTGAAAACCACAAAGAAGAAAACAGGAAATAGTCTTCTTTGTCATTTGTAGTTTTTTTGTGTTTAATTGGACAATGTGCAGCTGCCTCTACCAGAGTTCTCTCAGCATCGCACAGTTCATAAAAAATTGTCACTTGAACATGTTAAATCCATAGCGCTTCTGTAAAATCACCAACTACAATTTCCTCCAAAAACTGCATGAGTAGCCACTCCCAAGTAGGCAGGGCCTGTCACTCCACCAGCTGAATAAAACGCCCACATCTCCTCTGACGCCTGAGAGATGAGCGCTAGCAGAATTATGATCTTATGTTACTATTTTCATAAGTAGCTGCTATGATTTTTAATAATTTATCACATGAACAAGCTTATTGACACATGATTTTAACAAAAAAAATGTACTTAACATAAATGCAGCAAATTCAAGATTATGTGTTTTGAAATTAACAGAATAAAGACAAAGATTTGCGTATATTTGTAATGGAAACACACCAAGTATTTCTGAACTACAGTATAGCAACCAATGCAGTTTTCACATATTAAAGTTCTCTTCTACAGGCAGCTGTTATAAACGCTTTACTCTCTAATGCTGCTTCTCCTCCCTGTTAACTTACATTTGATTATTTTACATCGTGAACAACTTCCAAAATCACCATGGCGACCTGAAACCACCCGCCAACGACTTAACATTTCTCACACTGCCGTATACACATAAGGAAAAAGATCAGGTCAGCAGATATGTGAGAGCTGTGTGCATCTGAGCCTTGTTATGTGCATGTCTAAGTGAGTGTGTGCGTATGAAGGATCTTGCGGTGCGCTGTCTTGGCATGTCTCACTACAGTTCAATGTTTCCTTTTAGCTCAGTTGGTGCTCTTGTGTTCCTGTTGGCTGACCTTTTCTCTTCCTGTGAAGTTCCTGTCATGCATGCTCTGCCAAAGGTCACAGGTCTGCGAGATGAAAACTGACTCTTCAGTTCAAAACCCTTCAGAAAAAACAGAGGAAAAAAATGCATCTTAAAAATACTGAACCACACAAATGCAGTAAATTGTAACAATATAAGATGTTTCTCACTACAAGCAACCGTTTGTTTAACCATCATAAAATAAAGATGCCTTCTACAGCCTTGACTAACAAACACAAGAAATAAAATGTCAGTAGTGGGTTTTATATGTAATATGTAATATACATTTCCAGTTTTTGATACAACATACACATTTAGTGTCATGTTGAGGGAACCCAAATGCAGAGAGGCTGAGATGGCAAATTGATTTAAATATTTAATTAAAAAATAAGAACAAAAACTTACAAAACAAAACCATTTGAAAACAGAGGAGAAGCAAAAACTACAAAAATCCAGGAGATAAAGAACAACAGGGAAATTACAGGGAAGTAAAGAACACGATGAGACAGGAGGAACCAACAAGAAGTGTGAGCAGGAGACTGGTTTAAATACTGTGAGGGTGAATGCTGGAGCAAAAGACCTGGGCTGATGAGTTAACAGGCTGTAGGTGTGAGAACAGACAGCAGGCTGAGGAGAGAGAGAGAAAATGGCACACGGGGCGAGGAAGAGTACACAAAGGACCTGGAAATGAATCTAACACTAATCTAATGAATAACTAGACCTAAGAAACAAAGTTAAACTAGAGACACAAGGAATAATTAGAGACAAGAAATAAACATAACTTGACACACTAAGAAGAACTGAATTAAAGTTAAACAGAAACAAGACTGATCTAATCACAGAAAGAAGCTAAGGAACACAGAAAAATAAAAGCTCAGGCAAATCAAAGCAACCCACGGTATAACATTTAGCAAATGTTAGAAACACACACTTGAATTGAGAGATTTCAGCTCATGTGAATTAAACAGTTAAGACCGACATTATTTATTTTCCTGTCATGTTTAGATTTGAAGAAGTTTCTTTAGTTTCTCCAACACATTTCTTCTAACTTTTACATATTCATGTTTGAAATGACCTGACTTGAATCTGTGGGTGGAGCTAAGGGGGAAACCTGCAAAATGTTACTCAGCTACTATACAAAGAGTTTGATTCCTGGTGTTTTCTATAGATTATTGAGAAGCGCATAAAAATTTGGCATGTCATGTTTCCCCAAGACTGATGCTGCTTATACATATTTTTATTAGCTTTTGAAGGAAGTCTGTCCCATTTCCTATCAGAAATAAACTTCTTTGCTAAGTGGTAATTTTAAATCCAAATCTCCAGGCATAAGAAGTTTGAGTAAGAGACCCAGAAAAGCTAAAGCAGAGGCTGTTTTTAACAGTAATTATCAGGATGCTTGGGAAGTGAGGTAGAAAGTACGGTGGTAATTATTCTGGTTTTGTAGAGAGACATGGAAGAGAGGGAGGTAAAATCAGCCCCCTGTACATGAGGTTGGGGGTGATTTTAAAACCTAACCTTGACTTCTCCAGACTTTATTCCTGTTTGGATGACCTGCTTGTTCAATTGCTGACCTTAAAGCCTTTCTCCAGTTGGTATTTGACTCGTCTACCTGGGCAGCTGCAGTTTCCAGTCCATTTTAATAGGATCCATTTTGGAGCAGGAGCTTCCCTCTTGCTTAGCACCTCTCAGTTTGCAGTAACTGTAGACAATGTTGTCCCAGCAACGTCCAGCTTATAATAAAACAGAGCCTTTTAATCTTTTCCACCGAAGCTCTGAATTCAGATACCAGTCAATGTATTTTGCTGGAAAGAACTTCTAACAACACGGAGGAGAGGTACAGAATTAAAATCAGTCAGGATTAGCTTCCTGACAGACGTAAAAACTGATGTCTTGAATTGTTTCCAAAAGAAGGAATCTTTTGGAGCTACAAGAAGGGCTTCAGCTGACCCACATTTTCACATATGTGCACACTGTCATGCACAGACACACAAATGTAGTTGGAGATGCACCAAATTAGAAGAAAATTTGTGGTAGTAGTGTCCATGAGAAGTGATCTGGCTCTCAAAGACCTCTGGCTCTGCAGGCTGTCACTGTGGCTGCATGTGGAAGGGGGGTGAGGAGCTACGCCAAGGAAGTGGTCGGTCTTACTGAAATGCTTTAAAGCCAGATAATTCAGAAACCCTATAACTCTATCCTGCATGTGTGTGTCTTACTGTATGAATTAGAGGGAACATGGAAAAAAAACGGAGGAAGAGGCTATCTTACAGCTGATCTATGTAAATTCTGTAAAGTTTACAATTTATTTTTCTGATTTTCAAGTTATATAAATAAACCCTACCTTTGCTTTCCTTCCTTTTCTAAAATTTGTATCATAATCTTTTGTGTTTAACACTCAGGTCAAACTTGTAATTCACCTAAATCAAAATCCAAAGTGATACAATTCCACCAATTTCACAGATTCAGCATTGAGCAAACAAGCTGTATTATAATGAAACAATAAGAAATTTGAGAGCTGTTTACACATTCTTGAGCGTTTACCAGAAGTAAACACCAGCCTGAGGTTTTTAATGGGGAGTAAAGCTCAACACTGTCCAGCAAAAGGAGTTTTTTAACAACAAACAAGGTTTAGCATTAACACCAAAATCCTGTTTGCTACAATTGACAGTCACCTTAAGTCAAATGCACTTATTTGTTCTCTTAAATAAATGTGTTTCAATGTTTTTTTACACAGAAAATAAGTAGTGTTTTCCAATGTTAAACTTGTAGTTGTCCTGATCTTAAGCTTGTCAGCACAGATTTAAATCATGTCTTAAAACCAATAGTTTTAAGTTAAAAGACCTAACATTTATTGCAGATTTAGGTTTAAACTCATTTTTTTTATTTTAACATGTTTTTTTTCTGACTGGAAGCCATGCAATGTTGGGGTAGCCTAATCATCTGAATCTGACAAAATACCTAGCTAGTTAGCTATCTAGCTATCTTTTATACTGCTGGAAAAATTAGATGGAGATTTGGAAAGGGAGTGAAAGAAAGAGTAGAAGAGGTAAAGGAAGGGGGAAAGACAGACAGCGAGGGAACAGAGACAGCGCACCTGCTCTGTGACCTCGGCCCAGACAAAGACACCTCTGTCCCGCGGCACAATGACATCCGGGACACTGTAGCTTCCTGTGTCTGGTGGGACAAGCAGACAGCACAGCAAGCCTGCTGTTTGTGCAGCCTGCCTCTATTGACACACATATGCGCACACACACTTTTTTCTCACACACATACATGCGCACATGCACAAAGCAGTTAGCTGTAATCAAACTGAAAAGCTTTATTCAGTGGTCACTCTCACCACAGATGGGCTTGTTTCCGCGTGTGGATTTAAAAAGTGATCAAAACTAAATAATATCGACCACAAAATTTCATCTATTTTTCTAAATTGCTTCTGAAAAGAGCAATACATCATTCTCATTTGACTGAAGTAGAAACACATGTGCGTTAGCGGTGGTCAAATGGGTTTATTATAGTAATCAGCCTGGAGTGTTTTGTTTGGTTTTTTTCTTGGAATCATATTATCTAATTTTATCACGAATGTTTTGAATTTTTGTTTTATCTGATAAGACACATAAATGTGTAAAGTGGAAAGCTCTGTTCCTTTTAAGGGAGGAAATTACCATTTATTAGCCATAGTTTTTGTAAATTATGTTGTTACTAATATAAAGTAAAAATAAGACATGAAAAAGTGTTTTGGAAACAGTGATGTTGCATTAAAGCTTTCACAAAAGGACCATTTTTATTTCACTCATTTTCTCTTGACTTGGAAACCTGCCAGCAATGATTGGATGATATGTTGTCTTACATAAGAGTTTGTTTGGAATTGTATCTTGATGATCATGGATGTTTTCTAGGAAATAGGAGCAGGTTTAAGGTATTTGGCAAATAAAAAAATAAATAAATAAAACACTATAAATGTACAAAAGTGGTTTAAACATACCCAAAAAATATTTCAGATGGAAAGTTTATTTTGTTCTATCCCAATTAAATATATCAAAGTTTGTTGTTGTAATATGACAAAAAATGTGATAAAGTTTAAAAATGATGAATACTTTTGCAAGACACTGTAGATCATTACCAAAATAATGGATGGGTTCATCCAACAGATCTAAAAAAATCAGTTATTCCTTCAAAAATGATTAAGGTTTCTTAAGTTTGTATTAAAAATAGGTACATTGTCTAAAAACAGGTTAGACTGTGCATTTCTATTTTCCAATAAAATGTCAGTCTAAACACAAACCTTACTAATGATATAAAAATTCCTTTAAAAAGAAACAGATGTTTGACATGTCAGGCTTTCGCTAAATCACAGTACTCATGTTTTGTGTGGATTGTGTTTTTTGGGGGGGGGTTTTATTGCAAAGGCTGTAAACTTATTACATACATTCCACGTCAACCACACCCTGTAGTAGCAGTACTGTGTCACGGTCATTATGGCAGGAGATATATGGGAAAAGAACAGGCTACAGAACCTCAGCGATAGTTCAGTGTGATTGAAGTTTGATCCCAGTCACCAATTATGTGGTTGTGATGTTTCCTCTGTTGCAGCCATGGTATCTTCCTTTCACACGCTCCAAAGGCTGACGATGATGGGAGAGGAATGCATGTCATAAACACTTGCAGTGAAACACTATATATATTATTGATGGGGATGGAACAGAGTTTATGCAATAGTTCATGAATGGTAGGATTTTTTTATGCTCAGAGATTTTCATTATGCAGATGGTGGAGATTATGATTCAAATTTAATTTAATTTTTTTGTTTTTCATTTTTGGTTGAAATCCAGTTTCAACATTCAGTTTCTTGTCCTTGTATCATTCAATAAAGACCACTACAGCCAAAATTATATATACATTTTTAAATTTCATTTGTTAATCGTGCTACCAAATGGCACTAGCTCCCCTACTTGCTGCAAATTTCTCAATTCACAACAAATAGATAAGATATAAATATTTTTCCCTAGTGCTTGGATGTCCTGTCCCTTTCTAATGCCACCCTGGACAACTGCACTTTCAGCAAAGAAGGGCCACTGGTTGATTAATTACATTTACTGTTTGTTTGTTTGTTTGTTTGTTTGTTTGTTTGTTTGTTTGTTTGTTTTTTCAATTGCTTTGATGAATTTCTCTGATCAAAAATAATCTTTACATAAGTGTTTGCTAAATCTGAAGAAATCTGGAAGGAGGCGACAAAACCACAAGTCACCAACTGATTTTTTATTTATTTATTTATTTATTTATTTATTTATTTATTTTAATTTACAGATTTAGCTCACCATACTGCTATCACAAACCAAGTAGAAAATATTGATTATGGAAAGCAAAGTTTGTAATTTTTGGATTCAGAGATGAGAAGGCCAGGAGCATCCTCATCCTCATTTTCTATGGTTTCAACTCCAGAAAAACTTTGTGGATTTGCTGGTTTTCTTTCCCAATGTCTGTCTTCCCGCTACAGAAGACGTTTACAACCTCAGCCATCGAAAATCTTGGGCCAGCAACTCTAACTTCCAATTTATTTCAGTGTCAGATTATAATACAGCTATATCAGTGCTTTCCTATTTGGGTTATGCACTCCTCCACTCCCTTAGTGTGTGTCTGTCTGCAAATGCCACAGTGCCTGTATAGGTATATTTGTAACATGGAGTTTTGTCAACATATGTCGAGGTAAATGAATGTGTTTGTGTTCATCTGATCGCTGTGTGAAGGTTACAGAAAGATTTGGAGGCCTAGGTTCTTATGAGAAGAGGAAGGGGACGAGGAAGAGTGTGACTGTGACTGCTCAGAGTGAAGTCTCAGCAGAGCCAGAAAACCAACACATGAAAACACATGAAGCATTACAAAGAGTGACACATCTGAAACCCGGAGCGATTATTTATCTCAGCAGAGTGAGCCAATGATTTACTGCTTTCATATGTCAACTATTTGAATGCTTTTTACTTTTTTTAAAACAAACTTATCACTCTGGCTTGTCTCCAAGAACATTAATTTGGTTTTCAAATCAGTTGGCAGATTGAACATAGTGTGTCAGTCCCAGTTTTCTCTTTTCTTTAGCACTTCAAGGAGTTTCTCTGGGCTCCATGTTAGGACCCCTGCTCTTCACTCCATATAGATAACTTACTGTTAACTGGCTGAGGTCAAGAACAATAATATCTCAACATGAGACCAAACAACATAAATACTGTGTCAGCGAACTATTCTCTAAACAACTAAATCTTTATTCTGATGCCCTGTCAGAGGAGGAAAGCCATGTTCGGAAGTTGTGCAACTCCGGCAATTTGATTTTCTCCTATCTGTCAATGAAAATTAAAATCATTGTTGCTTTTTGGCACTGTGGTTTTTTTATTGCATAGTACAGCAAAGTATTATTTTCTTCCTCTCTTCCTGAGATATGTACACAACCAACGGATGTGTATTTAAGAAGCCTTCAGAATGACAATACCGTTTCCACAAAATTGAACCGCTCCACAAAGCCAACACAGCTGCAGAAAGAGGAAACTTCAGAACTCAGTTTTAAATGTGATTTAAAACAAAATGCAACTATTATCAAATCACATAAGTGTATATTTTAAATGAAAAAAACATCAAATTGTTAAACTCTTGATTTTTAAGAGCTGTGATGATTTTAAATCAAATGTTAGGTGTGTGAAAATTCAGTTCCTGTTGCTGTTACTATCTGTAAAACAATTTCTTCATAAATATTTGTTTTGCTAACTTGAAAATAATTTCTTTTCCACAGCGAGTGGTTGAAAATGGGACTGAGGAAAACCGCCGGTAAGGCTGACAGCTGAAAAAGTCAACAGTAAGGCTGTCACAGCGTGTTTACTTCAGCGACAAGTACTGGAATGTCTTTTTAACAAAATTTCATGTGGTATCTGAAAGGTCGGGCGCTTTCCACGCCCTTTAAACCAGACATCTCCCTCTGACTTTGATATGATGGAAAAACATCATACCACAGCTTTTCTTGGCAAATTTTACCACTAAAGCAAATCTGTCCATTTCTTCCAACACAGAAAATACAAGCTAAATCAGTAATGTAGTGTACTGCTACCAATTAGCTGAGGAGTTATTTTGAATGTATTTTCTTTACTTTGTAATTCTATCAATATAATATTTAGACAAAACTTTGATTGCACTTTTAGAATATGCTTGTCAGTGCCCTACCTACATATACTCTATAATATTAAATTTTCTGTATCAAAATTGACCTTACCTTATTACCTTATTAGAAATAATGAGACCTATGCTCTTAGCAAAAAATATTTATTGTCAAAAACAACTGCCTGTGGAACAAAACAGCCAGCACACAAAAACCACACATAGTATTTTAGTTTTAATAAAACGTTTTGTTAGCTGTCTCTTAAAAATACCCTTATGCCATATGCAGTTTTTATATAGCTTTTTATGGCTTTTTTTTTGTACAATAATACTCTAAAAGCACAAATAATGTCTACAGACTGTGAGTTAGTTTAGTATTTCCTAAATAATTTTAAAGTGGCATATTTGAGACAACATTTAACGAAGCTCTTTGGGTTAGTTTATCACTGTCCTGCTCTGTACCCAAACTAATAAGGCAGAATTTAAAAAAAATGCAGCTCTGAACAACAGAAGACAGATATTAAAAAGCTTTGTATATTATTTTTCTTTTTGTGTTTTATGACAAATAAGAGCTCCAATGCAAATGATCAGCTTTTTGTGTTTCAGTAGAAAATTGTTGCAGTTTTTTACCGCAGCACAGATCACTTCTAACACCTGGAATATTGTGGTGACATTCATTCATATGTTCATGAAAAAAAAAAAAAACAGAAGCTCAGGTTTGTTATTTCTATGCAGCTAAAAAGACTAAGGTACATAAAAACAGACATAAAGTAAAACAGAGAAATGTGAGCATTCACCCTGTTATTCTAAAAGAAAAAAAAGCACACAGCTTTTTGTTGTCTTATATGAATGAGTCTCTTTTTCTATAATGGCTTTAAAATTTAGCATTTTTCAGCAATAGAGAAAAACACATATCTCCATAATATAATTCTTTACTTTTTGCTAATTTCTTTTTGTAAATAAAAATTCATTCCTGTAACTAAAATGTCTTCTGGTATTTTAATTAGTAAAAAAACAAATGAATTAAGATCAGGAACAAATTTGCATTGAAAATAGACCTACAGTTTTTACAGAGTAAACCACAGCAGGATCTTAAACAGCTAAAACAATATATATTTATTATGTAAAATAAAGTTGAATGTAATTTGTTTGAGCCTGTTTAAACCTCTTTCAGGCAGGTTATGATTTTTCAAAATCATAAATTACAATTCAGATAGAACTTTTCTTTACTCTTTTGCATCCGTTAAGTAAATCCCTTCTCTTTCTGTTTTGGCCTTCTGAGGTTTTGCTGCAGTTTCCTTAAGTAATTTGACAGTTTGACCACATCCAGTTTGGTTTCTGGCTGGTGTCTTGGCCAGGAGCGCAGCGTAGCTTTTTCTGGAGACTTCTTCTTCTTCTAGCCCCCTGCTACACCTCAGATGTGCGCGGTTTAATTTCTGAGGGCCTCCTAAGCACATGGCTGTGATCCCAGAGGGGAAAAAAGGAACCAAAACACAAGTTAAAGAGGGGAAGGAGTGAAACAAAGAGGACAAAAAGAGTCACCAGAAGTATGAGGACAGAATGAAAACATTCAAAAACAGAGAAGAAAATGACCACAGGACACACATGCTGGAAAAAGGGAAAGCCATAATTCTTCCCCTGCAGGTCATCTTCTGTCTTTCTCTTCTTGAGACAAGGACATAAACATTGGACAGGCACAGAGCCTGACCCGAAGAAGAAGAAACGTTTCATTTAGTAATTTGTCCCTGTGTTCCCTGACGTCCAGAAACCCAACCTAACCCTGTGCTTTATAGCTGAGAGCTGGAACACAGACACACAGCTCTTTATAACTGTACTAAACTGAAACGCCGCTGCTTTGTTAGTAACAGTTTTTTATTGTTTGAATGTAAACAAAACATACTGAGATATGCTCTTTGTAACTCATCAGAAACTCTAAATTAGACTAAGCTGTGACATTGGCGTCATTTACAGAACCATTCAGTGCTGTGTATTGAAACTTAAATGGAAAATGAAATGGAAAAATAAGAAACATTTTTAATCATCTTTTTATTAAATAGGTTTGAATCAGTCATTACCAATTTTTCTATGATGAAAACTTAAAGCTGCAATATAAATATATGTTTTTTACATATTTGTTAAAACTGTCACTGTGTCATGACAGAATAACATGAAACTGATAATCTGTGAAAAAATCTATTTCCCTGCAGAAGCATGTTGTGAATCCTCAGATTAGTTGGCATGGCAACTGTTAATAAATCTTTCTGCTGAAACAATAAATTGTTTCTCCAACATTAGCACATTAAGCTTTAACATGGCTCTACTTTGGCAGTCCAACATACTTTCTGATTGATTCTGCAAATGACTATAGGCCACTTGGTACTGACTGATTATTAAACTTCCATGATCCTAAGATGGTCAACAACTGATGCTTAAATATTGGGGGGGAAGGAAAACAAGCAAAACATCAGACAAAATATTCATTATTTAGGCAAAAACAATGTACTTCTTTCTGTTGAATTCTACACCTTTCACACATGCATTATAAAAAATTGGGACGCATGTTTCATAAATGTTTCAGGATTTGATGTTACATAAGGTGTACTTACTTTTCCAGCAGGCACTAATTTAATATCGTACCAGCATACAGGGTGAGATGGGAAACATTGCAACAGCAGCTTAACAAAGTGTTTGGTCTAAGTTTTGTTTATGCCAGCACAATAAACAGTTTTGGGCTTTTCCCCCTATTTGTCAAGTTCAGATTATTATTTTTTTTAATTTAGGGGCTTAAGATGATTTCCAGAAATCAAATGGAATTGTGTATTTTTTTTACCACAACTGTAACTGAGAAACAAAAACAGTGCTTACGTGTGCTTCAGCTAGCTGCAGTCTGGATTGCAACAGGTCATTAAGTGAATCTGAAGCCTAAACAACTCAAGAACGCTGGTTTTAGCAAACACAAATTATTTATGTAAATTGTTTTAAAGAATTTTTCTGATTTCCAGAGGTAAAATTTATTGACATCTTCTTTATATACACTCACTTTCTTTGTATAGAGGATTTGTTTTGTTTTTATTCCTTCCATCACTTACTGAAGACTTGGCTTTTCCTTCCACTGACACAAACCATTTGAAACCACATTTAACAAACCCACATCAATGCTGCATGTTTGTTCCATAAAAAATAATTACATTAGCAAGGCCAATTTTTTCTCCCATAGCTTATAACCTTGAACCATGTTTCAACATTTAAATCAAGCTGTTCCTCCCAGTCAGTCGGGGTTTGCGTTGGTTTCTGTATTTTTAAAACAATTACAAAGGAAGATGGGAGGAACGAGCAGTGGGAGCATTAATAAACAAAGGACTAAATATTGTTTACTGGAAGTCAGACATTACAGAGGGTTTATGGCATGATGGTGTACTAGAATTTGCATGATGACTTCCTGGGGTAAGTTTCACACCCCCATCTTCCTCTCTCATTTGTATCTTCCTCTTTCTTTCTCGGTTCTGGCTCACTCATCACAGCAGCAGGACCATTTTTAGCAGTTTCTTCAGCGGCATTTCTATAGGAGAATTGATAAAGACAAAAAAAGGCAACAAAATGTTAAATAAAACTGAAAAAATTGTTAACTAATAAAACAGAGGAGCATTGCAGTGATTCCACAATCTCAGTAACTTTTCTGTATAAATATATATGTTTTAATAAAGCTTTCTTAAGCTACAACTATATATAGATTTGGATTTTATCTTTAGCTGCACATAATATCACAGAGAAAAAAATTGTGAAGAAAAAAATGTGATCTGAACTGATCAAAAGCCAAATTGTGGAATCGGGAAAGAGTGAAATCTGGCAGCAGGCTCGTTAGCATTTCAGGGTTTTTAGGGAAGCAAAGCGGTTGGTGAACAGACCTGTCCATGTTGGCATTTGGTTTGAAAGTTTTTCACTTGTAAAATATTTAGCATCTTTGAACGACTGACTTCAAATTATTTTGAGGCTTTAAACATCCATATCTCCAGTTGTGCTGTTGCATACGTCCACATTACTACATTAACTTACTTTTGGAACAACTCTATCAAACATTGATGAATGAAAGTAACCTGGTTTACATGGAGAGAATGAAAACTTATTTCAGAAAATGTTGGAGGTAAAATATGAACACAAACTGAGACAGTAGCGGTCAGCAAGAAGCTTGCTCTTAGACTTATTGATGGAAGTTTTAAGGTGCTATTAATTCCCATCAACATGTTAAACTGAACAAAGCTAAACTGAGCAATTTTACCAAAATCTTCTTCTCCATCTCTACTTCATAGCCTGTTAGGTATCTCAGTGAAAACTTCAGGTCTAAAAGAATCCAGCAGCTTGTTTTCAACTGTCAGGGAGGCAGGATTCCTCAATGGCATGTTGTATCCCATCTGAACTGTAACATCCTCCCTATTGGGTAAATAAAACCTCAAGGTTAGTGTGTGCCTGTGTGTTTGAGCATGTGTGCGTGTGTGTGCATGCGTGTGTGCGTGTATGTTTGGGACCAGAAAGAGATATATGATCTCTCCTCCTCAAAAGAAAGAGCCTCTGGTGATTAACATGTGCAGCACCCACAAAAAAATCAAATTAAAAGAAAACTACATGAGCACGATCACAAATGCAAGTGAGGGCATTTACTTACACATGTAGGCGTGTGTGTGTGTGTGTGTGTGTGTGTGTGTGTGTGTGTGTGTGTGTGTGTGTTAGTGCATGTGTGCATGCACAGCAGATAGCCTCTGTTTATTTAGTTTGAGGTGACAGCAGGAAGGAAGGCAGGTTAACGAGCTGCCGGCTCCAGGCACCCAGGCACATGGTGATTACGCAACCCCACTCAACTCCTTTTTTCTTTACTCACACACACACAGAGACACGCGCACACACACACACACACACACGCACACATGCAGATAATGCATCCACCTGGGTGAGGAAACAGACAAACTCAAGAGTTTGCAGACCCTTTCAAGGGCTCTTAAATTGGCTCAGAGGGATTTTATCTCTGCATGGTTCTTACGTAATAAAACTAAACTGATAAATGTTTATTGTGTCTGACAATTTAAAGCTTCCTTTTGCATAAATAAGATCAATGTCTCGTGGCACATGAGCTGCTGTAGAATGAGTCCCCATTTACAAAGGCTGTTGGGATTTGGTCTTACATCTGGAGTTTAATTTCCAGCCTTGGAACATTTTCAGCAATTCCCCCATCCTTCCAGTTTCTGTCTAATCATTGTAAAAAATAAAAAAAACAAAAAGCCAAAATGGTCAAATAAAATCTTAAAAATCAAGGTACGTGTTGTCTATGATGTGTTCAAGTGTCTTGCTGCAGAGGTTGAAGGATATTCTGATTCTGTTTTATTCACTTTATGCAAAGTTTTAGAAATCATAAAAAAGCAGATTTTTTTTTTGTTTCTGATACAAATGCAAACATTGATCTAAAATAACTTAAAATCATTACCAATTTTGAAAACAGTTCCTGTTTTAATTTAAAAATGTCCACAAATGACAGAGACTTGAGTCTTCTATCAGACTCAAGTCAGGACTTTGACTGGGCCAACTTAAATCTTAATAACATTACTTGTAGTCAAGATAAATATGTTGGTAAAATTAGACGACTATTTTAAATGTAAATCTGCTAGGGACTTGAATAATTTTGGGACTAACAATATTCAATGTCAGGGTGCATTATTTAAACATGCAGTTTCTGCATGTTTAAATGCAGAAACTGCATTTAAACATGCAGA
>NW_006800072.1:474307-475677 GCF_000485575.1 Poecilia formosa
TATATATATATAAACTTTACTTATTTTCACAAAGTATATCAAAACAGGACAAATACGCAATAACGCTGGAGTGCTTCGCAGTTGCATATTTTTCATGTATTTCTTCAAATAATATTTTTATTGGCCTTCCTGATCCATCAGACATTAGCTGAATGTGTGTTTAATGAATTTTACATTCCGTAAAAGTGAAAACTCTAACAAAATTAGGTGTAGAAGCCAAAGTCAATTCTGTGGCTTCATATTTCATCTTTGTTGCCATTTTATTAAGAACAGCCCAACATTAAAAATTAGGGATATATTTGTTAATTTTGGACTTCCTGTAGGGGATGAATGTAGCATTTATACTGCACTTAGTAAATCTCATCCTCATATGTACACACACTGAAACACACTCTAGAGATGTAAAAATTAAAAAAATAATAAGTTTTTTTTTTTTCCGTGTGCGTATGTGTGTGCCATTCAAGCAGAAAAGAGCCCTAATGTCATCTATTAACACACTCTCACCTTTGACCCCAAACTCAGCTGAATGGCTCTCTAATGGAGGTCAGACTTCCAGAGTGCGCTCATGTTTGTGTACGCTTTCACATGTGCTCAGGCTCAGTCGTGTCCATTTGTACGAGCATCAGCGTGGCAGACAGTGAGGGACAGCTTGGGAGCAAAAAAAAGGACCCCAGAAAGTGAAGGAAGTTTATTCAGCCGAGTTTCCAGAGCTCCGGGAGCTGCTCTATTTATAAAGACAGCAAACCATCGCTAGATATGTTTGTGTACTCCAGAATATGTTTTCATGTGCTGTTTGTGAGAGCACTTTTCAGCCGCTGTGTGTTGCCACACAGTGCATGTGTGCGTTAAAATTAATAAATATGTACAATTAAAGGCTTCCTGTTATTTAGTGGTGAGGCCAGAGGAAGTTATTTTGTGGTACACTGATAATTTTGGTCAGAACACTGGGCTATAAATACTGTCAGCGCTCTGCACTCCAGCCTGCCTTCCTCTCTTCCCTCCATTCCTCCCAAAAATGAAAAAAAAAGCTTGTGTGCTGCAGGAAAACAAGAGCAAAATAAGTATGCAGGGAGTTGTTTTTAAACCTTTTACAACATCCGTCCTTCCCGTCTACCCTGGTGTCAGCTTCGTTCTGATGAACAAGCCTTTGTTTGGTAAGGCACGCACCATAAAAAAGCCTAATTGAAATACACACAAACATTGCCCCATACAATATAACGCATTTTGGTCATTTGTGGCTCATGTTCTAGAAATAGGAATCTTGAAAGTATGACACAAAAAGTTAAAGAGACTGAGTGTTTTTTTTTCCAAGCATAAAAGTCAATCTAAAATACAAAAGCAGAAGGATATGCATATATATATATATATAT
>NW_006800072.1:475763-489294 GCF_000485575.1 Poecilia formosa
AATGTCTGTTGTTATAAACATGCCTTGACTAAAATACACATTTTTAACAGGTGTATGTCACTGTAGCTATTGGTTGTCAGTCTATGAACACATTTTTCCCCAAAAAATCTGAAAATGTTGGTTTGTTCTCATTTAATAAATAAAACATCCTCTGCTTGTCGAGCAGGGTTATGAGACAATATGAAACTTTGCTGCAAGAAAAGGAACCATCCAGAGCTTAGTGGTATGAACACATCAAAGTTTCTGCCATAACTTTGGGAGATACATAGAGCCGTCAGCAGCCAGACCACTGAAACAACCACAGGTGTTGATTGTGGAAACCCCTTTGTTTGTTTTACCCCAGGTTTACTTTTAATGTGTCCTCTTTCAGTACAAGACATCCGCTGATGTCTGCAGATTGTTTTTCCTCAACTACTGCTGTCTGTAAACGGTTCTCTGCACGTTAACTCACAATAACTAGATGCAGCTGCAACTTTTTTTTTCTCAGCATCTGGGCTGAATCAATGACAGAACATTTACCAGTTAATTTACCTCCACTTCTAAACTACATCAGCTTTTTAGTGTCAGATGATATGTTGTGGTACACTTGCTGTACATGGACCTGGACTACACCAGGAGTGTGAACGTCATTTTCAATGTGGACCATATTGACACCATGAAGGGTCGGCATGATGCTTGATAAAATGGCAAAATGTTCTTCTTTAAATTAAATATTGAATCTTTTTCACATTGATGTAATTTGGAAGTATACAGATAAAAACTGCTTTGATTTGATTGATAGAGGAATATTTAAGCACAATTTTTAACTTGAAAGTTATTTTGTAATCACTAGTTCCTCTTGGGTTGCCATATTGTGATACATTAATACCTTATGTATAGCAGCAGTACAGTACTGCTCTACTGCTCTACTGTTGTCTCTGTGGTCTATGTTGGCTGCAGTATTGGCTGATTCTGATCATTTTTTCCTTCTAGGCTCTTTTATGCTTTTCTCAATTTTGAGCATGAAAGAAAAAGCATCTATGCAGCCACAGCTTGGGATCGTTATTGAAAACTCCATCCTGATCCATGTAGTTAACTGGATCATGGGTCATATGGTCAAAGCAGGCTCTGTGATTTATTTTAAGTCAATCTCCAATCTTTGTGATGGCATGTGTAGTCACTGGTGCATAAAACACGGATTGATTTGCACCTTCAAATAGTCCCCGTCATATAGAGAGTGATGTTTAGCTGTGTCAGTGTGGCATTTTCTAAAAGAACATTTGTTGGACCCCATCAGCTGTGTGATTAGTAATCAGGTTTTTAAGAGATGTCAACATTTTTTAAGCCTCTTAAGATATGGCAACAAATATACTCAGTCATAAAACTTTAATCGAGACCTAATATTAGTCATTTTGACAGATAAAGTAGATGACCTTAGCTCCCAACCTGTAATATGTTGTGAATTCGAGAGACAAGTCACTTTTGAAAACCTGCTATTTACAAAATTGGAAATGTCTTGATAGGTTCAAACTGGACTGTGTTTAGGTCGTTCTGTCCTAGCACACTATCAGACCAAAGTATCAACTCATGTGGACAGTTGCACTAATACTCAAAGATGCATGTGGTCACTTCATGGGGCATGCCAGGAAATTCTTGCAAGGGTATGTTAATATTCCAGATGCTTTTGGACATAAACAAGCTTCCAAATCGGAGAACGGAAATTCAATTTGAACACAGCTCTGCATGGCGATACAGAGATGTTTATCTCTCTCTGCCTGTCTCTGGAGCTGGATGGCTGAGTGGCCGCTGAATGTTTACCTACAATAAGGGCTTTCTGTTTGACCACCAGTTAAGTTGCACTGAAGTGAACTGAGAGGCCATGAAGGGGAAACTTTATAAATAAGGCTAAGTGTTCAGGATGTTACCTCAAAACTCAAGACTAGATCAAAAGGAAAGGATATTAACTTTTTTGTGCAAGGTAAGTTCAGGGTTTGCACATTGCTGAAATAAGTTCAACTATTTACAGTTTCTGTAAGAAAAAATATGCAATGACTATCAAAAACATGATTATATAAAATGCATGTCAGTTTTAGAAGTGGGATGATGTGCAGCCTTCTGGATCAGATGCAGCTAATTGACTTTTTAGGCAGATCTGTGAAGACACCATTACAGTAATCAGTGTGACTAAAGATAAACACATTGATGAATTTCTTTTATCTTGCTGAGACATTAATCCTCTAATCCTGGAAATGTTCTTCAGGTGATAGAAGGCCAACTTTGTAACTGTCTTCATGTGTCTCTGAAGGTTGAGGTCCAAGTCCATCACTACACCCAGATTTTGGGTCTGTTCGGATGCTATGATTGTTCCTCTTTATGTCCAAAAGTAAGAACTTCAGTTTTGTTTCCATACAGCTGAAGAAAGTTATGGCACACACATGCATGGATTTATTCTATACATCTGCTCAGTTCTGGATGCTTCATAGTCCCCTGATGAAATTGTAATGTAAAGCTATCCATCATCTGTGTAGTTGTGACAACCAGAAGGAACAGATATTAAACAGATGGGGGCGCAGGATGCAACCCTGGGGTTCTCCCTATATGATGCTCTGATATGAAGTTAGCTACTGACTCAGAGAACTACCATAAAAAAGCAAAGTGAAGGATCGTCTGGACAATTAAAAATAAGCAACACTACATTTAAACGAATATATGTTGAATATTTAGATTTAATAAATATTAATATATTTAGGTGTTTTCCACAAGTAATCTGGCCTAATCTCTTCAATTCAGTTTTTCTATGGTGCAAATTCACAACAAATATGAAAATAATTCAATTCAATCACACGTACATTTAAATTGATCCCAGTTATCAAACAGTGCAGCACACTTAGTTAATTATTCCAAGTAGTTTAAAAAGTTTCTATCAAAGGAAAACCAGCAGATTGCATTGAGTCATTTACATGCAAACAAGAAGAGCTTTGAGTTTACAACATGTCCAATCCAATTTGGAAACTCTTTGCTTGTGCAAAAGTTTGTCCAGATTCAACAAGAGCAAAATCACTAAAAAGATCCATTGCATGTTTATATTTACTTTTCCAGTTTCTGCACGTCCGCACAGTCCTGGTTGGCAAAGCCAGAATGGAGCACAAAAATGTCAAAGGAAACTAAACAAATATAGAAAGCGTTGCTTTTAAAATTTTGTAAGCAGAAAATTAATAGTTCAATTAAACACATTTCTAAAAATACACAAAAAGTATTATTGCAGCAAATTCTCTGATTTTATAGAAGTCGCATAGTTTGCTTCAGTACAGCAGTGCAACTCTGTTGGTAACCAATGACTGTCTTTACATCACAAGGAGTTTAAAATTTCATATTCTGAAGTTTTACTACACGATAATGTCAAACACCAAGACCAAGAAATGGAAAATACCTACATTCTCTATGTCTAATTTGTATTTACTCATTTTACACACAAAAAAATGCCTCCTGTACTCCACAAACAATAAAGTCAGTAGATGCAGTTCTGCTCTGAACTAATTCTAGGTTGTCCCAGGACTTTATCCTCCGGCAACATCGGAACTCTGTGTTTACTCATCTCATAATAAGGCTCATTCAGCTGAGGACATCTTGATTAGGTCTGCCGAACGTCTGGTTTTCATTTAGCTTGGAGGATGGGACCAAAGGAAGGCAAGAGCAGAGGAGAACAGAAAGAATGCTGCGTGGAAAAGAAGATCTAAAATTAATTTTAAACATTTCACGCATCGTTCTTTCAGTTTTTGAAATGTGCACGTTTACATCAAAGAATTCTGATTTGTGTTGTTGCTGGCATTACTTTACCCCATTTAACTTTTTTTTGCAATAATGTGGCAAACCTACTTACCTACTGTCCTGAGAAGAGTTGACACATTAGTTACAGCAAACATGCAATAAATTGTAGTTATTTGGTCCTCTAATAGGACATTGTGAAATTTTCTTCTTATCATAAGAAAATGCAAACAAGCAAGTGAACAACCTGTCAGGTGTTTTTGCACATCAGTCATATAGTAAGAATCATTGTACTTAAAAAGCATTACTTCTTCTAAAAACTACTGTTTTCTCCAATGTCATAAGCAAACGACTTGCCAGTGCCACTTAATTTTCATCTCGCTCACTTCTGTGCATCACGTTCTGCAGAAACTGGATGTTTCAAATCCAAAATATTTGTCGCTTGGGTAAAGCAAAATTAACTTTTCATTAGCAATTTGCTTTTTACCAGTTATTTGAAGCAGTTTTCACCAAAATTGACAATTTAAAGTAAAAATGTTCTTGTTCAAAGGACTTCTTCGGAAAAATCGTGTTTTCTACAAAGTAGCTGTAGGCCAAATGTCTCCACTGTGTTCCCGAGCTAGTAAATAAGATTTTATATTCTGTTTCAAAATGAAACACTTTTTATTAAAACAAATGATACGATGATTCAAGATGATCTTGTTTAATAAACTTCCACTCAAAAAGCACGATATGTCTTTAACAAAACAAAGTGTCTCCATTTGTCATCGTCTGACAGAAACCAATGGCTAGCTAGTGTCATTTCATAATTCAGTGTAAAACTTTTAGCACAAAATACTCGGTAACACTTTATTTGAAGGGGGTTGAATAAGACTGACATGACACTGTCATTAACATGACGTAACTCCTGTCATGAACATGAATAAGCCTTCATGAATATTTATGACTGTTGTCATAAAGTGTCATTCGGTAAATTATGACACTTTTAATACAAAGTTGACATGATTCAAAATGTCTTTGTTATGACAACTTGACATTAACCAAGAAATCATTACTGATATGAATTGTTATAAAAGTATTACTGATTGCACTTTAAAAATTAGGTAACTTTATGTTATTAAAGGTAAAGTTTAAACAGTAATGATGTACTACTGTTTTCTCATGGGGTCCTTAACAGACTGAAACAGTATCACATCATGGGGTTAATTAATAATGGATGTCACAACCACTTGACTTCTTACCTCACACTGGTGACAAAACACACTAAGACCATTTCCACCATTTCCATCCTGATAAGACAGATAGCACTCAAAGCCGGTCTAACACATTGCTATAAAATTTTGGGATAGGTGTGAAAGCTAACAACAGCCACTGAAGCACACACACACACACGCACGCACACACGCACACACACACACAGGGAACATGTTTATATGCAAGTGTAGAGTTCATGTAACAGATAAAGGGATGGTAAAGTCAACATTACTGCAGATAGCCTGCTGATAGAGTGTTCCCTTGCTTCCGCTGCCCTTTGTTTACCTAATGGTCCAGTGGATTTTTCTGTGTGTTGGGGGCCATGGGGTGTTTGTGCGTGTGTGTGTGTGTGTGTGTGCATGATCAGTTGTGGTTATGTGAGTGGCTTCCAGCTCTTGTTGTGATGCAAACATGCACAGTTTTTTTGTTGATTTTATACAAAATTGGTCTGCTCCTTGGTATTTGCTGTGGGGGAAACAAGTAACGCGTCAATGTTTTTATAGTTAGTTAATGGATCCCTTAATGTAAGATTCACACCAGATGTCAGCAACGATCCAAATAATTCACACGTACAAAGACATCTAAGCAAATTAATCTACAAATGATGTTAAAAAAGTGGAATGACACAGGGAATAGTATTCAAGTATTAAACAAACTTAATTAGACCTCCTAAATACTTTGTAAATAAACCTTTTTTGGTAGTGGCAAATGGAGAACGTATTGTTTTCATAGAAAAATATGTACCTTTAATGTCCTGGTCTTCATAAAGTTAAAATCAAGTGATCATCATCCACTTGTTAACTTTTTGACACCTTTTCTGATTATTAATTTGAGACCTCTGTCAGAAGAATTATGAGGTGAAATAGCTTTTTGTGGTCAGGTGAAAGAAAAGACAGACTAGAAACCCTTTTAAAGGCCATTAGTAAATATTAAGCCACTTCATATTGACTTGGACATAGCAGCAAAAGCTCTTTGTAAATACTGACAGATTTTAGCTGATTTCTTGGCTTTCTCTGTTTTTGGCACACTCTTTTCTTCATTTTTTTTAATACTTATGCAGCATGCCATTTCAGTTTTTTACCATCGCTGTGACCAACATCTGGTGTGATTATTATAGTTTTTGTCAAATGCGCCGCTGGAGACATATAAAGCAAATATGAGAACAACGTTGGTTTGCTGAACAGTTGTTTCCCCTGCTGTATTTTGCAGTAGTTTGTTTTTCTTGAATATGTTCCAGAACTGACCATATGTACTGTTACTACATGTGAAATTTTTACAAATATAAATATAAAAAAAAATAATAATAATAATTATGCAAACCAGATTGAGAGATAATAGTCAAAGCCTGATTGATGCTGGGCTGGTTAAGGAAGTAACTCTCTCCATTACTCATGCATACGTGTAAGAGGCACTTTATTCTTTTCCTCATTTAAATGTGTGTGAAATAAATGACACTCTTTGAGTCTGAAAAAGGAGGTGATAGAAAACAGGACAGCAAACTAAAAACAGACAAAATGTTGGGTGAACTCTACCAACAAGAGGTAGCACAAACCACAAGGAGTCAGAAAGTCAGTCAGGCAGGAAGTTGTCATTATTTACCCTCTTCAGTCTTTGCTTAAACTCAAGGCAGAGGAGTTATGCATCAGCGGAGGAAATTGTGAATGTGAAACATGTCAGATTAGAGAGGAATTCTGGGAGCCTGCAGATCAGCACGATGAATTCGACCATGGGAAAACCATGCACACAAGCACTCACCCATAGACAAAAACCTCAATGTGCACATACTCACACAGCAGCGAAAGCCATTCAGAGCCTGAACCACCTGCTACATTCCTCAGCCAATAAGTCAGCTACTTAAGCAGCCAGCTTTTTAATCGCCCAGTCAGTCAAAGGACCAAGCAATAAAGAAACCATCCATCTCATCAGTTAATAGGCAAGACTGTGTTCAACACTTCCTAAAGTTGGACAAACAAGTTGTGTGAATTCTTGCAAAGTCTTTGTCTTTTACCATTCCTAAAAGACTTACATTCCACTCTTTCAAACACAAAATGCAGATCAGACACAGAAACAGAATAGAAAATTACTGAAAAAGCAGGAAATAAGAAACATTTTAAGGGGGCTCCAGACAGGATGAATATATATGAGATAGTCCTTAATGAAGGAAACTGAAGCACATTATAGAACATATTTGTTTATAACAGTAAAATATGCATACAAGGTTACATAAAACATTCAGTTTTTTAGGGTTATAGTAATGCTGCAGATGTGAGTTGAGCTGTGGTCAGTCTGTCAGGTGGCCAGCCAGCCAGCCACCCACGCATCCATCCAGCCAGCCAGCCAGGCAGGACAAGAGCATAGGAAGCAGTCATTACAGAGGAAGCTGGGGCGTCTTAACGGCATTATGTGCCCCTCAGAGAGAGAGGCGGTCAGAGGCAATACGGCTGACTGGAGCGCTTCAAAGCAGGAAGGAGCCCAGCCACCACCACCTCAACCTGCGTGCGTGTTCAAGGGGAAGCAAAGAGTTTAATGGGTTGGGGTGGGGATGTTGGGGCAGGATGAGCAACTTTTAAAACTTGATCTTCTAGTATTTTATCAGCACAGATGTAGTTTAAGCACTTGAATGTCCGGCTGAGGTTTTGGGATTTCTGCCCTTGCTGGATGTTTTAATGAGGCGTAAACTTGTGGGCAAGAGTTAAAACAATGCGATTTATTTTGTTACTTCTCTAAACCAAAATCAGTGTTTTCTCAGTGAAGCCACACCAACTAAAACGGAGCAACTTGCTACTTTCCTGCTGGCACGGCCAGTACGGTTGTATTCAGTGCCAGTCAGAAATTTACAAAGACTCGGGATCAGCAGGAAAATCCAGCTGTTTTGGATCTTTTACTAATGCATTTGAAAGGCTGTTTTTCTCAGGGAAAATGCTAATACAACACAGAAGTTTAATAAATTTTAAAAAGAGGAATTGGGTAGAATATATTGTGAATTTTCTCCTATATACTGGGTTACAATCATGCATACAGACTCAAAAACAGATATGCAAGCAGCATTCACTCTTTGTAGAGACACCACAAACATTTTGTACCATGGTACCGTCACCATGGTTCTGATTTATTTCTGGCTGATATTTGACAAATGTTCCTGGCAGAAATGGCAGAGCTCATTTAAACTGATTGGTCTTCTTGCATCAACTTGGCCTTTAGGCATGATCCACAAATTTTGAACAACATAAGGTCTGGGCTTTGGTTAAGGTCATTCCAGAAAAATGATGTTAGTCTGCTCTATCCAGCCTCAAATAATGTCCATGTGTGCTTAGTGATGCTAGTTGATGTTAGGTGCTTAGTATGACTTAATTCTGAATCTGTTGCTTCAGTGAAAGCCTTAATATAAGGTTGTTGCATTCTTTTTATTTTTCACATAAATTCTTCACATGTATATTTTAGTTTTCTGCTGAATCAAACAAGATATTTATCACATTAAATATGAAAAAAATATCTTTTTATTATCTAACTAAATAAATTATAAGAACTAATGTTTGCAGGAATCATCCAAGGTGTTCTCCTTCCTCTAATCCCACAGCAGGAATTTGCCCAACTCACTGATCCTCTGGACCTATTAACCTGCATGTCCAGCATGGTTTTCTGCTCCCACACACCTTCCTCAGATAATTGAATTATCTCATCAGACTGTCATCAAGTTCAGGAGAAGCTGAGTACCGACTCTTCAGTTTAAATGTGATGAAGCAGGAAAGAGCTTTCCAGGAACAGAACTGAAAAAAGCTGCTCTAGCAATGTCAGCATACCTGTTTAAATTTAAAGCCTTTTTTTCTACAGGAGATTTTTATGGCTCCATTCAGATTGTCGGTGCTGTTAGCAAACGTCAAGGGTTAAGCAAAGTTCAGGGTTTTGGTGAATGTGTGATTCAGTTTTTAACACAGCAATTAAAACATTTAGTCAAATTTATGATGTTTTTTAAAGTCCTTTCATTCTTTACAGAAGAGCTTTGTATTTTTTCATGTTGAATTTCTCTGCTTTAAACTCTCAAGGTTGCACCTTTTCTATCACATTTATTCACCGGATTTTTGAGAGGCATTTTATTGGAGAACAAGAAGTAAGAAGTAAGAATTATGCAACAAAGCCTGGCATTAAAGTGTGGACATCTGATGGAAGTAACAGCACCCTGAACTTCCTTTCTCCTTATCCAAATAACATCATGATGATATTATTGACAGGTTTCTTTGTTCATTCTTTGTTTGCTGTCTTTCTTCTTTGCTTCGTCTCCCTTCTCAGTATCTGTTTTTCAGTGCATTTCCCTCTTTACTGCTCCCTTCCTTTTTTACCAGCCACCCTCATCTCCTCCTCCTCATCATCTATCCAGCACCTGTGGCCCTGCAGAGGGGAAGTTCCAGGGGAGAGGAAACCCCCAGGGCAACCAGGCACTTCACAGATGGTTAGCAAATTACGCCTTCATTACTTCTTCTTTCCTCCTCTTTGCTTCCTCTGGTCATTGCTTCAAAATGACTCTGTGTTCCTGTGACACTTCACATCTGTCAGCAACTGGCTCTGCTGCTCATAAGAGCAGCAATAAGTCTGGATAAAGTAGGAAAACTTTATTTAAAATGTTCTTATCTAACAGTTCTAATTATCTTTTTGGATCTATGACATAACATAGGAAATATACAAAGATTTTGCACATAATTGCAACATGCAAACAGATTTAGAGACAATTATTTGGGGAAATTTTTTGGTGTTCTGAATTAGTGCAAAAATGACAGGCAAGATAAGTAAGTAAGCATGAACACATGATGCCTTCAGGGTGAAATACAACCACTAAGAGACCGCGGAAACTTACCCAAGACACTGCATCTCTAAAACCATGTAATATCTATGTAATGTAATATTGTGAACCGCCTCTAAGCATTTTGGAGCGTTTGATGCAATTTCCCCTCAAAGGACTTTATTATCCATAAAAAGATATGCACTTATCAAATCCAGAAATACCTATTAGAATGATCTAAACTTTAAACTACATCTGTATATAGTTTCCTTTGCAGCTACACGTGCTTTTAAAAACATTTTTCATTCAAATTCTTGCCCTATTCAGTTTATTAGTATTGCTTTAATGGCCTTGACATATATTTTCATCCCTTTTCATTTAGTTTCTTTGTTTTTTGTGGTTTGTTCTTTGTATTTTGGATTTTGTTCTCTTTCATCGGTCTTGTTCTTTTCCCCCTTTGTTTTGTAACTTCTTAAGTCCTAGATCAGCCTTTCTGTTTATTATTCACCTTATTTTAGCCTTTCCACAGCAGTTCTCAATCACCTGATTCCCCCTCTGTAATCATTGTCATTCACTACTCCCTCCTGAGTATTAAGTACCTGTATTCTCATTATTTGTCACTGTACTCTTCCACTGTACCGCCTGCATACATCGACATGCTAACCTTTGATTTTATTAAATGCTTCCATCTCTACCACAGTTTGGATCCATTGTCAAACAAGATAATCAAGTCAAATTGTGCCTACAGGTAATTGTTGCTGTGTGAACAGATTTTCCAACCTTAACAATAATTTGAGGCTCATCCAGACTTACCGAGAAACTCTTAGCTGCTTCTCTGATTATTGTTCTTGTCATCTGCCAGTTTAGGTGGACGGCCATGTTTTGGTAGGATTGTGTGCCAGGCTGATTTCATTTGTGGAACATTGATTGAACAATGCTTTGTGAGATTTTTATGGCTTAAATACTGTTTTATCATCCAACAATGTGATGTACATTTATGTCTGTAATTTACCACATATAAATCTTATATTTATGTAAGCTATATATTAAAACTCCTGTTAGATCTTAGCCAGTCACATACACTGTACTGTACAATTTCATGTCCATTTAGTGTTTAAAGTCATTAAATGAGGAGAAATAAATTTGTTTTGCAAATCCAGTTGGTTTTCTGACCTGCACCTGCAACGTCTGAATCAGAGTTCCAGATTAAGAGGCAAATTGAATGCAAAATAAAGAGATATTTTTACATGTAGGGTTGAACTGTTGCTGACCTATTGCTAAAGAGTAAAACCTACCCCACATGCACACTAACAAAATATACTACTAACAGATAAACATTCTTAAATGTCCATTTGAAGAACAAAATCACACCTAATGTTTTCTAACTAATAACCATTGATTATGATTATTAAAAATTACAGCTTTCTGTGTTCATAAAAGGGACTTCATGATGTGGCTCCACACGGTCTGCAGTTTTAACGGCCGGTGACTGATGCACACATTCTGTATCTTGTTTCCATGCCTCCTCCAGTCCACCATGAAGGCTCAGGGCCCAGTGCACCCATTAGTCAAGCTGAGGAAGGCATGGAATAATAATGAGAAGCCCCTCTACCACCACTTCCACCATTCATGTGTTTCCAGGAGGTATTTCCATCATGCAAAATCTACCTTTAACTTCAATAGATGATTCTATGGATGATCTTTTTTCTTATACAGAAAAATAATTTGTTTTCACGTTAGCTGTTTGCTTGCTTTGTTTTATTCGAAACAAACCAATTTGTTGTTGAAAACATTATTTATACTTGGTGATGAGTTCCAAGTCCTTGACTTTGGAAGGCCTGCTTGCCATCACCCTAATCTTTAGCTGTCTCCATGGATTTAAGCAGAGACTCTTTCCACAATGGGAGCTTAGAGCATTGTGAGTTACACTCCCCAATGCCAACCCCACCCATTACACCCAACATCACAGTTTTTTTTTTAATTCTTGACATTTATAATCTGTTCATAAAAATCTGCAATTAAGCCCCAAATCTGTTTCCCACGTCAACTTTTTTACATTCAGGTGAGAACATGCTGGAAACGTTTCAGATAACCAGAGGATTACATCCTGCATCCATCCTGAGAACGACAAGCGTCAGCAGTCGCTCTGATAGGAATTTCAAAATCAATAGTGAACCTGACAGGCATGTGCAGAGAGAATCTAGCAGGAACCTCAGGCTCCCAGATAAAATCGGGTCAGATAAAAATGGGGTCAACAAACACACGTCAGCAGAGTCTGAAATCACAGACATTTTTAATAAAATGGGTTGTTTAAATATGCAGTGTTTCTGAAGCTATTGAGCACTGCATCTGCTGTGGCAGAATATGAGATTTATATCGTTTGAATTTCATGCTAGAAAATGCAGTCATGATATTATAACAGTTTGTTGTTGATGACTCAACTTTAATAATCACATTTGACTTTTTCATTTTTGTTCATGGCTTTTCTGATGAAGAAAAAGTTTTAAACAAAACTTAGACCAAGACAATGGGCTGGAAATGTACAATATGAGTTCAAACTACAAGTCCAACCACTTTGTGTCGGGGGCATCAGGAAGCTGAAGGCTTCTTTCTACCTGCCACTCTGAGATGTGACCTAAGCAAAAGCCTTAAATCTAAACCTTTTTTTAAAAAAAAAAAAGCTGGACAGGAAGGAGGATGGTGTTAAAGGAAAGAGTAGACCAGACGTCCTCCAATGCTGCTGCAGTAAAGTGACAATGAGAGAGGAGAGAGTATGACTCATACACAAACCCCTCCCTCCATTTCTACCTCGGTCCCCCATCTCTCATCCCCCCACTCCCCCGGCCAGACCGTGGTTACGTCGATCCTGACTCATTCATTCACAGCCAAGTCACAAGACTGCTTTTGTTATATCGATGAAATTGTTATACTGAAGAGACCATTTCAGCTCTCATTATAGTTCAGTGACATACTTCATCATGTTGTCTAGCCAGAGCCCCATTCATAAAAAGTCCTCCAGCCTCTGAGCAAAGTTCATACATGCAGCTTCATTTTAGAACCGGGAAAGAAAAACTGGGAACTGGAGAAAAAAACAACAACAAAGCCTTCTCACTACATGAGCGTGTTGAACAGTAAGACATTTTGGATAAATCCATGTCAGTAATTCACATTTATTATTTTTATCATATAGATCCTCTGCTGCAGCTGCTTCATCTCTGTCTGGTCATTTCCGCCCCTCCTTCCCTACATTCTACTTCCTCTATCCTCCTCTTCCTCCTCGCTGAGTGAAGAAGCATCTACCTACATGTGGTTAGCTCATCTCCTTTTCTTCCTCTCCTTCTCTCCTCTCTCTGGTTAGCTCATCTTCAGGCAGTCAGCTTTGCAGGCAGCTAATTATAGGCCTCGCTGTGGAGCGTAGGGTCGGATGTGACAGCATGCTGTTCTGTATGTATATGTGTGTGTGTGCGCTGTATGTAAGACTTCTTATCTGTGTTAAGTGGAGACTTATCTGTTAATGTTTGTCTCCATTATGATTATTTCATTGCTCATTTAGATCACGTTTTGTTCAAGCAATGAAGACCCTGTTTCTCTTTTTTTTAGACAAGATCAGGTTGAGGTTTGATGAGATTTGGGCTCCATCACAAAGGGCCGTCACATGTATGAAGATGTAAAAGTGTGCGTGCCTACGTGCGTGCGTGAGTGTGTGAGTGCGTGTGTGCGTGTGTGTGTGTGTGTGTGTGTGTGTGTGTGTGTGTGTGT
>NW_006800072.1:489304-709889 GCF_000485575.1 Poecilia formosa
TGTGTGTGTGTGTGTGTGTGTGTGTGTGTGTGTGTGTGATATCCAATCCCAGCCCCTCCTACACTGTGCTGCAGCTCTGACTCATACAAGGTGGAGGCAGAGACGACCAGGGTCTGATGACTGAAAGCGAACATACACACACATCAGCACATATATGGGTGTTCATGATCATACTAATGAATACATAGAGGGCAGAGTGAATAACATGAGATAATGTGCACGAATAGCCCTTTAATACATAGATATGATTAGGTTTTGTGTGCATTTACAAGTAAAGAAAAACTGGTTTAGTAAAACAATGGACACTCATTTAAATCACTGCTGGTTTAATTTAAAAAAAATGCAAAATGACAATTTTTGTTAGTTAAAACTGAGAAAAATTAAAAAACGCAACAATAAGAAACATACTTGTAATTTAATACATAGAAATATCAGGAAAATATTCTGATTGCCAGGCAAGCTGAAAAACATCATGATTCATCATTATTCTAACATTTTCATCCATTATCATTCTAAATGTATTTTCCAGGTTGACATCAAATAAAAAAAGGCTGCATTGTCAGAGCAAATATTATAAGAAAAATTACTATTTGTATTCTCAAAAAGGATGTCATTTTCCGAAACCTTACCAAATAGCAACAGTTTTATTATATTTTCTGCAGATGAGTGCAACTTTCTGTAACTTTTCGAATCAGAAGACTAATTCTTCCTGGAGTCAATTTTTGGGATGTTTTTTCACTCATTTTCCATCTAGTTACTGTTTGCCTTCAAGTTTTCACAGGAGTGGGGATTTTGAATCTCTAAGCACTGACCTATGAATCAGTTTTAATAGATAGGAGACAAATTGGTTCTAAATTGGATCATTAGTCACTTTTCTACTAGTCTCTTCTTACAGAGACACAGTTTGTTCCTCTTTCATCATTTATGAGAAGAATCTAAGATGCATAGTTTGACAAAAATAAAAACATGTTTTTATGTCAAAGACGTGTTTTGCTAATGGCAAAACCCAAAAAGGTGAGAAAAAGTCGATGAATCAGCTTAAGGATGGCACATTTATGTAAAAATTGAGAAAATATGTTCATGATTCAGCATGAAATGCATTTTAAATGACTCATGTAAGCAACATGTCAAACAACATAAACACAATTATCACACCAATGTTGTGTGCTGTGGTAAAACAGTATCAGTAAAAGCTGGTAAAAATCTCCTTCCACTTCCAGATGCTGAGTCATCACAGCAGATCATCTTCTTACATCTCACCATATCCTCCTCTGCCACATGTCACACATTCCTCTTTAATTCTCTCTTCTCGGTGGATCCCTGTTCATAACCCTTTGTTCAATAAATTCACTCTTGTTCTCCTGTTAATGACAAAAATCATCCCAGTTTTGCCCATGGTCCCTGGTCTAGTTTGGTTCAACCATTCTTATTTTGGGTCCTTTCCACTGTCATCTTATTGTTAGATGTTCTGTCAAATACAAAAAAGGTCATATTTAAAAGCAGCATTTACAACAAACTCTTTACTCACTGCTAATACGTTTCATTTAGTTAGCTGTAATAATGCATAGCGTTTCATGAGAACATGGACGATCAGGTTTGGTGTTTGAGAAATTGGGATGTTTTAGAGCAGAGACTTACCCAACATCAGTGACTGACCCCACAAATGATATTAAAACATTTCAGACTAAACATTGGATATTACTCAGGTTCACAGACACGCAAATACTTCCAAAAATGTAGTGTAATCACTTCATCTCCCTTGCTTTGGGAAAACATCATATTTTATCTTAAGAGCAATAAAATGACTCATCACCAAAAACCTGCAAATTGCAAATGCTGCGTGCCAGCTGGAAGAATCTGACCTTATTTCCTTCTTTGCAAACTGCAGGTCATTGTCAAAGACTGGAAATGTGTCAGTGGACTTCTCAATTAATTGAATTGCATCCATTCATAAGATATGCATGAGTATGTGCACCTATACAGATGAATGCCTTGGTCTGCACGCCATGGCAACAGCTTTCTGTGTAAAGGATGGGATCAGCAGTCAGTGTGTATCTGTTGAGATGCTATGGGAACTCTCTTTCCTCCTCCTTCTCTTTATCGCTCATTCTTTCCCCCTCTCCTCTGCCTCACAGCTTCCTGTGTAATCCCTCCTCCCCCCGCTGCAATAAAAGGAGAGAGAGGCCCGTTCATTCATGCATTCAGGCAGTCAGCTGAGCGAAGGAAAGACAGAGGGAGGAGGGAGGAGAGGCAGAATGAGATGGAGGAAGAGAAGGCTTCCTCCCTGTGCTGAATAGGTCACCTGTACTACATCACTGATGGGGGGATGGAGTACTGGAAAAAGAAAAAAAAAGTGGAAGGTAGGACAAAAAAAGACCACCATCCCCCTCTTCTCCACATCCTCTTCATCTCTGTCTCCTCCTCCCTCTGCCCTTCTCTCCCGTTAGCCCCTCCCCGTCCTGCCGGTATGAGTCACACACAGACCAGTTCCCTTGATGCACTGCGGAAACGTAATGTGACGTACAGCCTCCACCTCTCCTCGCTTCACCACATGCATCCCTCTCGTCTCTCCCATTCATTTGTTCGTCTATTCCCTCCCATTCATCCATCCTCCCGTCAGACCACAGCAAGCCCTCCATTCACAAAAATAAAAAAATAATAAAAAAAAAATATATATATATATATATATATATATATATATATATATATATATATCACACAGAGCCCCATGAGCCGGGGAGAGGCGGCAGGTGGATTCACAGCATTGGAACAAACACAAACCGTCACACAGAACAGAAAAATGAGTGCAGATCAAAAACATCACAAGGTGGGCTTATTTTATGAAACTTAAATGCATAAATCTACCCGGAGCACATCTGGGTGTAATGCTGTGCAAGATTCAGCATTCCCATGGTTACGGTGTGTGCTGTCAAACATGAAGACTTGCCGGGGGCACTAATTTGTTATAGTAATTACTCTGCTGACAGAAGGGGTGTTTGAGGTGTTTAAAAAGTAACAATTACAATCAAAACCTGTGTATCACAGGAAAAACAGGAAACATAAGCCCTCTCTACCTTAAACAGCCTAATCGGTGCAGATAAAGAACCCTGTTCATTGGCAAGGAGAGATATATATGTTACATACAACACTGCTTTTTTTTCTCTGACGTCACTCCATCCATATCTGGGTCTGATACAGCATCATGGTATTAACCCATTGCATTCACACACAATGAATTTGCTTATGATGAAAGTTACAGGAAACCTGCAGAGAATATATCGTCAGCAGTCCATGGAGGTGAGCGGTAAAGTAAGAAACACGGGTCATGTTCTACCTTACATAAAATAGTGCTAAACAGCAAGTAACCATGGAGATAGATTGGATAGAATTACATACACTGAATAGGCAATAAATGTAAAATGTATGCAAAAGCAATAAATGTAGATATGATACATTTTGACCAAACTGTTGTGGTAGGTGGGGGGTTTAATGGAAGAGCAGGATATAAAGCAATTCAAAATACCTCAAACTCTATCAGTTTGTTGGAGAGCATCTGTGAAAACCTTTTTATTGCTGTACATTTAGGGTCATGCATTGTCCAGATGAAACATGAACCTTCACCCCTGTCTTGTCTTTTGCAGCCTCTAACAGGTTTTATTTATACCAATTTTGCTGGTCATTCACAAAAATATCCAATTTAACACATTAAATTGGGATAAAAAAAAGTGAAAAAGTTCAAGCTAGATGTCGTATTTGCATTTAAGGATCTTGTAACCTAGAAAGAACTACAACTTGTTCTAAAAAAAAAAAAAAACCCTCAGAGATTAAAACGCTCCGGTGACGAGCAGGGCCTTCAGGTTTACACTGCCGCTTGGTCTGAGGAAAGGAGCAGAAAAAAATCTCAACGTACTGTGTGATTCACCACAACAAAGTGTTAGGGGAGGGGGATGATGATGTCATTGGTGGGGGGCTCGGAGGGAAAGGGGGAGTCATCACTGATTCAGAGAGGAAAAAGGAGGAAATGGAGGTGGAGGAGGAGGACATGGAAGAGAGGTGGAGTACCTGCTGAGTGTGACCCATGGTAACAAGGCGATGCTGGCCTGTGGATGACTCACCATGACTTTACCAGCCTCACACGTATGCACACACCGTACTCTGGGATGCTCACACCATTCTCCACTGTGCACACACAAGCATCACGCGTGTACAAACACATGATGTGCAGCGCATTAAAACCACGTATGACACGTAGACACACTTACATGTGAAGTGGTGGGAAAGAGGGAGAGGAGGGTCAGGATGACTCACACTTCAGTGATAACACTCCTCCCCTCTGCCCCAATCAAACACCGAACACGGAGAAGGATATATCATTTGGATGCAACCCACATCCTCCCCACATCCTGGGAACCTCCCATCTGAAACTCAGTCTGACAGCGTGAGGCTCCAGCTGACGGCTGTTTGTCTCAAGGTGATGGGAGCTTTCTGGCAGGAAGCGGAGTCTTAAAGAAATCTGAGCACATAGTTTGAAACTTTTTCTCAAACAGGAAGTCATAAAGGTGGTTGTTTATTAGTGATAGGAATCAATTATAATTCTAAAGATCATAGTTCTGAGTAAACTATCATGATTATCTGCTACAACAGAATTTGCCATAAATCTTTTCTCTTTATTTTGCCCTATGGATCACCTGTCAGTTCTGCAACATCACCAAGTCTCCATGATGTTGTCTTAGTCCTTTCTATTATTAATTGTACGTAATTTATTCCAACCCTGGGTATTAACCCCAACCCTTTTTTATCCAATGAAAGAATGCAATTAAAAAAAGAAAAATAAAGCTCCTCCCCATGTACATGTTTATCAGACAGTTGCATCACCATTTTTTACAACAACTCTCGGTATGTGTTTGAGAAAGCAGTCGAAACAGTTTGAAAGCAAAACTGTTTTGTCGTTCTTGCTCAACACTTGATTTCAGCTGATCAACAGTGCAATGAACATAATGTTCTTGGTGGGTGATGTTATGATGGCCTGCAGGAGGTGAAGCAGCAAATAGCTGTTTAGCTTGAAGCAATGCTGTTTGTTTCAATGTAAACATAAATTATTGACTATCTATTCATTATTTGTTCTTTTTGAATTGGTGCTTACACAGCATTTGAAGTGCTGGCCCCTTTGCCTCATCTTAGCACTATGCATCTCTTTTTGACAATTGTTCAACACTGAGTGGACAGGTTTTAATAAAACTATGACAAAAAATATCACAAATAGAGAAATAGCAAATCACTTGCCTCTCATGACAAAGAAGAGGCAGCTTAGCCAGGGAAAATACAACCTACAGGTACAAGCAGTTGCATAAAGACTTCTGAAAAGGAGGAGAATTGAATAATATAGTTGTCAGGACATGTGAATGGGTGCAACTGTACATCTATGAGCCCCAACTATGGAAACAAAACCTGCTTGCTGACAGCTGATCCAAATAGAGTGATTCTGAACAATGATGGCACTGACAGAATGCTCCTAAACGCTTTATTTTATGTCTACAAATCAGATAAGAAAAGGCTGAGAGTGATTATTGTCCTTAGTCATTTATAAGCAGAGTAATAAAACTGAATGAAGTGGCTTTAAACAAGCTAATGGATAACACAGCTACTAGCCAGGACAGATTAGAGCACAGAACATATTGCCATGTTTCCAAAAAACCAAACAAAAGAGTAAGGTGGTAATTTCTGAAATCCAAACCAGAGTGTGTGGTGAGAGAGACAGACAGACAGAGAGAGAGAGAGAGAGAGAGAGAGAGAGAGAGAGAGAGAGAGAGAGAGAGACATAGGTAAGATTTGTTTGGAAAGTGTTGCTAACACTGTCATTTAAATAAAAACTGAGCAATACACATGCACATCCTTAAAAACATTGTTTTATGTCTACATTAAAATAAATTAACAGAGTGATATTCCCTAATACCAGGCCAGGATGGAGATTTCTAGCCTTCATGCAAAGCTTACCAGCTTTTTACAGTTACTGGCATTTCAATATTAAACACAAAACCTCATATCAAATCAGAAAGACATTAGGCTAAAGTTCTTTCAAATTCCCAGTCTTCCCACTGTCTCGGGCGCCAGACTTTTCTTATCATGAACAAAATCTGCATTTTGCACACACACACACACACACACACACACACCCACACACACACACACACACAAAATCTTTTAAACGAAAGCCAGAAAAGTATAGCACTCCCACACTCTCTGTAAATCATAAAGACTCTTCTTATCTTCTGATAGCTAAAACATGCAGACATTGCGAGCACTTGGCGAGCTCACATCAATTACTCTAAGAAATAACTTCCGTCTGTGGAAATCGATGGTGGCTGACAAGACACAGACAGGTCTTGGCACAATGTAGTTATTTTATGAATGACATCTGGACAACAAGATCACCTGTACCAAGTGACCCTGCTGGAAACGATGAAGAACGACGGTCCACAGCGGATGCAAGGCAAGCAGAGCGGGAATTTTGTTTTTTTGTGTGCACTGCAGAGGTCGGCCTGCAGCTCTGTCAACAGTTAGACCCTCTGCACCTGGCAAAGTGAAGCTTGTTTATTCGGGGTCATCTGGTGACGTGGTGATTCATTGGACTGGTGTTGAAGGTCTTTCTGGTGACCTTTGTCTTTTTCCTCTACCCTGCAGGCTATTTGGCCTGTGATAAACTAATGAAAACGTTAAACCTGCTTCAGCCAGACTTGACTTTGCTGCTGAAGAGAAAATTTAAAAAGGAAATGCAGGAAAGTTAAATATTTCATAAGACCAATAAAAAGAGTTTTTTAAACTGGAAATATCAGCGTTTTAAGAGGCATGCATGAACTGTACAATATGGCTGGACGATATGGATGAAAAACGGATCATTATAAAACCATTTCATATCAGTCAAAATGGATAATTAGGTTTTGTTTTAAATATCTGAAAACTGCCAAACTGGTGGCATGACCGTTCCTGTTTTATTCACAGTTTTCACTTCACTCTGTTGTTTATTTTTAAACACACATGAGGCACAGTGGTAAAACCTTAAACTGCTGCTGGGCAACTTACCCAACAGGCCGTTGCTAGGTAACCAAAGAGCAAGTGAGTTGCTAGGTAACCAAAGAGTGAGTGAGTTAGTTGATGCAACCAACCTTGCTTAGCTCACAGTTGAGCAGCTAAAGCCTTTCCTCTGCCTACATCTCCCAGAATGCAGTGGGGTTCTGGATCTGAGTTTAGTAACTATTATATATACTGAGTATTGAATATTCTATCAAATGTATTATGTATTGATCACGTGTCTATATTATATATATATATATATATATATTGTCCTGCCCAACTGTACAGTATATACAGGCCTGGTTTCTTCTTGCATTAATAATTCAATAGTCAATAATATTCAATGTGGCATGGAGGTGATCAGCCTGTGGCCTTACTGAGGTGTTTAGGTTGTTTTAGCTGCAGCTTTCATCTGCATTGTTAGCTCTGGTGACTCTTATCTTCGCCTTTACAAAACTTTGTTCTCTTTAGGTCAGTTTACTGACCAACCAAGCACAGTGGTACCACAGCCATCAAAGCAGGTATTTAGTGTTTTTAGGATTGTGGGAGGTTTCCATGTCCTGCTGGAAAACAACATCAGCATCGTCATGTAACTTGTCAGCAGAGGGAAGTGTTAAGTGCACTAAAATTTCATGGTACACAGCTGCTCTGACTTTGGACTTAATGAAACGCAGCAGACCAACCACCCGCAGACAACGTGGCTCCTCAAATCCTGACTGATTGTAGGTATTTCAAACTTTACTTCATGCCTCTCTCATCAGACTCAGCGACTTTCTCAAATGAAACACTAAATTTACTTCTAACTGAAAAAAGGACTCGGACCCAGGAGCAGCAGTTTTTCATTATGGTTCAAGGTGACTTAACATGTGAGGATTGAAACCCACGTCCTGGAAACATCAGTGTTGAAACACTTAAATCTCCTCTAAACTCCTCAATCTTAAATTGACAATCATCTGCAACTATGTTGACTGTGCAGTTGTTCCTTACACTCAACTTTTCATTAACATTCTTGAATACAGCACTAAGAACAGGTGATTTATTCAGCAGTCTTTGTTACAATTGATGGTCATCACACTGCAGAATTTTACAAACCTTTACTTTCCCCAAGTTGTTCTGTTAAAACCTTGTTCCAAAATAAATTATAAAAGCATTTTGTCTCTCTTAATTCCACACACAACACCATATAATGACTTGAAAACATGTTTTTGGGAGAGATTAGTGAATTTTCCACAGGTGGACTCTAAAGAAGCTGTACAAAGGGCTCAATGATGATCAGTAGAAACAGGATGCACCAGAGCTGAACTTTGACCTTCATGGCAAAGGCTGTTAGAATTTATGTACATGTAATTTCTTATGGGGTGTTTTTTATTGATATATCAGCAAAAATCTTTTCATTATTATTAATCACTTTTCATTATTTGATGCAGCTGTAACATAAAACGTGAACTAAATGGAGCGATGTTAATGCTTTCTGAACGCACTGAGAATTTAAATTTTCAGAAGCAATAGTCAAAATGAACAAAAAAAACCTCTTTAAAATATATTACTGTGTCTAAAATCTATAAAATGTGTTTCGCCGTTTGAACTGAATTACATAAATGGACTTTGACGTCTTTCTAATTTATTGAGATGCATAGGCAAGGCTTTTTAACAACACAGTGAAGCAAAGGATTGTCTTTCATAATGTGCCTCCCCATTTGTTCTATATAACAGAATCAGCCATTTTTACACATTTTATGGCTCATTCTTGTTTCATACTTTACACGTCAGCTTCCATCTGGGGAAAATCAGAAATGATGTGGCATGAGAAACACGAAAAGCTTCCATTTATACCAAACAATTGTTTCAGCTGGTGCAACATTTCTTCCAGGTGGGGCGACCTTTGCTTCCTGTTCCATCTGCACAGAAAAACCCAGCTGACATGTGTAATTAACAGCCACCGGCAGTAAATCATCTCCACTCTGGCAACCACATGTCTCCTGTGTTAAATTTAGCACAAGTACATCTCACAAGAAACAGATGGATTTAAACCTTTTCTTAAAAGTCTGATTAAATCAAATATATTACATAATTTTTGTGAAGAAATTCCACACTTTTCTAGAGTCTTCTTCCTAAAGTTCCTAGTCCTTTATACATAAAACAAAAAAAATTCACAATCATTTTATAGTAGATATTTCTACAGTTGTCTGGTTTTATGACAGACAGACAGACAGACAGACAGACAGACAGACAGACAGACAGGAAGGAAGGAAGGAATGTTCTAAGGTTAGATGAAAGAGGACAAAAAGAGAAAGGTCAAGAGCAAAAGAAAGGATGAATACATAAAAACAAAATCCCAGATTAAAAAAAATAAATGACAAAAGTAAGGTTGAAAGAACACAAGGATAAAGACATGAGTGAAGATGGATGAAATGGCATCAGGTAGGATTAAGGATGATGAAAAGATGTAAGAAAGAGAGGATGACATGAAGGATAAAGGCTGGACAGAAGGAAGGAACATATTGAAGGAGAAATAAAGGGCATGAGGGAGGAAAAAATGACAGCTATAAAAAGTATAACATGCACAATATAATACAGAAAATGAAAAAATAAAAATGAAAAGTATTTTCATATAGAGAACAGGAAAATACTGAAACTGAAAATACAAATCCTGTAAATTCACCCAATGGTGATTCTTATAAAAACCCAAAAAGGCCTTTGTACTATTTTTAAAAATGGTCTACCAGTAATGGACCCGACTCTGTTAAGATCTGAACTTCTGAATTATCTTTACATATTAAAAAAAACCTGTAAGAAAAAAAAAACACTAAAGAAAATGAAGAAAAAAGGAGCTGCAGTAGTTATTTCTGCCTTCAATAACTAGCAGAACTGCAGAGCCTCTAGGCAACAATATTCATCACTTTCTTAACATAAACTTACTCAGAAAAATCTTATTGGTTGGAGTAATTTATTAGTTTGAAATGTCACATTGCACATCTAAATCCAGAGAACAGTTATACTGGTATCCAAAAAGCTTTCTCTGTGATCAACATTTCAGCAGGTAATAAAAAAAAGAAATCAAATACACCGACAATTTGTGAATGTATGAAAAAGAAATCTTTATGGTAAAATGTAACAGCCGGCCCTCTTTGGTCCTCTTAGCAGCTGAACTCAGGAAATAATAATAATATTCCCTTTATATCTACTGCATTATTTATTATTTCATTAGCAACAAACAGCACTGATTGGAGAATTTAAAAGCATATTAAGCTGAAGTAAATCTTATCATGTTGCATAAATCAATCCATAACCTGCGAATCACCCACAGAGCCCTGGGTTGTTGATCAGTCTCTTCTGCACTAAAAGGGCAATAATTTGAGGGAAAATAACACATACAATAGTGCCCCCCGGTGGCAAAACAGATCATTTCTGCACAAAACTGAGTAAGGCATTCATTTGGAAATTTCATAATTATAGAGAGCACTTCACAGTTCACCATCAAAAGCTGAAGTGTCATAGAGAGTTCTCTGTATTTACCATTTAACGCCAAAAAAAGAAGGGGAGGGGGTGGCTACAGTCAATCTGTTCAATTTGTTTCAATGAGAGAAAATACACTCCTCCTTACCCTGACTGGAAAATGTCTGACGGTTTGTGTCATGGTAGAAACAAACATGAAACATAAGAAATACTGATTCTTTGTGGGCTTAGTAGATGAATAGGACTCGGGTGCGGGGCAGAGTGGAGAAAGTGTCGGCCATCTTGCGGATTCTGGCATAATTGATGAATCCGCGGAAGAAGAGCAAGAAGCCTGAAGAGAACATAAAGAAGGGGAACCATGAAACTAAAGAACCATCTTTCTTAAAATAATGATAGAACTCCATGACTGAAAAATGGAAACACTTTCTAAATGTTGTTAGAATTACTATCCGGTTCCTGGCTTCACCACTAAAGCTATATGCAAGTTTTTATTCAGCTTAACTTCCAGACATCTTGCTCAACTCTTTGAAATACCCACACATTTTATATCAAAATTCAGAGGACTCAAAGTTGTCTTTTAAAAAAGATCATGATCCAAACAAGCTGCCAAACGCAGAGACACCTGTCGCTCTTTAGAATCTTTGGTTGTTTGGCCAAAAATGACAGAGTTAAGAAATGGTTTCAAATATAAAATGGTAAAAATTTTAGCATTTTTCCAATATTTCTGTGTTTTTTCATGCTATATCTACATCACATTTGCACAAGACATTGGTAGAAACGATACAAGGAATAATTAGTCTTTTAGTTTTGTTGTTTCATTTTGTCATCAGCTGCAAACTACATATTCTTTTTTGTATTTTCAATACATTTATATAAATTGGTTTTATTGTCTTGTAAAAGTTTGGCACCTTTGTTCTAAAATAAGACATTTTTATTTCTTTAATTTAACAATAAAAACAAATACTTTACACAGTATATCAAATATGAAACTTAAGATTTCATTCATTTATTCATCAAAGACAGCTTTTATCAAACTGTAAACACAAAGTGTTGTATGCAGTCAATGATTCATAGCAGTGAATCAAAACTTAATACTACAGAAATGTCAAGATTATTCATACAAAAACTATGTTTTTAAATAATCTTGAGATTTTCAAAGTGCATAAACAACACTTTTCCCAGAATTCAGTGCCATTTACACAAAATGTGACTTCACCTCTGCGATAAACCTCAGAAGGGCCAAAATGCGTCACAATCAGGAGTAAATGAATGATTCATCTAAGTGCAGAGGCTTGCTACTTACCCAACACCAGAAACACCCACCACAGCCAGTACTGTCCATCAAAGTAACCCGGGAAGTATGTGGAGAACTAAAAACCCAAGAAACAGTCACAAATAACCGGTTAGAACAAATATGGCCTGCGATGGTTTCATTCAAATTAGTTACGATCTTTAAAAGGCGAACAAAGAAAGGAGTACGGTCTTCAAGAGATCTTTGAGGAAATAGTTCAGTGTAAACAAGCTAACCACTACAGAGAAAGTATTTTAAATACCACTATGGTGTTTTGAGGTTTTTTTGATTTCTTTGTGTGTAAATAAAGCCACAGTTTATTGCATTGTGTATGCACAGCGAGATGTTGGGTTTTGTTTTCCGTACCCTGACGATGAGAATCCATTTGATGAGGGAGAGACCGAAGCCAGAGATGGCCCCGTAGCGTCCGGCCGCCGAAGTGGTCAGACAGAAAGACAAGAAGAACCCGATCCAGTTGAACAGGAAGGCCACTGAAAAGGGATGGATGGGAGATCAAAATGGAAAGATTTAAGCTTGTAGTCACAAATACAAATAATCTAAATACTTTTAGATTATTCTGAGCAAAGCGATGAGCAACTAACTGAAGAACGTGAGCATGAAGATGCCATCATTTCCTATTCTCAGTTGATCAGCATCATCAAAATCATCTCTGGTGACAAAGTCTTCATCCTGCAACACAATAGATCACAAAAAAACTTCAAAAGCTGAAAATACGTTGCAGCAAAGCTGGACCTCAGCAGAGCTTCCCTACAGAGCCTTATAAAGTGTTCACATCTCCTGAACTATTCGACATTTTGTCATATGTAGAGATGATTTTTGTGAGTTTTAATTACATTTTATGACAGACTGACAAAGGAGTTGATAAATGTGAAGTGAAAGGAGATTTTTTTGAAAAAAAAAAATAATAATTTTTGGATCTTTATGCAAAATGCTGAGGAGGAAAATCAACAGTACAAATCATTAAAGCAGAGATCTGCAACCTTTATAACTTAAGAGTCATTTTACTCTCAGTACAGCCAAATAAATCTCATCTAGAGCTGCAAATGTCACATGACTTTATATTTTTTTTAAAAACACCTTTTAGGCAAATGTCTACTTTAAGACATGTCTCCTCATTTTTGAAGAACCAGTGTTCTATCAGCAATTTAAAAAAAGATAAACATAAAAGAGGACGAATCTTTTTATAAACATAGATTCCAACTGAATTCTGTGCTGAATAGATAGTAGACCTAAAAACAAATTTCTGGTACTTTTGTGGAAATTCAATGTAAATATTACAAGAAAATTTTGAAAAACGACCAAAAACATTTGTTACTGTTTCTGTTTTTAAAATCATGAACTGGTTCTTTTTCATTTTTAGCCAAAGTTATGATATGTGACACTAAATATGAGGTAATCCTGGAAGAAAACCTGTTGGAGGCAATGAGTAACTAATCATTAGCAAAACATTTGAGATCAGCGACCAAATGTCAAAATGTTTAGAAGGTATGAATACTTTTAAAAGCTACTGCACTTTGAGTAAATAGTTTAAGTCCAGCCGTGATGCTCAATTTGAAACGTCTTCTACCTGCATATTGTGAAAACATGGAGACAAATGGAGACATCACAACACTAAACCTAAATCAACATGGTCACTATGACTACAACCTTTAACTCCACAGATCCTGTGGGTCTTCTATGAAAATAGGAATAACTTACACTTTACAAAACACACGGGAAGGGGGGTGTACTGAAAACATAACACGATGTTGGGACATTTCTGTTTTCACAACACAAACTAGGACTAAGTAAGCTTCCTTTCATCACACACTACTCCAGGTTACCTCCAGTGAACTGTGAATAATATCGTCAAAAGTCTCCAGGCGTTCTCTGTGATGAGGTTGCTGCTGAACGAAAAGCAATGTGTGGCAGAGAAACACAATGACAATAACCAATCAAAGAAAATTACAAGTTAAAACAGGCTGGCTTATACAAAATGAAACCTTTCTGGATCAAACCATTATGTTGGTTTTTGAGAATGCCTCATTAGTGTACAAAAAAAATCTCCAAACTCTACTGGGAATTTAACTGGAATTGTGTTTTTTAGTCAGATATGACTAAGGAATAAGTGAAAGGTACCAAGATGTTTTAGGTAAACATGTGATGGACACCAAAAACAAACTGGTCCTCCATTGGGATTTTCAGCAGGATGACAGTCCAAAACATATCACCAAATTAATACAGAAATGGTTTAACAAGTAAACCATTTCAAGTAAAGAAGTAAAGAAGAGAATGTAGCTATACCCAAATGAGCAAAAGTTCATCAGAACGTTGAAGGATCTCAAAAGATTGTGAAAAGAGGAATAGTACAACTTTCTCCTCTGAATACTCCAAACTTTTGAAATTTTCCAGATAAAAACTAAGAGCTGTTTTAGGATTTTTCAAAATACAGAGGGCAGAGGTAACAACAATTAGATTCTGGAGGCTGAGTTCTTTCTGGTTTGATTTTTTCCCCCTGCAAAACAAATTAATATACTCAATTTAAAATGTTCAAGAAGCTTCTGTAATAAAAAATGACAGGTTATGTTTTCTCATCTTTACACAGGGTGACAACAATCAGTCTGGTCAGGTTTTCAGGTCAGGCCCAGTTTCAGCTGAGTTAGTTGGTTCTTTTAAATGTTTTGAGGTTGAAAAATTTGAAGACTCGGTATAAGAAAGCTTTGTGTTGGCATTTTGCTGCTGCACCATTAGACAAATAAAGTCAGACACTTTTTGAGCTGAAAGTACATAGTTATGATTATATTTTAGCTAGTTATATTTTACAAATGATGCTTCTTATCCCATCATCACTTTACAAATAATACTGTTTTATAAACTTCTACTTGTGGAGAAATAATGCTTACATATTAGTTCTAAGCACTAAAGCATGCATTAGTTAAACTCCTTTTTCCAAAGGCATCACTGCATTTCCTTTCACTTGAGTGTAGAGCAGTTTTTAGTCTTATGAAATTGTTTTGTTCAAACCACAGATGTAATCACAAATAAAAGGAACATGAAAATATCTCAATCTAGGGCACTGCATACTTCCTGCCTTGCAAGCAACTCCGGAAGTCTCTGAGAAAACGTTCTGTCTGAGTGAGACAATGTTAACAGGTGATAGGATGACACAGAGAAAAGAAAAAGTGAGCCACTCACCCTTCCAGTCACCAGGGGAGCAGAGGTCTCTGCTTTAGTTCTTTCTGCTTCGTCATATGAAGGGAGCGTCGTTGCTACGTTGTAGGATGGAGGCTTAGGGAAAACCCCGTCTTCCTTGTAGTCAAAGTAGGCTGTAGATAAAACAGCACCGTTTCATACACTGAAGAGCAGCACATTAAAGGCAACTTTTCACATGTAACAAGCATAGTAACCACTGAGGAGCTTCAAGATACTTCTATATCTCAACATAATTACACTAAAAGAGTAGATATTTATGTCCTTAACATATGATAAAAGATTTTTTGTTTGTTTGTTTTAGGTAATATGATGTAGAGGTTGTCACTCGTGTTTCTCCGGTAAAGTTGATCTAATAGAAGCTTGTTTCCTTAAGTTGCTCCTTTGCAGACCATAGTTAATATAATTCCCCAGAATACTTCTGATATAAAAACACCTCAGCATCAAAATGAGTCAGTTTTACCAGCACTGTCCGCTGCGATGCTGCTGTATGGAGGAGGAGCATCAGCTGCAACCTGGGGGCTCCCTTCACTGTCGTCCTCGTTGGGCAGCTGGAGGACGAACAAGCAAAATTAAGTTTCCACCCTGGATGATCCCTTGTCTTTAAAAGGAAATGTTTAAACATATTAAAAGGATGTCAAATCCAGTAGTAAATTATCATTGTCACATGGAGTCAAGTAGTGAAGTGGAACTTAAAATTATGAGTCAACAATAAGCTTTCAAAAAGGAAGTCTCAGAAAAATAAGCATGAATGCATGTCTCATTTCTCTTTTTCGTGTTATTTTTTTCATTAAAAGCAGAAAAAAAAACATTACAATTATAACAAAACCACTTAATCAGCTTTTGTGTTGTCATTCAGGGCTTAGTGTAACCCATTTTTCTCATGTCAGCAAAAACAACAGCATAAAAACAAGCAGATATGATCACCCGACATTACTTTCAGGCTTTTTTCTTTATAGAGCAACAGAGACAGGAAAACATTCCATCAAAATGTATCAATGCTGTGGATGAGCAATGAGAAATTAAGCCAGTTACAGCAGCAGGAAGGTGGAGTCACACAGAAAGTTCAGGTTTGTTTTAGTGAAACCATTTTTAATGTTTCACCATAAATAACCACGATAGCAAGTCACTCCATGCAGGCTGTATAGACATGAACTTAGGCTGTAGGTTTAAACCCATAATAACGATGAGGACAAATAAATGAAACACATCGCTATTGAGAATCAGTCCCACTGCATCTCCTGTTGATCTACATCAGAATCAGAATGCTTTTATTGTTGTTGTACCAAAGCACAGCAAAACTCATTCCAGTACAGCCCATCCAAAGAAGACAATAAACAGGCAAGAACAAGGAAGATGGGGTGCCTGAGGCTGAGGCCATTGTAGGCGTTGCCCTTTATTTTTAGAGAAAGACGAAATGACAACATCAGGAAGGACGAGGGGAAAAAAGTCATATCAGAAAAACCTCTACACACTTAGCAACATTCAGACAAAGGACATATAGCAACATTATGCGTGCCAGTGAAGGTAAAAAGTGGGTAGGGAGGGAGCTTTCACTGAGAGCTAGAGAAGAAAATAATGTACATGAATCACATATAAATAGAAGAATAAAATATATACATTAGAATACAGTTTTCTAAGGTTGTCTGAAGCACCGAAAAAATTAACAATTAACAAATTAACCTGCAGTTTTCTTAGAAATTACAACAACACCTTGTCCTTGATTACTAAAAAAAAACAATCTGGAGGTTTAACAATATTTACAATGACCAAAAAGCATCACAATAGACAGTCATGACTCAGAAACTATAGAAAGGACACCTGTCACTCTCATAAATAATGTGGGTAAACTACTAATAAAACATCTGCAGGCTAAGTAACCAAGGAATCAAATATCAATTATATCTAAAGGTGTAATTTAAAGAGTAAAACTGCATATCTATAGGATAATGTCTGCAATTTATGATTATGTATGTATAAAAAAAGTAAGGAACATATAAAAGTAACAAACATTACATTGCAAATAATTTGTAATAATCAATATGCTTTATGTTTTTACAGCAATATTATTATTTTAAACAGTTTTTCTGTCTAAAATAATAAGATTGTCTTATATTTTAGTATTCTGTTATTGCTTAAATAACTTATAAAACCAGGCAATGTTTACTCAAGTTTATCATTCCTGGAGGATTTCATGCCAATCTATATGCCTTTTGCAAATGAATTAATTATTAATAAATAAAAACTACCTCCCAATAGGAATGTTCCAGTCCACATTGGATCAGCCTTAGTGTTGCAGTTTTAAAGCTCAACCCTAATAAAATGTGCTTTTTTATGTAAGTGGACGTTTTACAGATGATAAATTACGTTTCAAAGTACCCACAGTCTTTGTAGAAAAATCTAGTCAAGGTTTTACTTGTTTAAAAACAGAACTTTGAAAATGATGTAAGTTAATGATGAAGCCAATTTTGAATTGAATCGTATTGTTCTTTCTAATGTAAAGACTTCAGGTCATATGAATGTGTTTTTGTTGTTGTTGTTGTTTTCTTTTTTAGGTTAGGATAGTTTAGATCACTTTAAGACAGAGGAACAGCTCTTTACTTCTTCGCCGAATCTGATGTTTGGGTGGGCGTCTTAGCTTGTGTGCTCACATTAGCTTCGTTTTAACAGGTTTCTATCATCTCCAATGATATATTTCACAACAAAATCTAATAAGATCTTTCACTCTGATTGATATTCATTTTCCTAACACAAAACACGGCCGTGTTAAAGACAACGACATAAGACAAACATCCCTACTTTGGTGGCTAACAGATAGCAGCTAACGCAAATTTGAGACGAAGCCGTGTTTTCACCTACCTGCTGATACCTGGCGCTCGACTCCGCCATTCCGCTCCAAACGGTAGTTAGTCCAACAGATAATACACCACCAATACGCCCAATCGAAACAAAATTATATAACTGTGTAAACTAAAATATACGACAGTCAAAATGGAAAACTGCTTCTCTTCTATGAAGGGAAACTGATAATGTTGTAAAGGTAAAACACAGCAGAACACGCATTACTTCCGGTTAATTTTGACGACTAATGAGTAGTGCTGCCTAAAATATATCTGTTTGTATATTTTCTACATATTTTTAGCTTATTTTAATTCCATATTCTCTTCTTAACATACATTTCCTTACATTTTCGACTTAAAATAAATGTATATGTGTTTCAACTTTGAAAAGTAATCACGTCAGCTTCCGTTTCTTCCCTAACTTAACAAACTGTCGTCAAATCATTGACGTCATCCGCCAAAATAAACTCTCTACTGCCCTCTTTTGATGTAAAATGGAGAACATATTTTCAGTTGCTACAATTTTGAAAGTTTTTGTAAGATTATACTGGCACTGACCATAGAAAGTAGAAAAAATAAAAAATAAAAAATAAATAATAATAATAANTAATAATAATAATAATAATAATAATAATAATAATAATAATAATAATAATAATAATAATAATAATAATAATAATAAATAGGCAAAGGAAGTTTATTTGTATACCAAATTTCAGCAACAAAAAAATTTAACCTGTCAATTTAGGCGGATTTTTAAACTTATTTAACCATTATTTTACAGAAAGTCCCTTGAGACAAAATCTCCTTTTCGAGGGAGACTTGGATGTGGACCAGGTTTTTGTAGATTAGCAGTTTTGCAGTCCTTTTACAATTGTCAGATTTTTTTTGTATCTGATTAAAGACTTAAGATTCTAACTTAACTCTTTAGTCTTTGTTATATTATAAAGATAACAAAGACTAAATATTTGCCTCATTTGCTGTTTTTTATTGCCTTATTTTCATTTAACTTGTCAATCATAAAATAAAAAAGACACTAATATTTATGGCTATAGCTTATTAATATATAAAAAGAGAACTTGAAATAATATGAATACTTTTACAGGCCTGTAAACATAGGGACAGAAAGAAAAAAAAACAAATGTGGAAGGGTCTTGAAACATTTTATTGTATCTTTGTGTAAAAGAAAAAGACAGCAACAGTACCTGTGACACTTTGTAAGCTCATGTGTTGGAGTGGTTATACCTCGGACTGCTTTCCAGTCAAGTCTTATTGAGGATTCCTGTACCTAAGTAGCACTGGGAAGGTGGTACCGATGTGCTTTTGGTTGTAATGGTGACAGACAATCTCTACGTCATAGAAACTGAACTGCACTTTGACGCGCTCATTTGGTGAGGTGAGGAAACTGAGAGTGTAGAGGGCAAACTCAAACTCAGGACTGACGCCGATGAAGATGCTGCCCTTGGGCTTTATGCCATTCTTCCAACTGAACTGTAATGCCAGGATGTGTTTGTTCTCGTCAGGCTACATTGAAGATTAAAAAAGGGGAACAGGTGGGATTAAGTAAGCTATGTGTACAAATCTAAATAGTCATTACCAATACTTAAGGGGATGTTATACCTGAGGAGAATTTGCTGTGACACTGTAGCCTTTGTAATCAATGTGACCCAGCTTTTCTTGTATGTACAGCTGGATCCAGTTGTGAAAACCAATGACAGTCCGCCCTCCTCTTGTCTCCCCAACAAACACATGTTCAAATCCTGAAGAGTCTGGCCTGTGGGCAGAAACAAGAACATAAGACCAGTAACATGTTTGCCTTCATGTTACTATAATGATTCCTTTGCACGTCATTCCTTTGTTAAACAGCAAAGAAAAAAGTCTAAACACCATATGGAATCACCTAAATTATTTTTAAGCTGCAGCTAACATGCCTGTTGAACCACTGCTTATGAACATGATGGGCTATATTTGTATTTTGTGGCAGTTTCAACGTTTCTGAGACGTATTCTCTGTGTGAGGTGGTAGCCATCATGCTGCTAGATTCCTTATGTGGAGTTATATTTACATGCTGTGTCAGTAACCACCCACCTGCTGGATCCTTTTCTTGCATAAAGTTCAAACCAGATTCTGTAGAGCTGCTCCTTGAATTCTGTATCATCTTGAGGAGAGAGCTGCTTCTCCACCAGGTGTTTATGAGCTATCTAAAAGCAGTAAGCACAAGTTTGTTTTCAGTGTTCTGTCATATTTCATTCACATTGAACCATACTGATTGATGACAATTACATTAATTTATTTGAAGAACTTATCAAGCAAAAACTTGATAAAAAAAATTGCTCTGTCAGTTTACATTTAAAGCTGCAGAACTAACTTCTATATATAAAAAAAAATCAAGCTCCTCTGCCTTCTCCCAGTGCTCCCAGTAACAATTGCAGTTATATGCCATTCAGTCAGAAACAACCAATCAGAGCCAGAAAGAGGGTCTTACAGCTGTCAATCACTTTCATTCTCACCTCTCCCACTTTCTCTCAGCTATGCTGAGAGCAGGTTCACCACCAAATAACCAGCCATGATTGCTAAGGCTTGTAAGCATGGTCACCGATAACAGTGGATAAAGGGTTTTCCTGGAACAGTACGTTGTTTCTCCAACATTTGCACATTGAGCAGCATTGATTGACAGTGCTAAGACCCTCCTCCTGTCTCTGGTTGTTTTAGGTCAAGAGTGGTGCATTTTTTCAGATGGCAATAGAAGTTCAGAGGAGATCAACCTTTTTACAGATTCTGTCTCATACTATACTGTCATGACATAATAATAATTTTAATAAATATATAAAAGGCCTATTTTTTATCAAAGTTACATACTTCAGCCGTAATAGGTCCATTTCCAGTACCTTCATAGCGCGAGTCTGAATGATGGCATCCAGGAACCTGTGGTTCTCGGCCACTTCCTCAGGAGTTACAATCTCTGGCTCACCGGTGTCACTTTCATAGTTATCCAAAAGGGAGATAAAGGCTGAAGAATCAAATAAAGTTTTTTTTTCCCCATTATTTTTAGGTCCACATGTGCTACAGGAAATTATGTAATGTTTAAAGCTGTGCAATCCCAGAAACACGAAGATTACACAGAGACAAGTCAGCCAAGCAGAAATCCTCTGAGCAATCCTTTGAGTGCAGAACAGTTTCAGAAAATAAAATAAGAAAGACAAATAAATTGGCCTTTTTCTGACTCTATTTCGCTCTGGAAATACCTCTCTCTTCTTAAATAAAAATCTTACCAGATGTGAAAGAAGACAAGCATTTTTCTGCAGACCTATGCATGCTGTGTGATTATGCAATAATTGTGGTGTAGTTTCCCTTTAAGAGGAGGCGATTGTTGTTCATGACATGATTGCAGCAATTCAGATGTTTGTTAATTGGACTGTTGCATAAGTGGTGGAAATGTTTCCACTAAAGTTTTTTTTTACAACCTCAAATGTTCATGTATTTGACCAGGATTTTTTTGTGAAAAACCAGCAGATTATAACAAATTTCTGAAAATGAATTATGCATAGTTTTTATGACTATCTGGAAAGCTTAGAGTATTTAACCTACTTTATTCTGATACTCATAGATAAAACCCAGTGAAACTTTAAAAACACACCTAATTAAAAAGGGTAACCTGTGTGTGTTTACAAGGCATATGTGAAAGAGCCGCCGTACTTTTTGATAACAGAAAGCTTGTAGCAGTAAAAACTTGAGCACTGACCTAAAAATGTCTCCTTTTTGAAAATATTCTCATCAACAAATGTAAACAAAGGAAGTCCTGCCCTGTCGTTGCTCTCATTGTCACCCATGCTGTCTCCAGCTTTGCCCTGCAGCAGAGAGAAACCATCAAATGATCACACTTTGTTTCACTTCAAAAACCCACGATGATCCTTAACAACTGCTTTTAACCAATGTTGATTATTAATGTACATTTTAAACTGAGAGTATTTCATATTAGAAAATACAAATATATGTATATGTGCTTGAGAATGGTACAAGTGCATATATAACAGATTTATCCAAATCTGGAGGTCCATGAATGCGGTGCACCTGCAGAGAAATCCTGTAGTCTTTTCCAGGTTTGAGTCGGTTGACGTCATTGTCCCAAATCTCCTGAACTATAGCCGACAGCTCTCTGTCACTCTCAATCATCATACGGCGACTCCTTGTGCTCCTTGTCCCTCAGTTCAGTCTCAGTTTCCTTCTGTTCGTAGTGCTACAGCGTTTAATGTCTCAGCCAAACTCCAGAGATACGCAAAATCTAGATATTCTAAATTAGTAAAATAAAAAATTTATTAGTTTCAAACAGATTATGTATAATTAAAGCAAGATGTTTACACACACTAAATACAAAGGCAAAAACTTTTTTATTTCGCTGTCAGATATTAAATCTGACTTCCTTTTTTTGCTTTAGGTCAGTTAGAATTACCAAAATTATTTATACTTGCTAAATACCAGAACAATAGGAGATATATTTTTTTGAGAATTTTCAATTACTTTCTCTTTAAGAGCTTACATACTCAAAAATCACCTACATGATTTTATGGAAGTATTTTTCTGCAAACCTATGTACGCTCTGTGATGCATTGGTTTGGACTTTTCCTTTTCTTTGAGTGCCTCAAATCCTAATTTGAGGCAGAATTACATTGACTTAATTGCTGCTGGAGGGATGGGTACACTTTACTAGATAAATGCCATCATGAGGAAGGACCATTATAAAGAAATATTTACTCCCTCAACCCCCATTCATCAGCTATATATTAGGAAGTTAAAGTTTGAGCACCAATCTCCCAAAAGAACAATGATCCAAACCAGCTTTGGTGTAAAGCTGGGTAGGAAAAAAAAAAACAATGTTTTCAGGGACCGTCAGAAAGCCTGAATTTTAACTCTGAAATTATGAATTCAAAATTCAAACAATCTATTGTAAAAAGTTTGTGGAAGGATACACAAAAGGTTTGAGCCAATAAGTCATAGATTTGAAAAGGTAAGTCATTATTTTTGGTAATCCTAATTACATAAAAAAAGAAATTGTCTTAATTTAATGTTTTACAAGGAAAAAGAAAAGGTTATGTCTCATTTTTCCAATTTTTCCTATTTTAACTAGTTTGTCACAATTTAATACTTCAGTCTTGATGTAAGGAAATCTAATCAAACGTGAAACTGTACTAAGAACAAAATATATTCAAAAACAATTTCATGTATTTTACAGGTAAAGAATGCCCAAATCGTGGCTGAACGTCGAGCTCTAAGAGTTCAGCATAAGGTGGCAGCGCTGTAAGCGTCAAAGCTCACTGACCTGCTTCTTTCAGTCCCGATCTGCTTCTCTGAACCAACAAGGAACAACTGGTGGCTGATGTGTGGAAGTTTCTGTGTAGGCCTGGTGCTCCCAGTACTGGTTCTTTGAGTTTCTGACTGCAGGAGTATTTCATGGTGAAGGCCCAGCCAGTCAATCAGTCATTCATTGACTATGTAAAAGGACAGGAGGGGGAACGAGTCAGGGGATGGGGACAGGACAGGAGAGAGGGGGCGTTAAAAAAGCATTTTCTACAGTCAGCAACTCTGGCCAAAGAGATTACACAATGATGTCTCTTTTCAGGTTCAGCTAAAACGGAGGCTCTTTGTTCTTTTGATGTTTCATTGTTTCCCTCTCTGCCACAGCATCACCTCTGGATTACAGGGTAAATACGGGTCATGTTTCAGGTAACAAGGTGCTGCTGGGAACTTGGGGTTAATCTAATCATCCAAAGAGGGACAAAATGCCAACTATGTTACCAGAAAATGCAAATGCAAAGGCAAAAATTCCTTGTTCTGCTTTGCTACTATCTCTGATAGTCATGTTCTCCTATCAGTCAGTCAATCATGTTTATTTGTACAGCACATGCAGCATCAAGGTGGTTCAAGGTGCTATACACAATAAAAACAGATGTTACAAAGTTATAAAGAAAACACAGAACAGTAAACAACTGAACAAACATTACATTTTGATGAGGGCCATCACCAAAATCACACACATCAAACATGTTGGTCACTGTTTCATTAATTATGATTCAAAACAATTCAAAACAGGTGGGTTTTTAGTTTCGATTTATAGAACTCAATATTTCATTTGTTTTGTAGTTTTCTGGAAGTTTGTTATATTGTCCAAATTTCAGTCAAATAATATATTTTATCATAAAATTTGGTTAAACAGTGCAATACAAAGAAAATAATACACCCACATTAATGAACTATATTTTGTTCTTGTGGAGAATGATATGAAAATATGTGTCATGCCATGTGGAATTAGAAATCAGCTATTTTCTTTAAAACTGTACCTGCAGGAAATAATTATTGGACAGATGGTGTCTAGAAAAAGACATGCTGGTTTTAAATTCAGCACTTTGTTTCAGTTTAATAGCCAGCTGCTTTTTTCCTTACTACTTTGCTTTAAATTAATGAAAAAGCTGTGCTGAATTACTTTAACTTGAAATCTTAATGCAACCTAACTTGTTTGGGTATCCATCAACCAGTTCAGAACATTTTCTGGGAAAGTTGTGTTTTAAGATGAATGCAATATCTTAAGAAGCTGAGGTAAATTAGGAACAAAAGAAATCTGTTGAAAATGTACAATATCAGCCTGAATGTTAGAAGCTGACTTGCTATGTAAAGTGGTGACACCGGACATGTTGGGCTTAGAAAGAAAATGGTAGAAGATTTCCAACACTGTAATTTCTGTATATGTGTGGAGGTGAACTCAAAGATTGTTGCAATGCTTTCAGAGCATTCACACAATAAGAAGAGTAACGGTGTTACGCAGAAAAGGAAAAAGGTCACAAACTGTTTACTGGAATATTTATTATTTTTTAGTGCATTGAACGTCATTCTGTGTTCTAACAAGAGAAATGAACAGTGTTGATGTGAACTTGGGACAAAATTCCATCATATGCTTTTTAAGGCTAAGCACCCAGATTTGTTTCTTCTAACCTGAACCAGCTTCAAACCATCACACAAGATGCTAAAACTGTTGTGTTGGCTTCCTTTATGACAGAAATGTAAAGTAAACATTTGGTATGTCTTTCTAAGTGTTTGCCTCTTTTTCCTCTATAATTATTTGGCATTATTAAATAAAAAAAAACATAGTAAATCTAATGTAGCCAACCACAAACTCCTGTTTTTTTTCATGCCCACTATAGTCATAGCTCAAGCTGTAAACTGAAGAAGCCAATGCACTGCACTTTGCTACACACTCAAACTGTTCATGATTTTATTGTGCTTTGACTTTGTCATTATAGAGAGAGAAATTTTGTTTTGGACACATAGCTCATATGACATAAATATTATTAAAATCGATGTTGAATTTGAAAAGAAAGTTGCTGTGTTTTGCTTTTGACATGTGGAGACATGCTATAAAGCTAGGCTTCTTCAAATTTTTAATTAAAACATTCAGTATATTCTCCATATTTAGCTGGTTGCTATAAGGCCTATGACATAAAGAAACGATTTGCTACGAGACAAGACAGGACATAGTCTATTTGATTAATTGTCTATATGACAGTACAAATTATCCCTTACTTTGAAAACCTTTCACTGACTTCAGATTTAATGTTTATAATAGTTTCATAATCAGAATCCTTGTTAGACCATTAACCAACCACTAACCAATGTAGCTTATTAGTGAAAGGTAAAGGCAAACAGAAAAGATGCTAAACTTTTCTAAAATCCCTGCAGTTGTTTGCCATCTGTTCAGGAGACCTATGTTGTTTATTTAATTTATATTATGAGACCTGTATAATTTAAATACAATGACTGTGACTATAAACACTTTACATAGCTGATTGTCTTCCTGTCCTCTCTATGGCATGACAATGTTCAAAACACTGTGTTGAAAGTATGTGGCTGTGGTGGCGTTTCAGTTCCAGCGTAGATGAATCCATGGCCATGTGATGAAGGATAAAGTGCATTTAGATGTATAGCGGAGAGGTGGCGCTGGCGTCAGTCCTCCTCATCGCTCCAGAATTCATCATCATCCACATCGACACCATGGAAGAGTCTGCAGGGCAAAACAGTCAGACAGCTTAACTACTGCAAACACACTGACCATCGATCTCGACACACTCTAGACTTCCTCATATGCAAGTCTAGAGCTTTAAAGTTTTCTTGTGGTACAGTGAGCTTCATAAGGCTTATTTATGACAGGTTTTAGGCAGCTCCTCTGGTCAGACATGGTTGAACTTCATTTTCACAAGAACTGGACATGGATAATATTGCATTGCAATTTTCTAAATTGCAATGCAATGTTCTAAAATTCTGCTTGAGAAACTGATTTAGTATTTAAAAAGAGGCTAGATTTTTTTTTTAAAGTTGTAAATTGAGGAATATAAATATAAAATAGAATTAAATGAACTATAGAACCTAGTGTATAAAAGTAGTATATACTGGTATATGTAAGGCTTAAATTTAGTTTTTTTTTATTTCCTTTAAACATTTTAGAACAATTTAAGTTTGTCTTGTTTTCAAACATCGCATAGGATTTAAGGAAATGTTTTAAAAAAAAGGGCTGCAGCATAATTACACTAAAATTGAGTTATTCCTCAGAAAACAAGATGAATACGTGAAAATGTACTTTTTGCTCAATGTTAAGGATTAAAAACCAATTATGATGATGTGGGTGTTTTTTCTTTAAAATACTCTAAGAACCTCGGTAGAGAACAAGCTATTATGACAAAAACAGCATTTATTAGAACCTTTTTGCCCATCCATACTGAAAGTGCCTATAAATGTGGATAAACCTGACAAGAGCGTCTTACTGGTTAAAGCAGGGTGAGTGTGGGTTGTTAAAGTGGCTGTATGGGTTGACTTTGCTGAGGGCACCGAGGCACAGCCAGCAGAAGTACTGCTTACATGACGTGCACGTCATCTTGTTACAGCCATCCACTTTCTGAAAGACACAAAGTGCCACAACATTATGTGAAAAGACATAACTTGGATGGAACCATTTTTAAAGGTTCTGATGTCTTAAAGCATTGTGACCACCAGGGGGAGGTAAAGGCCACCTGTATATTGGTTCCACAGCGGGGGCAGCATTTGCAGTTCTCCTTGAGCCAGTCTCTGCTGAAGGATTCCTCCACCGCTTTCTGGACCACCCTCTTCCCGAAGCGTTGCTCCATGAACTTCTGGCCCTCAGGCGTGGCTGACAGGTACTCATCTCTCAGACTACGCAGATCATCTGAGGAACAAAGCAGAAGTTGAGACAGTTAGAAAATACATTTTCTGATTTCCAGTGGGGGTTTATTTGCATTATTTAAACTCTGGCATATCTTTTCAATGCAACTCATTTCAGTCTTTCCACAGCTCCAACCCAATTGCTTGTCTCCACTTGCCTCTTATTTGTAATATGCTAGTTTTTCTTTTCTAATAAAGTTTCACTCCTGCAAACTATTTTCAAAAGGAGTTAACTGTGCGGTTACCTGCCGTTATTTTACAATGAGAGACGCCATGATATCCCAGCTTGCACAGCGTGCAGAAAGCGTACTGACAAGCCGAGCAAATGCCCATGGTCGTATCTGGCTCCACCATAACAGCCGTCCCGCAGGAGTGACGGGGACAGTAGACGACGTCAGCCATGAGGTCCAAGCTTGACTGAAGGAGCAAACGGTCATATCGAGCAAACGACTCCTCATCCACAAGTTGTTTCACCTGAATGAAAAAGCCACAATGTGAGAGAACTGCTGATGTGAACTGAAAATGTAGAGAAAACTCACAGTTAATCTGCCGCTCTTACCTGTGACGGAGTGGCTAATGAGGTACATTCGGGTTCAGGGCAGTTAAGGCACTGGACGTTGCCGTCCCGTATTTGAATCTGAAAGTACTCCGTCATGCACACCTTACAGTAAACATGTTGGCACCCCTTGAAGCAGAGACAGCTGGCACCCAGCTTGTCTGAAAAACAGATGCCGCAGCAGAACACCTTTCCGTCGAAAGCCCTCTGCCGCTGCGCCTCGTCAAAGTCCAGGAGCTGAGGTAGGGGGTCCGAGTGGGGGTCCATCAGAACCACGGCGCGCGGGTCCGACTGAGAGGACGGTGAAAAGTGCTGGCCAGAGTTCTCTTTCTTCACGTCTGCTTTCTTCTCCTCTGGTTTTTCAGACTGGCTCATGCACTGTGTCCCAACTGGACAGAGAAAAAAATATGTTTTTCCAAATGCCATTAATTTTTTTTAATCTTTAGCATAAAAGTACAGATGGCTGAGCAAGAATTTTCTGATTTGTGGAAGATAAAAACATGTTAACATCTGATATAAAGCCAAGTCACCAGTAAATCAAAGATTTATCTACCCCAAACCAGTTTGATATGAGTTTACTGTTGGAAAACTGACTGTGTCCGAGCTTCAACCATCTGACCCAAACTGGGAGCCTCAGGTTGCTGTTAAAATTATTTAGTTCTTTATCATTTTTACCCAAAGTTATATTGCAGACATGCAGACTCCAGGGAGAATCTAACAACACAGGAAAACATAAATACCTTTTGCTTCAGGGTCTGTTTTCCTCCGTTCCCCGCCGCCCTTACTGCTGCTCCTGTTGAGTTCAAGAGGAGACTGGATGCTCAGAAAGCTCAGAGTCTCCTCTTTCAGGAACTGGATCCACATGAAAAGGACCTCAAAACCCTGGTTTTCTTCCCACAACTCATCCAAGCGCTGACACAGAGAACTCAGCTGAAATGATGAAATATCAAATATTATGCACCATAACCTGCATTTGTAGATTTGAATAAAACCACCAGTCATTTTTCTGGAATATGGGAGGAAGCCAAAATACCCAGAAATAACTTGTTTTTGTCATATAAAGAACTATAACAGTTGGCATGATGAGTCCTACCTGAGCTTTGGTCATCCATTTGGAGCTGAGTGAAAAAACCGGTGGAGATGTAGAAGGATAGTCTGCAGGAAGCTCGAAATTGAGCACCAAGGGAGGTAAAAAGCAGACATTATATTCAGCTGTCTTCTCTCCTGCAACAGAGAAGGGGGGTAATTAGCATTTCTTGTTGTGATATGAATAAACTGCACACCCACACCTTTACTGATGGATGTACCTTTCACCAGCAGCTTGAAATCAGGAGGGAGCTCCAGACATAGTTGTATCTCTCCGCCCTGAGCAGACTCTGCGCGACGGAACTCCTCTTCATCATAGATACTTGCTAAAGCAAGCAGTTCATTCTCCTGGGCTTCCTTATCCTCAGACATTTACATACCTACAACAACAACAGTACACGATCAATACGAGATGTAGTGGCCGTAGCAGCGCCTGTGATAACAAACACTGTTAAAGTGAACTGCACCTAATCATATCATGAATCTGACAATAAACTGTTAATTTACCAACTGGCTTAAACGGTTAAACATTGTGTCTTAAACTGCAAACCAAAAAGAAAGTGAACAATATAAAAAAAATTATAAATTACTACAGGAAACCCGACTTTTTATGTAACTTAGCTTTAGCAAAGCTACGTTGTTATACAAAAGTTGGAGGACGCATTTACAACCCCTTAATATGTATGCTAATAATGCAACACCGGCAAACACAAAGTGTTTTAGAAGGTTGAACTCTGGTGACATTATTCAAACTGTCGATTAGTTTCCGACTTAGCTAACAAACTTGAGATAGTCACTGCATGAGGCTAGCAAGCTCTGTTAGTTAACTGCGGCTTTGTTACTGCAGCTAAGTAGCAAAGCTAGGCCCTGTGTCATAACCACTGTTATGCAGATCAAAAATATTACAAATTATTTCACTGTAAACTGCAATTAAAATGAAGACGTTAACTACCTTATATGTCCCAAGTGCAAGTGACTTCTGTCCCCTTTGACTAGTTCTCGTCATGACGAGTCACTGTAGGTTCTTACAGCGCCACCTCCAGGAGTATGGAGCTCTCTGTTAGAGCAATAATGGCTGGACCTGTTCCTTATCAGTCCGCCGGCAAGCAATCCGGCTGAGCGGCCAGGATGATGAGCGGCGAAGAACGATTTCACCCTGCTCCCTTTCTTCATAATGTATGTACCTCTTAGGGGAGGATCATCATAATATAATAAATTTAACTTAGTGAAAAATATATCTACTTAAATTTACTTTGTGCATTTATAATTTTGATAAACTGTTATGACCTACGATCAACCATAAAGCTTTTCCAATACACAAATATTCAGATATACTTCCTTTTTTTATTGGGTGCACGGTTTCTTAAAAATATATATTTTTTATACATTGTGTATAGCTTTTAATTTCTTTATATTTTAGATTGTTTTTCATTGCGAGTTTATTGCCATTTGTAATTTTGTTCCTCCTTGTTTCCTGGTTAAGTTAGACAGTTGACATTTGTTACAACTGACACTATGTTGTGACAACATGGCATGAGACGGAAAATCTGTGAAAAGACCAAGCTCCTCTGCTAATGACAGAAATAAACAGTTCAGTCAGAAACAACCAATCACAGCCAGGAGGCAGGTCTTAGTGCTGTCAGTTATGATCATGTAAGCGCTGCCCACAGCCTCCAGCTTGTTCTCTACTACTCTACAGCCTCTCCCAGTCACCAGAGCATGTCATGAATACTCAGGTTAGTTAATATGGCCACCAATCACAGCAGATAAATGGATTCCCAAGAATGAAATGTAAAAATTATTTTTTTTTAATAAGTTACAGTTTTAGCATTTTGTTTATAATCTTAAATCCCTGCCATTGCAGTGTCTAGCATTATGTTGTACTTTTCTAGTACATTATCATGTTTACCTGCAGACTAGCTACGAGACAAGACAGGACAAATTGTTAGCGATATTTCATCCCATCTTCTTGTGCAGGACTGGAAAGGGGCTTAATTTAAAAGAGTATTCTTGAACAGTAATGGTTATATCTCAGCTCAGTTTTTGTTCTAAGGTTTATTTTTGCATTTTTCAGTGATGTGGCAACAACAGCAGCACCCAAAAAGGAGATTTGTTGCACCAGCAATCTCACTGTCGAGTAGAAAATAAAATAAAACAACAAGGCTACCAGAGAACAAACAGATCATTTGCTTTTGAATGAGAAAAGCAGAACAGTGAAATACTGCATGACAGTAACTCTTAGTATCTAAATCCAACATACAAGAGAAGAAAACTTCTTTGAACTAAATACATCATAACCAAGGAGTTACAAGTGTTTGTGGTGAAAAAACCCCAAAACAAAACAAAACCCCGCCCCACAAAATGACACTTACAACTTTAAACTATTGACGCCCCCTTCACCAACGCATTTGATACCTTATTTAAACAATATTTTACAATTTCAACTTTGCTGACATTCTTAGCTTAAAGATCTTGAGGAAAAGCTAAACAATCATCAAAGCAGCACGAACTAAGCTAGCAACCCACACTCACAACTTCCCTGCCCTCAGGAAGTCATTTCAATATTATTATTATTATTATGCAATATTTCTGTATTCAAAGAATATAAGAAAGCACATGCCGTGAAGGCAGTCTGATGAATAGCACTGATAAAGGACGATGTTGTCTGCGTCTCCAAAAGAGGCTACCATGTCATTAAGAATCAACTCAGAAGAAAAGGGCTGAACAAGGTGAGAAGTGGTACAAACGGATGGGAAACTCAAAAGTTGGCAGCAGCAAAAGTTTAGTCAATGTCCATTTCAGGGAGCTTGTTTTCTGCCGTTTCTTGCTGTGTTGGTTTTGTTTTATCTGGGTTTCCAGGCTGGCTTTCTGGTTCAGCCTGTCCATTGACTGGACCGTTCTCTGTTTTCTCCTCCTTAGGAGGCTCCACCTTGGGCTTGGGTTTAGTTACCACTGGATTGCAGGATGCATAAAGCTCCTAGGGGATGAAAAGATCAAAGTAAGCCAGTGGATCTTAAGGCTAGTTTTCTATGAAAATATGTCGAAAAGGATTTGTGTAGCTGTCTCCAAGTACCTTTGTCTTGGCCTTGATTTCTCCTACTTTCACCACTGGGTCCACTGTGAGGTTCTGGCTGTTCTGCTGGTTCATTTTGGTATTCATCCAGGCCATGGCCTCATTGACCTGCTGATCCACCCGAGTCACCTCCAGCTCATCCAGGTGATCATACTGCTCATCCTGTAAAATACAGAAACGCTAAACAGCTGTTTACACTATTTCAACAAAACTTCCAGATACATTTGTTTATTACATTTGTTAATAGCAATTCTATTTTTAAAGTACAGATATTATTACCTTTGCCTTGTAAGATTCAACAATCTTCATGTACATCTGTATCTGTCTGCCAAGCTCCTCAAATGCTTTTGGTCTCTCTTCAGCTTCCAGGTATTTATCGTGAATGGGCTGACCGATTTTCTGCAGAAAAAAAAGGCAGATCAAAAAATATTCCCACTCTCCAATTCAATTTTGGACTTTTCTAAGTTTTGATTCTTTCAACTTCTTCAGGTATGATGGGTCACCTGCTACAAGACATTTCATCCTGACCACAGGTGAAGTCAAACAGGCAGGTGGAAAATTTTGTACACTTTGCCATCCAATGCAATCATTTTATGTAATTTAATGTAGTTTATTTATATGATGCAAAATTGCTCCAAGTGTCATATCAACATATTTTATGAACAGGTCTGATTTATATGGCGTAATGTAGAATCTACTTCATTTCTCATAACTTTAATGAAAACAAGCATTAAACATTCAGAAGTACATCCACAATTAATTCTGGTAGCAAAGAAAGTTTTATTGTTAGCATAAACTGCAGAATGTCAGACAAACAGTGTTTCATCTAAACAAGCTAATAAGGAAAAGTGTTTGTTTCAGTGACTAGTACCCATTACCCAGAGAATAGGCTTCATTCTGTATGTGATTAACCCATTCAGTACCTTTTAAAATTTGATTTTTTAAAGATTTTCAAAGGACTCACCTTCAGTTCCGCTAGTTTGTCAATGTAAACTTGTTTCTGTTGGTCCTCTCCATCTTCATACAACCAAGTTTCCGTGTCCTCCAGTTTTAATGAGAACGCATTACGATCCTAAAATTTCAAAACAAAACAAACCAGAAAAACATAAGCGTAAAACAAAATATTACATTTATACCCAAATGTCAAAAATAAACATACAGCTGAGGCTAATTGAGTCCAATGATGAATCTCGTTTGTACTTACAGCCTCATTCACAAACTTCTCCAGTGAGCCATTGAGTTTGTCCCTCATTTCATACACGTATTCTTCAACGTTGTTTTTTGCATCATTTCTCTCCTTCTCAAGCTTGTCCTGCATGATCATCTTCCCCTACATGAGGCACAGCAAAGGTCAGATCACTTTACTTAAAAACAACAGTAAACGGTTAAGCACCACATCAGCTGGTGCTTAACCGTTTACTATGGCAGTTGATGGCTATGTAACTCATAGCCATCATGTGATCATGGGTTTTAAATCTTAATCAATACAGAAAACACATCTGAGACTCCTTTTTTGTGTGTGCATGCCAAACATTCCTGGTGAATTTTTTAGGACATTACCTCATTCTCCACAAATGTATTAAGTTCTTCAACAGGAAGCTGCCACTGCAGTTTGCCCTCTATGGGCAGATCCACAGTCTTTGTTTTTACTTTGGCTTTCTTGGCTTGAGGAGGCTGATCGTTCTTCTTCTCTTCCTTGACATCCTCTGGTGATGTCTGGAAAAATAAAAACTGTTAAATATATTTAGAAAATCTAATTTGTAATGTTTAAACAATCACATAAAAACTGAAGTGAGTAACCTCATCATTATAAATGTTATGTGGAAACTTAAAAGCTTGTTTCAGCAAACTTTCCACATCGCTTAGTAAAAGGTCAAAGTGTAACCTGTAGTTTAAATGATCCACAAACCTTCAGAACGTCAAATTTTTGTTGTTTTAACCTGATTTTTGTTCTTTTCCAAGTGAATGCATCAATTTTATGTAGAAATTAGAAACTTGTTATCAATTCACCATTATTTTAGAGCTTATAAAACTAACCAAACGTAAAAAACATATCTTTGCGAGGAACAACTTGAGTCATACAATTTGAGTTAACGGTTTCCAGAACAAATGGATCTGCTGTCATTTTATGAAACAATGTGATACTTGAACATTTTAACTGTAAAGAAACAATAAAAGTATTAAAAGTAAAGTGGCAAAGGGAACACATTTCAATATTGTAAGTCCTAAATATGCAGCTTTAATTTTTTAAGCATTTCCATAAACCCCATGCTAACCATCAAGTACAAAATTGTAGCTAGAAAATTAGAAAAGAATAAATAAATAAAGCTGAGCCTGCTCCTCCACTAGGTACCTAGTGCTGGGCGATATGGATGGAAAGTTTCAAACAAACAAAGAGGTTTAGATTTTGTGTCATTTAGGATTAGGCTCTGGAAGTGTGATGACATGAAAACAATAGGATATTTCATTAGCTTCTTGTAATATTGTGATCGTGTTCCCACTTGATTTGCGTACCAGTGTCATTTTGAACACTGTAATATTCTATTTACAATAAATGTGTGTGTGACTTAATTCATACAGCTATTAACTCCCGCCTAGCAATATTTTCATGTGGAGTCGAGGTTTATCTGAGCCCATCACTGACAGACAGAACTGAAGCAGCCAATATAGGTTCTCTTTTACTTTACATGTTATCATAAAGGATAAAAACACTTAGACTGCGACCAAGATTCATTTAAGCAACAAAATAAAAATAATAATAATAACAGCATAAGCTGTAATTACATTTAGCAAACGTTGATCATGAACACTGGTGCTGCAGCGGACATAAAATCACAGACTTTACCCCAGCAACAGGGATCGAGAGTTTAGTTTAGTCAGAGGTTCTGATGCAGATTATTTAGAAATGCCTTGAATTTAGGATCTGAAATGACCTGACATTTAGGATCAGATCATTTATTTTGTTTACTACGAGTTTCTATATTTTTTAAAAACTAGAACTGATGTGATTCATATACTGTAGCAACGTAGGACATTTGTTTTAGTACTGTACAAGCGTGTTTTTAGTTTATTGTTGATATATTGGCAAAGAGATAATTTTCCTTTATATAAAAGGATTTGACACACTTGAATTTGTCCATCTTTTCTTGTCTTTTGTATTTTGCATTAATTACAAAGACATCAGGAGCAGCTACATTTACAGAGGACCAATGTGTAAGTGCGTTTCTCCTTCATACACAATAGAGCAGCATGTATACTGTCCTATCGCCCAGCACAAGGTTACCTCCATTTCTTCAGCCTCTGATTTCTTGTCTTCGTTGTCTCCAGCCTGGGGTTTCTGATCTTCATGGTCCACTTGCATTTTGCTCTATTGCATGGTAGCAAAAGAAAGCATATACAGAAAATGTATTAAGACAACACCTTGTAGATGTTTTTTTCAGAACATCTCGACAAATTAATTTGTTTCAGCTTTACTCATTTCGACCAGTTCATGCAGGTTTTCGCTTCATTTCAAGTTTAAGATTTGTCAGGAAAGGTTGCTTTTCCAAATATACAAAACAGAAATATTCTAAATCACCTTTCTTTTTAATTCACAACAGTTTTTAGAGGGAGTAAGAACTGAAGTGGAAATGAAAGAATACAAACACATTTTAGTAAAAATTGAGAAAACATCTCAAAATTGTTTTATTTATAACCTTAGTTTTGTCCATCTCTTGTCAAAAAAGCAAGAAGCTTCTCTTTCTCCCTTACTCACCTCTGCCTGACTGCTACGTTTTGTTCCTTGCATCCAAAGCAGATACATACCTCCTCTTCCTTCACCCCTTGGTCCGTCTCCATCGGCTCCTCTCCTTCCACGTCTTTTATGACTTCTACCAGAGCCGCGCTTGAGACACTGAACACACCGTGAACGTTGACGCGCACCTTCACTTTCACCTTGGAGCTCTCGCCTGATGCCCGGGGAACCACATTCTGGATCAGAAACTCACCTGAAAGACGGAGGGATGATGTCACAATACCCAAGTATGGTAAAAAACATAACAAAAAGACTCAAAATAAAAATCGCATGAAAGTTAGCCTAATGTGCATCCTGTAGTACCTATTGTTGCTTTAGGGTAGTTTAGCTCCTTCATATTATTGTAATAGGCTTCCAGCATGAAGGGCTCTTTCCGGTAAAAAGTCAGCACTTTGGAGAAGGGAGCTGCATGGTTCTTTGGGAAAACCTCACAGTCACTAGAAAAAAAAAAGTAGAGAGATACAAGTGAGATGCAAGTATTCGCTAAGCAATTAAACTTTGGATGAAGTGTATTCACTTTCATCCAAACTTAAGCTTAACTATTAGCAGAAGCTTAGCTCAGACACTGTATTATCTTATGACCATGAATGCATTCTTACCTCAGTCCGTCCTCTGCAGCTGAATTCCACTTTAGGGAAATGGAGTATGGGACAACATCCGTGATGGAGAACTCTCTGACTTTGAAAGCAGGCGACAAAATGGCACACTGAAAAAAAACAATAAGAAATCAATAGTCACTAATTAATGTCAATAACTCTGAATTCAGGTCTTTATTTGTTTGTATCCTCTTCTTTTGGGCTCATCACCTTCACTTAACTTCTGGTTTATGTACAATGCTTTTATTTTGAAGTGACCACTTCCAGTTTGTATGTTAACGAACTGCAACTTAACAACAAAAGATACAAGACAGTTGTTTATACAACGTATCTTGTTATCAAGTAACCCCCTCAATAGAGGCATCAGGTATGTTTATTTTGTAAATATGTATGTTTTCAATCTTGAGTAACTAAATCTGTGCATGTTTTATTGTATACTAAATCTGGAGTTGTCTTTAGATCACAGGCATATTTTAAGCTGTAAACATTATTTTTAAGATGTGAATGTTAACGGTTGTAAGAGTGTGGTCTTTGAGCTGATACTGTTTTTTCTGTGGATACATTTCCTGCTCTTACAGTAAAACTCTGGATGTGTTCCTACTAAACCTGAATGTTCATCAGTAAAGCCTCAACCTTCAATTGAGAAGGTATTCTACAACTAAAGTAGGCTTCAGTGCATAACATACTCATTGTAAATAGCAAACTTTATTCACACCAAATCTTTTTATTTCTGGCTTTTAAAGAATAATAAAGCATTATATTCCCCAGAACCAACTGCCAGTTAATGTGCTGTGTGTGAAACTAACTAAACTGTGGAGAACTTAAATGTTTGAGCCGTACCTGCAGAGCACAGCCTCGGGCCACCGCCTCATCTGCATTGAGGGTGGTGTTCAGCTCTTTGCCGAAGAATTTGCAGATCCGCTCCTTGATAGCAGGAATTCTGGTGGCTCCGCCCACAATCTCCACGGCGTAGATGTCTTCCTTTTTCAGTTCTGGAAGCAGAGCGAGACGATCAATTAATCCCTACTTGTTAGGGTTACAAAGTCACAACTTCACTATCAAATGCTGTCGGATTTAAAACAGTCACAAGTGTTGCGCTTCGCGTTGTGTAAACTGTTCATGATTCAGTCAGGTGAGGCAGGAGCCATAAGATATTAATAGATAGGAGGAAATTACTAGAAGAATCCTTTGCCTCAAATTACTTTATTACTTTATACTGACTTTATGTGTTTACACATGGTGGTGAGGATAGACCAGTAGTTATTAAAGTCAAATGTACTCACTGGTCTGTTCCATGACGCTGTGCAGGGGACCCTCAACTTTGGCCAGCAGCCCAGCACACATTTCTTCAAACAGACCTCTGTGAACATGTCATAAATTATTAATAGATACAGCTTAGCAACACAAACATACACACTCTAATAAAAAAAAAGGAAAAAAGGCACAGCACCAGCAGACTGATCCAAGTCTTTAAAATATATTTTGTAATGTTAGACTTGCAGACTTCATTGTATTTCATTTGTAGGGCATAAAAAATACCTGAACAATAACAATAAGCTGACCTTTGAAAGCAATTTTTTAGGTTTATCAGTCTAATAGGAGCTGAATATAAAAGCCGTAAAAATGTTGCTGATTTTTATTCCCAGAAAATGTTAAAAACCGTGAATCCTTTTCTGGGTTAAATTATCGCAAAAAAAAAAAAAAAAAAAAAGAAATCAAATAAAACACATTAAAGTTTATTGACAAATCTTTGGTCAGGTTTTATTAATTATGCATAAACATAAATCTCACCTGTTCAGTTTGCTGGAAACATCAATGTCGTTCATGAAGCATTCAATGTTGAGAGGTAAGTCAGAGGAGTTGGCACTCATCAGCTTCTTCAGCTTCTCACACTCCTGGTAAAGACGCACTAAAGCTCGAGGTTTGGACCTGACGTCCAGTTTGTATTTCTTTGCAAACTCTTCGCAGAAGTGGTTCACCAGGATGTCGTCAAAGTCCTTCCCACCGAGGTCAGAATCAAAAGCTGCAGCCAGAATCTTACAGAAAGAAAAAGAAGGTAAATATCGAAATTAATCAACAGTAAAATAACTAGTAGGAGTTTATCTTCTTCTAATCTACTTAATTTGTCTGTCTTATCAAGGTGTGAAGTTATTGAGTTGGTGGTACAAAAGCTGAAGCAGCAGCACATGCTAGCACAACTACTAACATTAGTATCTATACAAAACCACTCAAAAGTTCTTAATAACTTACCTTGAGCTTTCCTTTGTTAAAGGCACAAACGGATACCTGGTAACCAGAGTGGCCCAGATCCACAAACACCACTATCCTGGGCTTCTCCTCTGGAGCTGGAAGATCCTGCTTATAGATTCCATAGGCCAGAGACACTGGAACAGAACAAACAAATAGAATAAATATACAGAAAAAAAAAAACACAGGGATTTTATGAGGTTCTTAACTACATTTTTCTGAGCAGAAAAAGTCAAATAAGTTTGATTGACACTCTGCCCCTGCTGAAAAAAATGGTCTTGCATCAAATTTCACAGATATTGTCTCATGTTGCAGTATAAGCAGCTAAAATGGAGTGTCAAACTGTTTCAGATGCCATGTGTACCTGCTGTGGTCTCATTCATTAATCGTAGACAGTTGAGGCCTGCAATCTGAGCTGCATCCATGACCGACCTCCTCTCTGCATCAGTGTAATAGCTTGGTACCTGAGATGAGGAACAGAAAATATTCACATAAAGAAATGTGAAAAATGATGCATGGATGTTTGTAAATTAAAAACCAAAAAAACACTTTTATTCATCTTTTGATACTGGGATTGAAAGATGATCCCAGTATCATCTGGGATCAGCTCAGATAGAGACTACTTTTCTCAAAAAGCTCTCTAGATATTGTCACTATTTTAGCAAGTTGGGACACCAAAACAAAACGTCCCAATGTTGAAAGGTTCAAAAGGTAAATTTAGAGACAGGCCACAGCACGAGTAACATGTTCTCTATCAACAGGGCCTGATGTCACCTATAAATTTAGCTTTGGTACAAGTCGCAGCCCCTCTGTGCTAGATCTATAACATTACATAATGGCTGCTATTTGTGCTCTCTCATGCTGAGCTCAACACACACTTCCCACTCTTTACCGACTGTGTGCAAGAAAGGAAATGCAGCTTTCAGGCACAGACATCTGGTGAGGAGGCTAACGCTCTAAACAAATGTCACATGAACAGGTGACAACCCACTTATACACCAGACACTTTTTATATATATGTACACATGCATAAATGAACCCAAACCACATGTCAATGCAAGAGACATGATAGCAACAGCCATAAATGATGAGTTCAGGTTTAATAAGCAATTTAATATGCTGAACATTTAAAAAAAAAAACGACGTCACATTAGAACTCATTAACAAATCATAAAAAAAGACTAATACAGAGTCCTAAAATCTCCTAAAATTCAGAGATGTTGATACCGAGATGACGCAGTCAACAACTGGCTTCTTCAGTGCACTTTCAGCCGTCTGCTTCAGCTTGGTCAGCAGCATCCCGGTTATCTGCTCCACACTGAATACTCTCTCTTCCTCCATGTACAGCACCTGAAACAGGATATTTTCAATGAATTACCCTTTTCTAAACAGAAAAGGGTGTGCGTATATACATATATATATATAAATGTGATTTTAAGACAAAAATAGGGCCATGCACTCTTTAAGAGTGATGTCCTGCTAGACTAGCTGGCATTATAATTTATGAACTCAAAGGAACTTGTATAATTCAACAGTTATTAAAACTGTTAAGTAAAACAGAATCAGAACAAATATTTTACCTAACAATAAGATGTCAGTTTATTTTACAAAAAAACCATCATGCTTTGAATAAATTCATAATAGGAACAGACTATATGTAAAACATATCTTACAAACAATTGTTATGCCTGCATTTTTATAAATCTAACATTGACCAATGACAAAAAAGGACACTTTACAAAAAAAAGATCCCAGAGGAAAAAAATAAAATGAAATAAACAAATCAGTTTTCTGGGTTGTTAAATATTGGCATACACCACAAATAAAATCCAACATCACTTGACCTTTAACCCTCACTATTAGAACAACAAAATAGGGGCTAACCTCACCTTTATACCGGTGGCTCCTGAAGGCATCTGTGCCAAGTCGTACACCAGGTTGGACTTGGCTGCCTGAACAATTGGGTCTGAGAACGCCCTGCCATGGAAACGCTTGAAGCCTTGCACTGTGTTCTTACAGTTGGTCACCACCTGGACATGATGATTGAGCAGGAAAAGAAAAAAGTTTGAAAACATTCACTTTTTAAAATATAACTTTGTATTTTTAGGCGAAAAATTAAAAATCTAATGTATATAACTTGGAAAAATTTATATATACCTGGCTTTTTGCAGCTGCTCCGATTGATCGATTTCTTGGACCAAATGATACAAATGACCTGGGGGAAAAATAATAAAATATGAATTTGATTATTATAATCAACCAATTGGAGTTTATCTAAGTAGACATTCAGTTTGTAACTACAAGTAAAACAAAGGTAAAGTTAGTTGCCAGAGGTTACTACACAATATCCTGACATGCCTACACAGAAACTCATGAGCCAAGGCTCAACCCACACACAAACACAACTACAACAATCATTTTCATAGTGTAAAATCACCAAACTTTCCTTTAGCTTAAACCTACTTTCTTTCTTTTTAGGGTACATTGACAGCCATTTTTGATATCTAGTACTGCCTGCCAAATTTTAAAAAGTGGCACTAAGAAATGACATAGTATACAAATAGATTTTGGGATAAACATGTGTATCAATATGTTATCAAAAGAGAGAACATTTTTGGTTTTAAGCACATGTGTCATGTGTTTCACAAAGACACTTAATGGTTTATCAAGGTTTTAAACCATAACAGTCTCAAACTTGAATGTTAAATCATACCAATCATACAATTTAAGGTTTCTTTTTAATTATACATTTTAATTATAGCCATTCAACTGGATGAAAGGAGGGTGCTACTGCCATGTTTACCAGGTGTGGCTTATTTGGAACTATTTACAGGCCCAAAAGAATCACTTAGTTGTGGAGTGGAAAACTGAAGGACTCTGCAATCTTATTCAGGTACTGTGTTTTAAAGGCTATATTTGGCAAGACTAATTAATCGACTAATATCATATTTGTATATTTGTGTTACTTAATAAAGACAAAATCAGCAAAATGTATATTTTGAACAAGATGCAATATAAATTCCCAAATAATAGAAAACAAGAGCTTTACTATAACTGTAATAATGTATTTTAATTTTAATGCAACTATGAACCATTAATGAATCAATATTATATATCGTTTCTCCTATTTCAAATAAATGCATTGAATTGCATCAAATACATCTTAGTGTTGTTTTTTGTTTACAAGTAATAAATATCTTAAGAAAATACTTAAGAAAAGTTAATCACTACATTTTCGGAGGACATAATTGCTAGAATATTCCACCAAAAGCTCGACTGATGTCGTCATCGAACGAAACCCTTCACGCAAGACGCACGTTTTGTCACACGGGACACACCGGAGTTTAGGCCTTCAGTGCATGTAAGACAATTAGAACTACAGAAGGAAGCACCGCCTGCGTGGGGTCATCAGGCAACTAAAACACGTTTTCCAACAGCCAGTACCGTTAATAAAACTGATGTGTTTAGCCGTCTAGCTTACAATTGTAGCTCCGGTGGTAAATGTTTTAATATATATACGTTGAATATAAAATCAAAACACCCTTTTGGTTGCAGTTAAGACTCAAGCTCACAAACAAATATATCTTACAGTAACACACACACTGAAATTAAGTTTGATTGATCACACACGGACGTGTATGAAAGTTCGGCAAATAGGTTTAAAATCCGACTTTATTGTGAAGACAACACACAGAAAATGATAAGACATCCAACAAGGTTACTATTTCAGAATTTTAACGTATAAAATTTGCTGTTTAATACTTACGGCGTACATCTGTCGCTGTATTCGTTAGCAACTGTCTCAATTCCTCCAGCTCGGGCTACAGCTACATAGCAGCTCTGAAAACCCAAGTCAAATCCCACCACTGACATCTTCTACAATATGCCCGTCTTTTGGCTGTAAGGTTGTCGCAGCGGAACTTAAAGTAAGGTTAATGCTTATTTAAACCTTAAAGAGTACAACAATCCTAGTAGAGTTGTTGTATTGCTCTCTGTTAAAAAGAGATAGTACTCTTCTTAATTCACACCGCTGTTACCGGTGTCCCTGATCTGCACTGGCAACCCTTAGCACCAAGGTAGTTTAACAGCCTTCTCGCGCTCTCGCCGGTAATTCTCGCGAGATGTGCATTATCCAGACGTCTCTGGATTTTTCTATAACCATGTGAGAGACGTTTCTCCAACTCTCTAGCTTTTTTGAGATAGATCCTGAGACTTTTGCGCAGTTTTTACATAATTTGTAAATATAGTATATGGCTTAAATTACAACAGAATTTCTAGATGTGAAAAATATTAATTATTATTTTACATTTAGTGTAAATTAAGTTTTTTTATACAATCAAATATCTCCAGGCAATTCATAAAACAAACAGGCATAATTCTTAATTTAATTCTTGTTAGAATTTGAACTCAAAATTGTAACCAGAAATCAACTGATTTCATTCCACAACAATTCAAACATAAGACCACTTACATCATATGGAAACAGTAAGGTTGTTTTCTCTCTTGTTAAAATATAAAGTGTTAGTCTATGTGGGCCGATGATCTAAAAAGTTGGAATTATTGAAATTAGCTTTATTATTAGCAGTACAATGGATAGAATAAATAAGACCTTAAAAACTACAAAAAGGTTAAAAAATAATTTGTTCAGAGTCCAGTTCAGCACTAGCCAGTTTAAAATATAGTAATTCAAATAACGAACTAGAATTTTTATTGGAAATACAATAATCATTATTTAGTTGTTGTACCAGTAGCTCGCAGATATTTTAACTTTTGCGTCTTGTTCATGGTACAGATCTTGCAGTTAATAATCATTATTTAGGATATAAATGTTATGATATTGGACTGCACAGTGGCGCAGTTGGTAGCACTGTTGCCTTGGAGCAAGAAGGTTCTGGGTTCAACTCCTGGCCCTGGTATTTCTGCATGGAGTTTGCATGTTCTCCCTGTGCATGTGAGGGTTTTCTCCAGATACTCCGGTTTCCTCTCACAGTCCAAAAAACATGTCAGGTTAATAGGCCTCTCCAAATTGCCCCTAGGTGTGAGTGTGTGTATGCATGGTTGTTTGTCTCTGTGTTGACTGGCAACCTGTTCAGGGTGTACCCCACCTCTTGCCTGGAATGTTAGCTGGAGATAGGCACCAGCAACCCTCCTGACCCCACCAAGGGACAAGGGTGTAAAGAAAATGGATGGATGTTACAATATTTATTTAAGTTCCAACACATATTTGGATTAAGGCAAACAAAACAGCAAATAGGGCAACAACAGGACTAACAGTTCATTATTCAAAATACAGCAACATAATACAGGAAAATGTCAACTTTGTGGAGGAAATTAGACAATGTAGCATAATATGAGATAAGAAGGATATTAATATTGAACAAATTTAGAAAAAAATAAAGAAATATTTCATTTATTAAATATATTGCAGAGAATTCAGACACAAAAAGCACTTGTATTTTAATTTTTTAATTTTTTTTTAAATAAGGTTGATTACTAGAATATAAATGAAGACATTTTGAGCCATATTCCATATCATTAGGTAGCATACAACCTTTAACATTTTTTGGCAACTGCCAATGAAAAAAAAAAAAAAAAACAAGACGACGGAGGTGTCATGATGATGTTGCGACTCCAGTAGGCGCTGTTGCTGTTGTAGACTTTAAGGGTAGAAAAGAAGAAGAAGCAAAACCTGGCAACATGGCGACTCCCATGCACAGAATAATTGCGAGGAGACAAGCGTAAGTATATCCTGTATATTTGGAAGCAACAGTTAAATTGTTGTACAGTTTGTGAGCTGAGCTTTCTGTTTTTTTAACACCAACAAAATTTAGGTCGTTAGACGCCATCTTACACGTAGAAAGTCAATACTGACTACAGCAGAGAAAACGGGGAGCGCAGATCCTTCGCTGCTTCTGTTTACAAGATCATTTTTTATTTTCCGTTGGTCTTTTATTTGTGCTGAGGTGCTTATTTAATCTTATAGGTCAGATGTGGAAGTTGTATCGGGAGTAGCATGTAGTAACTGTGGCAAAGAAATATTTTTCATGGAATTTTATTTTATAGCTATACCAAACCATTACATTAATGTGAAAAAACTTATTTAAAACATGAAGATCTACAGACTTCATTCATCTTTCCAATATCAGTCAGTCAATCAGGCAAAAAAAATAATAAAATAAAATCATAAATGATACAGCTTATACAAAAAGGCCACTGATACAAATAAGATTATGCACATAGGAAAAGGATGCAAGATTTTATTATGAATTTAGCCATGTTTGCTCTTGGATAAAAAACTGTTTCTAAAACATAAATAAATGTTTCTATAAAAATAAAAAAATATATTAAAACATTTCATAAAAATTACTAATTTAAATTAAAATAATGCACATGTTCTAGTCACCTACTGTCTTATTTAAAGAATATTTGTCTTTTTTTCTCTCTGTGTACAGGGAGGCAAACAAACAACATGTGCGATGCCAGAAGTGCTTGGAGATGGGACACTGGACATATGAGTGCACCGGGAAACGAAAATATTTGCACAGACCATCAAGAACAGTTGAGATGAAGAAGAAGCTGAAGGAAAATGAAAACAAACCTCTCAGCATCACAGGGTAAGGTCTTCATCCCTTTATGCTACGAGATATTCTTCCTTTGTGCATCCACTTGTGCACTAAAAGCCTGACTGCAGAACTTTGCAGTGATCATTCTATGTAATAATTCAATAAAAGTATATAATACCCAGCAAATGTCGGAGTTTATTTTAGACCAGTGTAAGCTTTTAATATTTGGATTTGATTGCCATTTATTGATCTGTTTCAATTCCAATTCAAATGTTTTATAAAATGATACAGGCGCACACAAATATATTTTAATGCATTCCTTGTCATTGGCATTTTCCTGTTAGCAGACCAGGAGGAGAAAGCTCCATTGAAAAGAAAATCAAAAAGAAGTAAGTTTATTTTTTCTTTATTTATCTTAATTAAATTTAAGCCTATTAGGTGTTTGAAAAAGTATATGTACTCATGGATTTCATTTTTATTTATTTCCTTAAATAATTTATCTAACAGACAAACATAAAGTAAATGCAGACACCTCAATTTGCATGTAAAAGAAATACCTCAAGTCCAAATGGTCAGGTCTAAACTAGAGGGAGGAGTAAATTTGGAATTTTTTTTTCTTTTTTATGGTGAAATATTTTAGTGGCATTTGTCATTTATGTACATTAATCATACAGGAAGTGAGCAGAGAAAGAAGGGAGAAGACATGCATCAAAGGTTTAAAGGTCAGGGATTGGACTTCAGGGCTGCTGTGTAGAGCACTAAAGCCTTAGTATATAGAGAAACACACTGCACCAATATACATCAGTGATGTCTCATTTGTAATTAATGCTTCATCTTTCTGTGATTAAAAAATGTGAATGCTCATGTTCATCAGCTGACAGGTTAATTTGAGCAAGTAATGTAAAAATCTTAAATCAAATTTAAAATTTACACTTGCTTTATTGTATTGAAACATATACTCTTGCTTCTAACCTTAAATTGAAATCAAATCAACTGTTTAAAAATGTATGACTCAACAGCGCACTCTAGTGGAGAATTGTAATAATGGCAATGCTTTAAAGTTTTGGTCTGTAGGAATCTAGATTGTGATTTTTGTTCCTGCTTTCAGGAATACCAATAGAAGAAGTCATTCATGCTCTGTTTGTTTGCAATCTTCCTTTTTAATACATGTTGATGGATAAAGCAAACCATTTTTTAAGGGTTTACATTAATTCTATGTTCTGTTTTTTTTTTCCTTTAGGTCATTTAGACCTAATTGCGAATTAGTTGAAAATTGTTATGCTATTTTTGTTTATTTAGAAGCAGAACAATTACACTGGGCTAGTTAAATTAAACATGCTGTAATTTCCTCTTCAACATTTGTGTGTTCTGTATTTTGAACATGTTATGCCTCATGCAGACCTACAGCCCAAAACAACTGCTTAAAAAGATCTACTCAACATTTTCAGAATATCACACTGTTCAACATTTTTAAATGCAGAGCAAATACCGCTTTCTTTACTTTTTGATTATGTCTTTGAAAGTTTTACCTCAGTGATCTATTTTGTTATTTCTTTGCTCTTGCTGTTTGTTCATTGTGTCTCCAAACACAAGAGTCATAACATGTAGTTTGAGAAAGCTGTAAAATAATTTTCTTATATGGTTGCTGGAAAGAAGCAACACATTTCTGTGTAGGACGGTTGGTCCAGCTTTTATTTCTCTGACATAGACTGTTGTTGGCAATCTGTTCATCATCAAAACACGCATCTGACCATCAAAATGGCTGAAATAAGTCATAGTTGCATATTAGATTATTTACTAAAGACAAAATGTTTATAACTGTTTTTGTTTTATATTTTTAAAGTGATTGTAGAGTACTTTTTGTCAACTACAAATTTGTAAGAACAACTGTAACATTTAGAAAGGTTAAACTTTTTCACCGCTGTCCAGCTCTTTTTAATTTAATACGAGAGTGATAAGAGTCCATGGAACATTCCGGTGAATGTAACAGGTACAGTTACATTTCCTTCTCACTCTGCACTCTACTTCTTGCTCTCAGGGCAAAAGACTTGAGCAACGACAGCAGCAACGACTCAGATGACTCGTCCAGTGACTCATCAGACAGCAGCGACTCCTCCAGCTCCTCTTCAGACAGCGACAGCTCTTCCTCATCTTCTTCCTCCTCCTCCTCATCCCCTTCATCAGAGAGCTCAGACTCGGAAAGCAGCAGCGATTCAGATGAGGGACCTCCAAAAAAGAAGAAAAAGAAGAAATAAACATGTTGGGAATTAAAGAGAAATTTCTTGACAATACTCAGTGTTTCAAATAAATTTTCTTTTTCTAAAAGCAAACCACAGCTGGTTGAAAATTACAGCGGTGTGCTAAGGAGGGTGGGCTAGTCTTGAGCTTTGTTTCCCCTTGAGTTTTAAACGCTTTTCTGCTGTTACTTCTGCAGCTGAGACATTTTCCAATGTTTGTATTTCTAGCAAGAAAATAAACTTTAAAACCTGTCAAGAGGAACACACAATTCAAGTTCATTTTTTTTACATTTTTGTACTTAGTGTTTCCAGATGAGCAGGTTCTGTACAACCTGTCAACCTGTTTGAATAAACTTTAAGATTATAGTGTACGCTGAACAAAATAAATATTCCTACTGTAAAAATATTTTTTTTCTTACTAATAATTAAACTTGGCTTATTGTTTTTGCTTACAAAAGGTGTCTTGCAAAAGTATTCCTACCCCTGTAACCTTCTCAATTTTTTTCACATTATAACCACAAATGTCAACAAATTGTATCAGGTTTCTCTATCAAAATGCAGTCTGTAACTGTGAACGGGAGGGAAAATAACCTGATTTATTATAAATAACCTGAAAATAGAAAATGGCTTATGGCCCTTTATCAAGTCCAAATACTCCAGAGATCTAAAGTAAGATTTTTAATTAAGAAAAAATGATAGCATTGACAATAATCATGCTCTGCTTTGTATTATTCTATCTTAGAAAATTTCTACCAAATCAATGGAAGGTTGTGATTATGACCAGGCAAATTGTGAAAAGGTTCAAAGAATATAGCATGGACCTGTAATTGACAGCTCTTTTTTTATGTTAAAACATTTTCTTCCAACTGAAGCAAAAAGCCCTTTGGGTATGTAATTGAAGCATAGAAATATATTCTCTTTTTGTCTTGATTTGGTCTGGTCACAAGCAATGTCTCATGTTGCAGGCAAATCTTTAAAGTGTGTTTGGTGTGGAGGAGGTCAGCCTTTGAGGCTATAGAATCATTTTGGGGCCAAGAGGTCAACGGCAGTGAATGACCTCCAGTGAACTGGTCCTCTATTCAGAGCTGAGACACCCCTTAGCAAAGTACAAAACCTTTTGGTTGTTCTCCACCTTGGGGGGATGTTCACTGATTAAAAGATAAAACTCCCATGTGAATGGTTATTTTTTATATTAACTCAAATCTGATTTGAATAAAAACAAAAACTACTGATTTGAGTGTAGTTTTTTTTTCTTGTCATCAAAATATATTTCTTATGTAATCAGAGGAAGTGATATTAACAGGTTTGTGAAAAATATTCATAGGTATTACTTTACTGCTTTCAAAGACTTCAGAATTACCCACAAAGCTAAATAAACTCACCAGGTTCTTGCAAAATCAACATCCATATTGCATAACTATATGCAAAACGGAATGATGCATATAGAAGCGCATTTGTATTTATTTATTTATTTATTTATCCTTTCATTTATTTCACAAAAGTACGTAACAATCGGAATAGGTCATTCACCTTTATGGTTAAATAACAAGCTCTCAAATGACCAGCAGGGAACAATGAGACGTGCGTGATTCCCTTCTGTACGTCAAAACATGGGCAACCTTTACGTCACTAAAATGCTGCGTTCAAGTGCAAGTGGAATTATCCCAAGTTGCTGGCCTCGAACTCAGTGTAAACAAAACAGGTTTATTTGATTCTCTCAATTAGATAAAGTAATTTTTACTCAATGTAGCCATTGAACACAGTATTATGCATAAAAACAGGGAAAACGTGCAAAGATTTATTCAAATGCACAGAAATAATTGTAAATAAAAGAAAACAAATTTCAAGGAAACATCTATTGCATAATCCTTAGACATTAAAACCGTTATTTGGAAATACTTTTTAAAATTAATTTAGCAGCGTTTTCACATGTACGATTTTATAGCTTATATACCTTATGTCATATTTTGACAATTTCTCTTATTTCTTGATTTCATCCCTTTTAAATACTTTTTGTCTGCTGAAGATTGGGTTTATTTATTTTTTAATTCTTATTTTGCCCTTCAGGTGCCTGTTTTTCTCATTCTTTTATTTAAATAACAACGGTGTTTAAGCTGTTCAGTATTTTTTCAAAGGATGGTTGTGTTTGACATATTTCTGACGGATAGTGAATGCAACACTGGCTGCTGCCATCCACTCCTGTCTGTTGTACCTGCTTGGCTGCTTAACTTAGCTATCAGTCACTTTTATTTAGATATAAGAATATGAACGACAGAAAAAATGATCCCGTTTTGCTTCTCATTTGGCGTGCAGTTGCGGTTTGAGAAAACCATGGGAACCGTCCGTTCGGTTTCAGTAATTTAGCTGTTTAGCTGAGTCCATTTTGCGTCTAACTGGAAGTGGAAAAAGACAAAGAGAAAAGAGCTTTCCAACAGCTAGAATGGTTTGGGCCTAAAAAGAAGACAAGAGGTAAGAATAGTCACTGTCGGGAAAGGTATCGTTTCTCAAATGACCCTGCTATGTAATTTTGTTACGTTTGAAGTGATTGTTATCTTCAATTTCCGTAAAAAATAAAATGCTTTAAACAGGCTAGCCGCTAGCTTAGCACCTAAACGCCGTTAGCTAGCAAACGTTCTGCTTAAAGACGCAGGTAGTCCTGCGGGTTAGCCTCTTTTTAAACCTAAATTAGGTTAGAAATTGGGTCTTTTTTTACTTCTGTTCATGGGAAACTTTCTTTATTTTACAGCTAAAGTGTAGAGAGTACTTTTGTACGTGTTTTGGGGATTTCGTTGTGGCAAACTGAGTCAAACATTAAGGTGGAAGCTATGTTGTTTTTGTTTCTATAATGTAAGTCTAAAAGCCTCACATTTATGTTTTCTGCATTAAAATTGCCTTTTATTACTTGGGAAAATAAATATACACTTTGAGGTAAAGTCACATTGTTAACAGTTAAGCTCAGAATCCGCTGTTGATATATGTATAATGTACAAGATTATGTAAGAGCCCCACTCTGGATACTCCCAAAGTTGGTAAGAGGAATTTGCAAGTTGTTTATTTTACATACATTTGTTTTGTTTCTCCAGTTCTATGTGCAGCCAATTAAAATTCATACTGATGCAAAAGTATAATTTGTTTTTGGAAGGAAAGCTGACTTCAGTTTCTAGGAAGCCTTTTTTAAGCGACGCACTGGGGGAAGGGCCAGAGCATGCACTACAAGTGTAAAGTTCCCTTTTGTCAGTTAAATACATAAGTCAGTAACTTGATGCAGTCATCAGAGTTTCCTTAGACAAAGCAACCTCTGTCATCTGGCTACAGTTGCCTTAATCAATCACCCAAAGATTGAAATCAGCCAATTCTTTTGAATGTTTTGAATGGATTTTGTTAATTCCACTGCAAATCGGTATTCACTGAGAAAAGCGTCTCCAGATTTGAGATTATGTAATCAGCTGAGTTTCTCTGTAATATAATGTAATTATAGTTGAATTAGACTTTGTGTCTCTAAATAACTGGATTACATTGGCATAAATTTGATTTGTGTAATTATATATTTCTGAATAATTGGATACAAATTTGACTTGTAAAATACTTTAAGATGTAAAGTTTTGAAATGACATGTTAATAGAAAAGGTGATGTAGATGTTTAAAACAAGCATAATTGACTTCAACACAACAATTTATAGGAAGATATTAAAAAGAACAGGTGTGCCACATGAGCAAAAGTTCCTTACCTGTTGATTTTGGTTGACACCTCCCTGGTTGGGTCATTTTAAGGTCAGGGACTGTTATGGCAGGTAGATTTGAACCCTCACAGATTTAATCAAGACAGAGCTTAGACATAAGCCGTTTGGATGATAAACAGTCCCGTGTTGAAGTCTGGTGCCTTATTAAGTGGATTAAACATTACCCTATTCAGAAATTTGACTAGTTAAAATAAGAATAATCAACCAGAGATTAAAATTGGCCTTTTTTTTTCATTTGATCTAATCTGTAATTTGTAGGTCAAGAACTAAAAAAAAAAAATCTGAACTTAAAAAATAGTCATTTAAGGGGCACATGCTTGAAAGGGATTTTTTTTTCCACTTCTAGATTTAAAACTACTACCTGTATCAAAAAATATTGAGCACATTTACTATTTTACACATTAAAGTTCTCAAAATCAGCAGGTGAGCTCTTTGGTGGAGTGAAATTAAATCTGTATGATCAGTTTTTCTCTAAATCCATTTTATTCCACCTGAAATCATTATATTCCCAGTTTATGATGGTAGAAATGTACCTTGTCAATGTTCAAACGTCCTATTATTGCATGTTTGTACAAAGGCAAAAATTAGCAACAGTTCTCCTTTCACTTTTATGTTTTTCAACACCATGATTTGGCAAAGAAAGCTATCCAGGGTCAATGGCATTTTATCACACTTATTGAGCAGCAACATGCTCTTGCCAAACTTTGAAGGTTTGCTTTGTTTTATACTACTGGAAAACAAAATTGAAGCTCTTTGACTGATTAATTGAGCCATGTTAAGATATTTCTAAATGAGGTCTTTGACAAATTTGTCAAAAATATTTAACATATACTTTAAAGTCAGATAAGCTGTTGATTAAAAATAGCCAATTGTGTAACAGAGGTTAGTTTTCCATGCAGTTCTCTGAAGCCTGGGTATAACAGTTTGTATTTGCTTGCACTGAAGACAAATGCAAAAGCAAAGTAAGATTAATGCCAGATGTTAACTTCACCAGATGATTTGAATGATACTAACAAAAACAAGCAGCTAAAGCAAACAACACATTAGTAATGTGTAACTGTGCTCCCTGTGACACGGCTCGCACTGAATTCGCATCCTGTTTAAATTTTGCCTGGGGGCTTCTGTCAAGCTGTTTCCCTTGTTGCCACGGCAAAGGGCACATGCTCTATGAAGATGTTTCAGTGATTTGTTCGTCCAGTCCAGACGGCGCACAGAGTGTGTGTTTTCTTTGGCTTTGAAACAGTTGGTGTACACTACAATGCAGTTTTCCTGACTGAAGGTTTTGGAAATAAGAGATGCTCGGTTCAGGCCAGATTTCTAAAAGACAGGATGGATTACCTTTTTGTTAAAAGTTGGATTCAGTTTAGAGGTTAAAATCATATTGTTTTCATAATGCAAAGACAGCTGATACTTCTGAGCATCGGCTGTCAGAATTTAATTAGATGTTGGTAAGGTTATGTATTTAGGTCTATAATCAAATAATATTTCTTTAGCTTGACAGGGGTAAGTTGCTTGAGTTGCTCTCGCAGAGTCTGCCAACTCAATTAGTCCAAATCTTATCAGCATCAGTAGCTGTATTTTTTTTCAGTCTCTCAGAGCTCTTGCTCACACAGCAGAAAAATCTGCAGCTCTCTGTGTCCTGACCTCGTGCATCTGTTCTTCTGCTTTTGTTCTGTAGGATGAGAGTTTAGCTCTCATGTGGCTACGCAGTGCTGTGAAGGTGAAACTCATTAAGGCCGTTCTGCTTTCTGTGATCTGGCGCAGACATGGACTGTGAAATACTTTGTTCTTGCCTCAAAAATATTACAATACCAGCCTTTGTGTTGTGTTTGGGGGAGTCAGATGTCTCATAAACACTAATGGAATTCATTGAGCACAATGTCCTTTGTAAGCAGGTTAAGTGCTTTGCGGGAAATAGAAAAAAAAAAAGATGGATCAGTGTAACAAACTGTAAAAGTGTCAGAGTAGGATGTTCTACAAAGAGTCGTTTGCCTGAAATGATCAAATGCATGGATACAATTTATGTGTGCTATGTTGCTATTTTGCAAAGTTATATATTTAAATTTTGGGGTTTAATTTTCGTCATTCTTTCTGCAGAATGACATGATTAGGCACAGACGAGTACCCTGTTGTTACTGAGGAAAAGAAAGTGTCGTATTCTCAGTAACAAAGTTCTCCTGTGATAATGAAGTCCATTTAACACGGTCAGAATGTCTTAATAAGCAATTAAGTAAACGCACAAGAGTTATCTAAAGGCTACTTTAAGCTGCTCCTAAACAGGTGTTGCCTTCAAAACAAAATAAAAACAAAACTGTGTAAGTAGAAAATACAATTTCTCAACAAGCCAAAAAACAAAAACATTATTTAAAGACCTGTATTGCTAAAGTGGGACAAACAAAATAATTAAAAAAAAGTTGCTTTGCTGTCAAATGTAACATTGGTTTTTGCAGACCTCATTGTGTTGAGCTTAAGATTCCTCTTTTTGCTGTTTTAAACAGTGTTTCCACTGTTGGTTACAAAATATTATCAACAAATGCTTTGTTAACGTATGGCAGTGCTGTTCCTGTTTTGATATTGCAGCTTCTCTATTAACATTGTATTTTGGCAGATTTCTAGTTGGACAGATCGTGATGAATTTTTCAACAGTCTTTCTCACAATTTTAATAAAGACAACAAAATATTGTGACTTAGAATTATACGTCCATTGCCAGTCTTAAAGGTTTATATTGTTTCCATAAGTAGTTTAATAAAGTCTCCATATATTAGAAAACTGTAGTTGTAGCAGTAATGTTTGATATTTGTAGTTAGGAGTACTAACTATAGATAGTGACACTTGTTTTCATGTGTAATCCCTGTAAATTGTTGATTTAACTGAGATTTTGTTTTCTAACCCAGCACTCTGACATTCAGAAGCGGAACTCAGATCAGCCATCTTCGTATTTGCTCTGAATGAAGTGCAGACATGTAGCAACACGTGGAAAATACAGATTTATTTTCATTTGCTTGTCAGATCTTCTCTGACTTCAGTTTAAAATGCCTTTCAGATACTGAAAATTACTAACTTTGAGTCCTCTGTAGTCCTTTCTCAGCATGTTTTGTGGTCAGCATGACAATATAATAGTATAATTTCCTTAAAACTGCTGTTTTCACACCTGTTCAATCCAAACATGGTGTTTTGAATTCCTATTTTCTTGGAGCAAGATGAATCTTGGAATTTCTTTTAAAAACTGACCAAACTTAATCCAGGGTTCGGACAAATGTTGAAAAGTTTCTGAAAAGTAGATTGGTTTGAATGACGCATTCTTTCAGCAAGGTAACAGGAAGATGTGTGTCATGTTCCAGTTGCAGTTTGGCAGAAAGTACCCAGAACAGTGTGTTACCTGTGTTGGAGCTCAGAGTTGGAACATTGGCTGATTGAGATGGGCTAAAAGCAAACATAATCCAGGGTAATATCAAAGTTCACTTTTCTTGAGCTATGTTCAGTTCAAATGCCAAACCAAGCATTTAAATTATTGTTAGGAATTTTGTAAACCCTGGCTATTATTGGTCACAAACTATGAGTTAAAGGTAGCTGTAGTTTATCTGGAAACGAACAGACTTAAATTTGCACCTGAGATTTTCACATCATGAAAACCATTATTTCAGGACAGTTTCTCATTTTTTGTACTTTGCTTTGATTATAACAGCAGCCCTCAGGATTCCTCCCTAAACAGCTGCTTACAGAGGAAAGGTTCAGCTGAATTGATGCTCTCTCTGGAATTCCTGCCGTCAGCAGGTTCACTTCAAAAGCACCGGGGTGGGGGGCGGCTCTCACCCCCGTCTGCACCCATTTCTTCCCCGTACTTTTCAACTGAGGTGCATTGGATGTTTTTTTGATAGCTATATCAACATAGCTGTGAAAACATTTATTTTTCCTTTTTTCTTTAACAACCTGTAAAACTTTGAGTGATGCAGTTCAGCCTTGTAAACATTTATTATGCTTTTAATAAATATTCATGTGCACTCTGTTTCAGAGATACTTGTAACTTGTGCAAGACATCATTCAATGTGTTACACCACAGTATTTCTGGAGTCAGCTTTTTTCATTCTGTAAAACATACCAGAGATGGATTGGATCTGCTGGGGATAAAAAGCTTTCTTTAAGTATGAGGTTAATGAGCATTGTTTTGTGAGGAAATCTTACTTTCAAGAGTGGAATACTGTGCAACCTGAGCAATTGTTCCTTGTTGTAATAGGATCTTCTTAGCTGGGCTTTTGTTGCTTTTAGTAACAAAAGATTTGCATATTGCTGGGATCAATGAGGACAGATGATTTGAATTGGTACCTTCAATGATAAGTAGAAATTTGGATGAGCTTTACTTGAGGGGATTATTTGTTTTGAATAGATGTGTGCTGATAAATTGATGCCGATGTCCTTAATTTTGGGTAAAAGACAATCAGCCTGTACTTACATTTGAAACCAGTCTTATCCACTGATTTTATATATGTCTGCAAAGCTCTGACTTTTTTGCTCTGACTTGTCGGAGGGCTGACCGATGGATCCCCCACCAGGTCATGTCTGCATGTGTGCGGTTAACAATGGTCACCTCTCTGTTGCCAATCCATCATCTTTGTCTATATATTTAACAACTTTTGAGACAAAGCAAATTGGCATCGGCCAAAATTGGAATTGGCAGATCAAGCTCTTTATAGGTCTGTGACTGGCCAAAACTCTACAATCAGTGCACCCCTAGTTTTGAAGAAGACTTGTAGTGCGTTAGGTAGGATTGTTACAACTTTTGTGAATCCTGTGTTTATTGGCCTGTCATGATTCATTATTTCTCTTAGTCTTATTAAGCAATACTAATGAGTGATGGGGCTTTCCAGTGTGTTGGCAGAAATGATGACATTCAGATATCACCAGAGAGGAAATCCTGAGGGCTCAACAATTTCATCCAAACCTCCAATACAGCAGTGATATTCCTTCATCTGGTCTTTATTCCAAACTGTGGGATTTCTTGTAGGTTTCAAGAACCTGTACATACTGCAGGTGGTAGTTTTTAAATGAAACTACTCCAATTCTGACTCACCATGTTGAAACAGGTTATAACAAGCCATTGATATTTGCCATCTTTAATCAGTCAGCCACCAGCTGATATTTTCAGAAATCCTAACAGACTCCAAACATGGTTGTTCTCGCCATGTTGCAGGAGTTTTACTGAGGATTAGCTTTTGATTGGTTAATAACAGCTTGTTACTATAACAAAAATGTTTCTCATTGATCTGCAAATCAAGTACTGAAAAAGCTTTTCCCCCCATTCCATAAGTAAAAGCTCTGATCATTTTAAATTTTTACTGCTGGTACTTTGATGGGCTCATTTTGAGTTTCTCCTACTTCATTTTCTACTGGACTTAAAAGTACTAACTTGATCAAATAACTTTTTGTGCTGTGGTCTTTAGAGAAAAAATATTAATCGCAATTGGAAGGTCATAACCCAAAAAAAAAATTGGTAATCATTATAGGCTGGGAAAAGCTGATCACCCTTAAAACATGAATAACTTGTTGCTCTTACTGTCTTACTTAAAGGCTTTAGAAAATCACAAAATGCCCCTCACAGAGGATTTTTCTTAAAACCAGCTTGTATGTAGATAACTCAAGATTAAGTAGTTTTATAGTTTCACAACATGTACTCGATGGAAACTCTTGCAAAATGCGGTGATGCCACATGTGCCCGCTTGTTTCATCAGCGTGCGTAGCTGATGAAAATGTGTCATGTTTGTTAGTGAGCAGCAGCAGGGTAGAAACTTGTGCACTGTCTCTTTAACAGACTCCATGGGTGCTTTGCCTTGTGCCTGGGGCAGAGTGGGGAGGAGGGAGGGAGTTTGTAGACTGAAAGATGGATTCTGATTGGCTGTTCAGTGACATCACGCAGACAGAGGGCCTGTGGTGTAAAATAACATCTCCTTTTATGGGAGGAGGTGGACAGTGCCACTCTCTGAGAGAGGTGAGATTTATTTCTCTCTTATTGATCCCATTTCGTTCTTTTTGCTCTTTTTGAAATATTATTTATTGTCAGACTTGTATTGTTATGTTTTCATACTTTGATTTACTCTTCTTAATTTTTATTTTGTAATATGTATTTCACTCCAGCATATTTTCAACATTTTCTTTAATAACTTACTCACATTCAGTTAAAAACAGACTATTTAACATTTAATAACAGTTCATCCAGCATTCCTGATGTTGCATATTCCTAATTATCTGAATCTGTCCCCCATACAGTTAGTCATTTCCACTGTTTGTTTTAAGTGCTTTTTTTTATAAAGATTTAACTTCCTACTAAATGTACATATCTACAATTAAAATGTCTGGACAAAGTGGCTCTAAAGTTAAATTCCTTGTTTGTGTGCACAAACTTTGCCAATAAAGCTGATTCTGATTATTCCAAACAGCCTTCCACATACATTTGCACCCCCAGGCTCTATTCAGCTCTCCAGGTCTCCATTCATGCTTTAACAACAGAATGGAAACAAAAGCAGCCTCAGCCTCTAGACTTTACCTTGCATGTGACTCCCCCACTGTTTGCAGACTTGGTATCTACCCAGAGCAGGCAGTCCCCTCCCCTCTCTGAGTCAGATTTGTCTCCACTCCAAGGAAATGCACTGTACCTTCGAGTCTAGTAAAGAATCTGGAGTTGCAGTCTTACAGCTGGACGCTAAAAGATAACATTTACTGGAAAAGGGGCTTCAGAGGCGGCGGTCTGTGCTCAGGTCAAGGTTGAGAAGTTATGACGAGAGAACTTCTGAATCCCTAGGAGATCCTTTGAACCCTTCTTCTTCCAATGTTTCAGTGGTTGAGGCCATGGCCTCTCAGTCAGGGTAAGACACACAAGTTCTTGCTTAGTTGCTCTTTTTCTTCTTCTTTTTTTATCTCGTGTCCATCGAGAATAAAATCCTCCAATGTTTTATGCCCAACTTGGATTTCTTTTCTCTGTTTGCTTGAGCTTGCATAATGACTGTGACATAGGCCCTGTCCTGTATTCATGGTGATCAGATAACCATCGGCTCTCCCTTTTTCTTGAATATAACACAAGGTCTGGGTGTTATGTTGTGAGTTGCAGAGAGACAGATGAGCTGATTAATTTAGGTACAACGTGACTGGAGTTCCTAACTCTGGAGACTTTGACCTTTTAAGTTTGGCAGACTATTGATTTCACTACAGTTACACATGGATAATAATAGTATTTAAACTTAACTGAGAGTTAGACAGCAACAAGAGCATTTTAATAAACTTTGCAGCAGACTAGAAACGCTAACTTTTTTTGTTGGATTAGTGTAGAAGGGCTTGGACTTCAGATGTGGGCTTGGCCAAATATGCAAGTCAAAGTTGACCTGACTGTAACTTTAAGCAATTATGCGACATCAGAATTACCATCTGTTTGATATTGATGTTTCCAAAACAACCTAGACTTTATAAAGATATTTTGGGGGGACTTTGTAGAATTGAGGTAAATGGTGTCTAACATGCGATTCAAGTCACAGATTGTACATTTTGGAGGTTTATGACAAAATAGTAAGCTTGTATAGATTAACCTAACTGACAGGAACAGTTTTAATCTGTCAATTACTGTGAAAAGGTAAATTAAGAATGTGCCCGGTGTATTCTGAGGAATTATGAGTAAGACAGGAAACACACCTTCTACATTCATGTAGTGTTGACTGTAGCACATTAAATAGGTGTGCATTTTATTAATAAGCTCAACTTACCACTTTGGTTACCTTTGTACATAGTCGCTTTTGTATATTGTGGTCCGTTGGGTGCAGTAGTTTTAATTTTAGTAGGTTGTAAAAAATTGTGTAGTGCAAACAAACACATCAGAAATGACCTTTCACTTACAAGAATTGTTTTTCTCCAGATCAGTTCAAAATACCCCCTCTAACCTTTTATGTTTAGCAACAACATCCTCCAATCCTCAAAGTGGTTATGAGAGGTTTTTTGTTTGTTTGTTTTTTAAATGTTGAGGTTTCATCATGTCAAAATTACAGGCTTTTTTTCTGTAGGGCTCCAGGTTAATTCACCAATTCATGCTGTTTTGAAGCCACAAGTAGCACTTGGGTGCTGATCATTTAACTGCTTTAGTCTTGGGATACCTTTTGAAATATTGCACGTTTCGTAAGCCAACCTTATTAAAGCCACTAACTGGTGCTGTTTTCGCAGCATTTCATATCTACCATACTTTAGTTTTTACCTGGCAGGAAGACATTTTATATTTGCTTTGATAATCAATGATTTTATCAATGTTTTAATCAATGATTTTATTACGTATTTTCTAGGCACATAGTGCCATTTTATAGCACAATCAAGTAGCTGCTACTTTGTGTTATAAAAGTGCTGTATATATATAAAAAAACAACCTAAAAGAAATTTGACTTTGCAATTGTGTCTGTCTCTTTAAGAACCGTGTACTCTTTCTGACACTCCCCCTTCAGCACATAATGGCAACAGTGCTCCTCCATGATATCATTTACAACTGTTCTTAGGAGAAATGAGAAGCATTTTGTATGATATGCTCAACAGACACACAGTTCCACCAGGCGTTTGCTAATTGATGCTGCCACTAGTCTGGTGGAGTTGAGTGGAGGAGGGGTAAGCTGGAGACTGAAGCTTCAAGGCAGACCTCTCAGTAAATAGGTGGCATTTTGTGAGCAAATGTGTAGGCAGCCTGTTGATTGCTGTCAGAGATGTTTTCAAACATGCATTAAAGAATCAAAGCAACGCTCCAGGTGTATTTTTGACAAGGGAATGACATTAGAACATGATATAAAGAGGTCCAAAACGTTGATTTTATATAATATCCCCTTTTAAAATTTAGCTAGTTAGAATAGTAGAGTATGTTCATGACAATTTTTTATATTGTCATGAACAAATACTTGTTTACGATGGAAAATAATCTGAAACGCCATCATTTAGGTACCATGGTATCATTGCCTTTTTGTAGATTGAAATGGCTGTCTTCCCATCCCATCCACCGTCAGTTTATTTCCATGTTGAATGGCAATTAAAGTGCTTAAATATCACATATCTGTTTTAATTATGTATTTTCTGAAAACTTAATATCACACCCTTTATCTGGTTATTTGAGTTCTGATCCCCATTTGGGCCAGTTGCCTTTTATTTGTTTGACAACAGATCAATCCAGAATAAGTCTGGACTGCCTCCTGCTTATAGATCATTTTCATTTAATCCATAAAACCACGATACACCAAAAAGGTTTTGTTTTTTTATCATCTGTTGAATTTGCCAGAGGGAACGGACTCCAGTTTTTATGAGTTGAGGCTTAGTCTGTACAAAATGTCCCGAGACAAATGACTCCATCTTGTACCCCAAAAAGTCCGACATGAAGCGGCCAAAACTACAAAGTTTCAAAGTGGTGAAAGGGTGGAATGCTCTGCTTGCTTTGTCCTCGGAGCAAATGCTTGACTAAGCTTGAATCTATCCAAAATGTACACTTTGCTGCTCATTGTTGTTCAGCCCAAGTTTCATTAAAACTTATTTTTTCTCCACTGATGACTTCCCTCTTTTTCCACTATTTTTGTTTTCTGGTTTTGGAAAGGGCTCAAAACTAAAACCGACTGCTGCTTCATGCGTTTCTCCACGTCTCTGCTTCAGCTTGCTAAAACCAGTAACAGAGTCAGTTGAGCCTTGCGTGTGACGATTTCCTGTAGAGGTCTACCACAGTGCGACAGTCTCTCACCCCTGCTCACAAACATCAACAGATCAGGTCAGTTCGTGGTCTGAATGGACGCAAGCTTTGTTTACAAAAGATCCGGTTGCCGGGGGCCTTTGATTAACATTGTGGTAATGGCGGATCATTCACACATGCAAACCCACTCCCTGCTAACATCAACGAGCTTGTTTGCATTTTCAATCCCTATCACTTTGGTACAGGAAAGACGCCGTAGCTCGGTATCAGTTTCTGTCTGAGCAGTCAAAAAGTATGGAGCATTATTTCTCCAATGCTTTTTCTTAAACCACAGGCAACATTTATAGCTTGAAAGACCCTCAAATGAAAGCTTGTTCCTGTGAGTTGTGAGGTAAAGGAGACCAAATAACTATCATTAAGCACAGTTTACTCAAATGTGGCTTTAGTAAATCATCCGCACAGTGAGCTGTTGTAGACACTCGATGTCTGAAGGTGGTAATCAGTGGTCGGGCCAGTTGTAGTAAGTTTGTCATCATGAAAACTATTTTGTTACTTTTTTGGTGCTGTCCTAATTCATCGCTGTGCTGTAAATCAAGTGAAGTCCAGAAATGATGCATGTTGTACATGTTTACTGATTAAAACCAGGTTGAATTTAATAGTTATGGTTTCAGTCACTTTACTTTCTATGAATATTTCTCATCTATGAGGGAATCTAATATGAATGTTAATGTGTATTTGGGAGTGACTGATGACGTGAAACATGTTTGTTTTAGAAATGTAGAACCTCTGAACAAGTGGTCTTCAAACGTTATTCTGATTTGGTTTTAGTTGCTGGTTCTGATGACACATTTCATCTACGACTCGTTTCCTACAGGAAGCTCGTGATTTCACATGGACACTTCCCCCAGTCTTGTATTTTAATGCTGAATTATGCGTCATGCGTTGTAATAGCACATGAATGAAGTGTGTTTAGTAATCTAGGAGGAGGCTGGGCGGTTGCTGTACAGTCACACTTCGTCAACAGGCGCAAAGTTATTGTTTTCACTGACGGATTTAGAGGCTGTTTGTTTAAAGTGGCAGGTAACAAGCTGAACTGAAATGAGCTTGTTCCCATTTTTAAAATTCTGCGGCTGCTTTCTGGTAAACATGGAGCACATAAGGGAAAATACTCATTGGCCCTATGTCAGATTGGAATTAAGGAATGCTTATGTTTTGTCTGAAAACATGTTTTAATCAAATTGATTATAATATAAGATGAGAGGTTTTCATGATCCCTCGGTATAACGCGGTTCACCTTTCGCGTTGTCACTGCTTCGTGGATTTTTTTTTGTGCAGTTTTTTTCACAGTGCATTGTGTTCTGCATCCTGATTGGCTAAACAGTCTCAGCGGTTCTTCTCTACCTGTGTGCCAATAACGTTATGGTACTTAAATACAAGTAATACAGCTTGGCCATTCAGGAGATGAAAACTGAAACTTTGAATGCCTGCTGGAAAAAACTGGCCAGAATCAGCGCAAAACCCGACCGGAGGCTCGCTTGACGAGATCCATTGCTCTGCCGTAGATACAGCTGTGAATCTCGCAAAGCAGCTTGGAGGAGACGCTTTAATGACATGACTCCGGATCACATTAAGGCCCGATTGATGCACATCTGCTGACCTGAAAACAGGTTTTGTTCTTTGGTTTCAATGTAGAGTATTTAATTATGCTGTGTAATAATTGTAAAAACTAAAGGTAACTACTTCGCGGATTTCACTTATCGCGGGTTATTTTTAGAAGGCAACCTCCGCGAAAACGAGGGATCACATTATGTAAATATAAACTGTTGTTTGCACTGTCATGCTGTAAAACTGGCTCTAATGTGGTGCATTATGTGTGTGTGCTCAATGAAAACATAAAAACTACAGTAAAAGGAAACTGTTTGACACTTCGGTGGTTTTATATTTTGATAGTTTTTTTTTTATTTTTTATGTTGTGTCTAAAAGTACAAACGGCAAATAAGGTTATTATTAGATTGCATGGTTCCTGAGGGTTGGAATGTTCAAGTTTTAAGAAAAAAAAAAAAAAAACTAAATTATGGAACAAGTATGCGCCTAAATTTGGTTAGATGGCATTCCCAGATCCAGGATCCAATTTCAGACGTGGATGAACGTGGTCTAAGTAGTGACCTTCACTTGTTCTGATACAGCATTCTGTTTTAAAATGTCACTGGTGAAGCCAAAATCCATTTGGTTTGAACAACACACCTTTCTGCCTCTTGATTCTTTGTAGATCATATTGTTTATGTTTACTTTGCAAATAGTTTTGTCAAAATTCTCTCTGAGTACCACCAAAGGCAGCTGAAGTATGACGTTTGGTATTTGCACCAGGCCTTGAAAACCTGAATTTATTTTTTTTGCTTCTTAGTTGGATTAACATTGATGTCCAAATAGAAAACAAGGAGCAGAGAAGTATTTTTAAACTAGTTTTAGTGAAAACTGATCTTTGATTCCACTTTTTTGTTTGTTTTTTTGTCAGTTTTGTTCATCATGTCAATAGTTTTAATACTTTTTGTGCCAGAAGGATAGAAAAAAACGGTAAGACAAATATTGTGAAAATAATCTTTGCCTATGTTTTTTGAGAAGATTAAACATTGTTCTTACAATATTACATCAGTGCTGTTGGTTGTTGCGTGTAATGACATTGACCATCTGCTCAAGAGGATTATTTACAGTAGAAGTCGGAAACTGAATTGTGTGACGAGCCTAAGCTTATTAGAGGCTACTTTCTCCGCTGGTCATCTCTGTTATTGTCTCAGTGTGTTCTCTTGATGTTATACATGATGGCAGCCTGAAAAATGTGGTAATGTTTTATGAAATGTTGTGGGGGAAAAAACAACCAGGGAGCTTTCTGCATACTTCTGTTTCCTGTGCGACCTAAAATTGTTCATTTAAGATCATGTGAGCTGGCGTAGCATGTTTTTATGTTGACTCGATGCTCTGTTTTGTGTTGACAGCAACATGAACCGTGAGGACCGGAATGTGCTCCGAATGAAAGAAAGAGAAAGGAGAAATCAAGAAATCCAACAGGGAGGAGGAGAGGCCTTTCCAGCAAATTCCCCCCTCTTCCCTGAACCCTACAAAGTGGCAAGTTTTTCTTTTTTCTTTTTCTTTTTTCTCTCACAGATGGTATGTATCTGATCAGTTAACAGGTATTTGCGACATAGCAGGAAGTGAAAACTTCATTATCAAGAGCTTTCACAGCGGTGCAGTTGTCACTGTTGCGTCATCTGCTCAATGCAACAGGAAAAAAAAACACAAGATACGTTGTTGTGTTCCGACATGTCTGAAAAGTCTCATAGTGATGCTTCATCTTGTTTTAATCCAGATAATCTCAGAGATTAAAGTGTGTTATGATAATGATTTGTTTCAAAGAATATTAGGTGATTAATGTAGCCAACTTTCAAATCAGAAATCAGTCTGCTGACAACTCAAGTCTGTCAGCTGTTAAAAGTAAACAAAGCAGCTCACTACGTTGGTGTTGCACTTCCTCCCATGTCTTCCGCATTATACCTGCATGTGCAAATGTAGGCCAGCCAGCTCCTGTCTGCCAGTTTAATTGTAAAGAGGATTTTAAGTTCTCTGAACCAGTTCTAATCTTTGCCACTAACCAGATTTGAACAGATGTAAGTGGCTCCTCTCTCTTAGCTGGAGCTAGCCATCAAACAAGCAGGAGGGAATGTGTTCTGACAGGTTGTTCTGATGGGAAAGCCACCAGAGGTGAATGAGTGTTAGGGTGTGTGTATGTGTGTTTTGGACCACAACAAAGTGAAAGATGAAAGCTGACATTAAAGATGGAAGAGTCCTTGACCTTTATCAATAAAATACAGTTTTTACTGTGCAGATTTTCTCAAGTTTTCTTTGAAAGTTGCCTTTTAAAATGAAGTTGACTTTAATGGTAAAGTTGTGCAGACTAAGAATGACAAAAGAAACTCTTAAAGTCTCAATTTTTTCGAACTGTGGGTATCTTGCCAACTGCTTGTGCGACCCTTATATAAGCTTTAGTTTGACTTTCTGACTGTCATGCTTCACTAAGTGGAAGTTTACAGCGTTATGCTTAAAAGGCCGTGTGCACACACAGCTGCAGCTGCGGCCTCCCGGATCTAGACCAGTGCAGCAGGAACCTTTTTATGGGGCAGAGTTTATATGCTTGCTCATTCGCGCAGAGTGAGGAGTATTTAACTTTCTATAAACGCTGTTGCATGTAGCACATTTTATTCTAATTTAAAACAGACGACCTATAAGCAACACCACTCAAATCAGTCTCTTTACCAAATTATGCCTCAATTTAATGAGACCTGAAAAGGACAAAAAGCACGTTGAGTGTTCTTGTTTCTGTTTACATTGCATCTACTCTAAAAAGTTCCATACAGGTAAGCAGAAGTAGACATTAGGTTAAAAAATATTTGAATTTACTTTGTCTTTTGTATGATGCTTGGTATCTGAGACTAAACAATGAATTTTGTGGGGTCAGTTTAAAATGGAGTTCATTTTTAAGTTTTTGTTTTGTTTCTGTTTTTTTTGCCTTGCAGTTTGAAAAAACTCCGCTTTGTTTGAGTAAGTTTTGACTCTGCTATGACCCCTGAACTGTTATGGTTTGTTACAAAAGTGCAATACAATCAGTTTTGCACAATGGACTCATTGTTTAATATGCTCACACAATATTTATATTGCTGCACAGCTCTAGTACTCTGCAAACGCAGTGAGAAGTGGTGCAATCAAGCATCTTTACAAACTAAGACAATAATGAAGCTGTAATGTTTACAGTTTTAAACTATAATCCTTTGTGTGAACTCTTCTCAAATTTACCCAACATTTTACTTAATGGTCATAGTTTAGTTTGACTTTTTTCATTGCTGTTCGCAACATCGACTGAAACCAACAAACTAGAAGCCAAAGAGGTGCTACTACTCTTCCTCCAGCTGTGCTAATGAGACCCAGGCCCCATGCTAGCAGGAGGTGCAGGAGTGCACGTTATGACCAAGCCGCTAACATTTCCTGCTGCAGATAACGGCTTGTGTTTCCTCACCCTTGGTGTGAATCTGACAAACAAAATGGAGGTGTGGGACTGCATGTGAAACTGGAGACTTTGCACAGTCTGCAAACAAATCAACTGGAACCCGTGGCCCTCAGAGTGATTGATTAACCTCCGTACCGACGTTGACCCTTATCTCAGTTCAGAAGGGCTGCTCAGAACTCAGAATAAACAAATGGGATTGGTGAGGCTCTTGGGCTAGTTATGGTTTGGACATGTTTTTTTAATCCATCACTAGTGGTATAACTCTTGATTTCTTTTGTTCAATGATGGTGTGAAACTTTGTCATTGTTTAGGGTAAATTTAGAGACTCATCCAGTATCATTTTGTGTCTGATTTCATGGTTTAAAAGCTGTGATCTGCTCATAACAGCCTTACAAGATTCTGATTTATCTTAAAGAAAAATAATTGCAGATTTAAAACCAGCATTGAAAATATTTCTTTCTAGTGCCTCTGGTGTTGAAGCAGAGGTGACGTCTCACAGTGTGAGTCAGAGAGAAGTTTCTGTAAACGGGGATTAAAAATTCTGAGGATTTTTTAAAAAGGCTGTTAGAATTTTCAAGTCTGGCATATTCAACAAAAATGAAAAAGCTTCATAGTTATATTTGAAAGTGCTTCATGCAGTAAACACACCATGCTTAGAAATAGTGCAAAACAGATTAGATTTTTACATATCAGACCAGTTAATGGTCAGGGCTGATTAGGCTTAAAACCTAATCAGCCCTGATTAGGTTTTAATCAGGGCTGAAGTGTCAGTGTATGACACTTCAGGTCTTACACTGAAGTGTATGACCTCCGAAGCAAAAACTACACAAATACATTTTTTTTTATTTTCCTTTTCTGGCTCATTGTTACCTCAACTTCCTGTTTTTACTTATTTCTGATATCTGCATTACTCATTCTTTGCTCGTTATTAATCATCACTCCATCATCTGGTTCTTTTCTCAGGCCAGCAAGGCAGATTTACTGTCCAACCGTATCCAGAGCATGTTGGGCAATTACGACGAGATGAAAGAGCCGATTGGTGACACTCTTCCAAAGCTTCCGGGTAAACCTTCGAACAGCTCGTCTTCCTCCGAGGAGAAGTCCGGCCCGCCTTTGTTTGGCGGAGACCAGCGAGGTGTGGGTAGTGGAGGTGGTAGCCAGAGCAGTAAGTGGACTCCTGTAGGCCCACCACCGGGTGGATCTTCCTCTCAGTCACAGAAGCGTTCCGGACTCTCAGGCGGACACGGCAGCCAGAGAAACAGCGGCAGCAGTAGCGGCGGCAGCAGCAGTAGCCAAAGAGGGGAAGTGCGGGAAAAGAAATCTAGTAAGCACAGCGGAGGCTCGGAGCACTCGAAGTCTCACACTTCAAGTCCGGCGAAGGGTTCGTTGAGTTCTTCCAGCAGCCACTCGCGGAGCTCCTTGTCTGCTGAACAGCATCACCACAAGTACCGCAACAAGTCACCCAGAGACAGAGAAGCTAACTGGGATTCCCCCTCACGGGTTCACACGTCTTTCCCCAGTGGGCAGCACTCGAGTCAAGCCTTCCCTCCGTCGCTCGTCTCCAAGCCCAGCTCCATGCTGCAAAAGCCCACAGCTTACGTGCGGCCTATGGATGGCCAGGAAACGGCCGAACCCAAGAGCTCACAGGCCGAAAGCTACGGCGGCCAGTCACACAGCAGCACCATGGGAGAGGTGAAGACCATGGGCAAAGCTTCGCTTACAAAACTCAAGATCCCGTCACAGCCTGTTGAGGTAAGACATCGTCTATAAAACTTATCAAGCTAGAAAATAATTTCTTCACGACTATTAAGGGAATAAACAGAACATATTTCTGCTTTCGCAACAACATTCTAACTTGTGATGTATAAAAACAAAATGTCTGAAGGATGACTCATGGTGCTCTAAGTGGAAGCCTCCTCACCTGTTCTATTGAAATCATGCTTATGAAAACATCAGCTAATCATTAAAGTAATGATTTTTTTCCAACAGGGATCCGGTGATGCCAACTGTGTCGATGAAATCCTAAAGGTAAAAACGGGTCTTTTTCTTTTAAATAGTTCATCAATCATCAGAATACAGAGGGAAACAGTATTGACTGAAATTATTCAGCGTTACCCTGGTCCTAATCTCAGTTTTTTTACTCCTTGTGTTTATATGCTGCTGTGTGTGTGCACGCGTGTGTGTGTTTTTTCTGAATTCCTTTTTTCTTTCAGGAAATGACTCAGTCATGGCCTCCTCCACTTACAGCCATCCACACTCCCTGTAAAACAGAACCCTCCAAGTTTCCATTCCCCACCAAGGTCAGCATTGTGCCAGCAGTTTAACTCATTTAAGTGATTCTCTGATTGTTCCATAAGGGCAGTCAGGCCTTTTCTTTGCTTTTATGAGGAGGAAACAGCCAAACCTTATTTTGCAAAACGATGATGATGATAATTATTATTTTAAATTGTGGATTTAAATATGCCAATCAGACAAACTTCAAAGCGAAAGAAAAAGAAAAAAACACATTTTTGATTTTTCTTGTTTACCTTAGGATGCACACCCTTTTCCAAGCGGACATAGTAAGTTTTGCAATTCAAATTTATATTTGCACTTTTTGTTTTTTTTTGTTCATGTTGACAATTAATTGTGTACCTACTATGTATTTCTGTAAAGTTTCACTTTAATTTTCTTTGTCTTAGAGCGTGGTAGTTCATCAAAGAGCTCCAGCAGCCACCAGCCTAAAGATAGCACGTAAGTGTGTGGCTTGTCAGAAGTGCATGTTTTTTTTTTCCTTCTTCATTGATTCACATTAAAATTTAAATAACTACATTTGTTGTCTTGGACTTAATAAAAACTAGACAAAACTCAAGCCCTGGAAGCAGCAGTTGTAGCACTTAGCTTTCATCATCTCAAAATTTTGTTTGCTCAGCATGCTGAAGGAAGATCTGATAGTAAGCAGCAGCGAGGACAGCGATGGAGAACAAGAATCCAAGAATGCCTCAAGGAACACATCAGCAAGGTGAGGTTGGCAGCATGAAGAAGTCAGTGTTGTTCGAGTCCATCAGGTTGTGACTTAAATGGCATTTTACATTTTATTAAAAGTGGATTATTTCAGTATGCATATTTTGGGATACTACGTTTCTAAAACTGGCCCTGTAGTGTTACCGTCTGTTTTTTTTTTTTAATAAAATGCCTACTTAGAGCCAGCATCATATCTGCTTAGCAGTATGAATCCAGCCATTAAACATATTTCACTTTTTGGTACTACAAAGTTTGTCTTTGTTCTTTTTAATTAAGCTAGTCAGAAAATATTACAACCAAACCTTTCACCATTATTAAATTGCTTTTGTTTGAAACAGAAAAGATAAGTTGTAGAGCCATTTTCTTAATATTTTAATGTTGACATAAATCTCAGCAATAATCTTATAGAGTGAATCAATACCTGCTACGTTTAGCATTATAATGCTAACTTACTTAGCATTGTAAAAAAAAAATAGAATGCTAAATTTACCAAAAATCAAGATGGTACATGTTAAAAAATATTAAAAATTTTGTTTTAAATCTTAAAAAAAACAAACATAAATATTACCTAAAGTCATATGTCAATTTAAATGTTTTATGTCCTCATGGTGGGTGAGAGAATTACATTTACCTGTTGCTGTTTGTAAGATTTAAGCACTTTCTGTTTTTGTCCATCCGACAGCAATAACAGTGAAGCTGCCGAGCCGTCTAGGGATGACTCGAGCAGCCACAGCGGCTCCGAGAGCAGCTCTGGTTCTGACAGCGAGAGTGAGAGCAGCACGACGGACAGCGAGGCCAACGAGCGCCCACGGACCGCCTCTCCTGAAGTAATCACTCACTCAACATCGTACTAAACTGTGGGGCCGCAAAAAAAACATTTAGACTAGATAGGTGTGTCTCAGTAAGTTACAAGAGCAACAAAATGAAACCCATATATAGATTTACACATAGTCAAATATTTTAAGTTTTGTTTTTCTTTTACTTGGACAATTATGGCTAAGAAAAACAAAAAACAAAAAAAAAAATCTGGTCACCATTATGGACCAAACATTTGGTTCATAAATTTTGGAAACTGTATTTTACTTAAAATAGGGCGGAACAATAGTTCAATAACAATATATATCGTGGTAGATATATGATCAGTATCAATAGATAATATATCTCATAGAATATTCAATATGTCAAATATTCATTGAACTGTTGTCCATAAACAGTTCAATGAACTGTTTATGGACAACAGTTCTGGGAAGAACAGTTCTGGGAGGATTAGGCAGAGGAAAAACTTTGCTGTTCAACCTTTCAAGACCAGCTTAATAAGGCTGGTGGCATCAACTAACTCACTCACTCTTTGGTTACCAAGCAACAACATGTTGAGTAACTTGCGCAGTAGTAGTTTTAGGTTTTGCCTCAAAATTGTTTAAAAATATAAAACAGCAACGTGGAGAGAAAATGGTGGATGAAACAGGAGAGGTCACGCCACTACTTGGCAATATTTTAGCTGTTAAAAATATAAACTGATCAATAGTTATTGATATCAACTGTTATGAAGCGCTTATATTGTGTTAAGTTTCTCAGCTGTACTGTCCAGCCCAAAGATTTTTTTTTTTTACAGCCTGTTCAACTGACATAAGTTTTTTTTGTTTTGTTTTATTTTTATTTTTGGCCATGTTCCTGAGATGCATCAATAAAATGTGGAATAGTGTTTGTAATTTTGTAATTTTGAACATTGTATTTGACTTTCCGATTGCCTCTCTTAATTCTGCGTTCTGCTGTTTCCGCTTCAGCCTGAACAGCCTGTGACCAACAAGTGGCAGCTGGACAACTGGTTGATTCCACCCAAATGTAAAAAAGAAGGCCGAGACTACAGCTCCAAAGACTCTGCCCCCCCACCACCCAGCAGGGACAAGGGTACCGAGGGTGGCCGGGGGCGACAGAAGTCCCCCGCCCAGAGCGAAGGTGGAACAAATCCCAGAATACGAGTCGGTAAAAAGCAGCCTAAGAAGTCTGAGAAGCCCCCAGTGGTGGAGGAACCCAAGGGAGGTCTGAAAGTGGAGACTGAACCGGCTCCAGAGATTCCTCCTCTCCGGCCCATTGCTGCCACAAAAGGCTCACGCAAACCAAGCATCAAAAAAGAACCCAAGTCTTCTCCACGGCCGTCGGCAGCTTCTGTCACCACAACCACAGACAAGCGGAAGACCAAGGCGCAAACCAAGTCTCGTGAAATTCTTTCTACAGACTCTTCTTCGTCTGATTCCGAGGGAAACGACAGCATTCCGTCCTCGTCACAGACTCCCAAGTATACGGAGAGCATCCGGACTCCTGTGTGCGTTTTCTCGCCCATGTTGTCTCCGCTCAGCGACCCAGAGGAGCGCTACCCCACAAGACAACCTCAGCAGCAAGTTTTACTCGTCAAGATTGGTTAGTCAAAACTTCTTATACGCCTTACAGTAACATGGAAAAAATTTCCTCTGTTTGGTGTGATGTATGTTTTTTTTAACCGAGGTGTTCCTTTTATTTTGGACGAAATGAACCCATTCCCTTCCCTTTCCTTCCTATTTCGCATAGATCTCAGCTTGCTGTCGAGGATCCCAGGGCGGCCCTACAAGGAGCCTGCAGAGATTAAAGTGGAGAGGGAAGATTCTCAAGATCGAGAAAGCAGTAAGCAGAGCAAGTCCAAGAGGAAACACAAGGTAGGGTTTTTTATTACGAAGGTTTTTAATGTCTTAACACTGGAAATAAATATATGTAAAGACATTCTTAACATCTTAAAATGTTTAAAAAAAGAAGATGGAAGCGTTTCTTTGGAAATATCCTTCCCCTTCTCTCTTTGCTTATCACATTCAGTTGTCTTCCACTTTTTTCCATTTCATATTTTAGCCGAGCTTAACCGTTTTTGTTTCTGTTGTTTCATCATCATTTATTTGTACATATATGGACCATAAATATTTCTTCACATTTGTAATTAAATACATATACTAATATGTAAGACTATTTACATACACATACAGGTGCATCTCAATAAGCTAGTATATCATCAGAAAGTTCATTTCAGTTATTTTTTTCAGTGACGCTCATTTACATTTACTACACATACAGTGATGTCAAATATTTTCATTTTGTTGCTTACAACTACTAACTCAAATTTCATTTTGTCATTACATTAGAATATTACATACACACAATAAAAGACTGTAAAAAAAGAGTCCAGTATCCAAGCATATGTATTTAGAAAGTTAAGTGAAAGGAAAAAGTCTGTTAGAAAAGGAGGTAAAAACAATAATCAAGGTGATCCAACCAAACTGAACAAGTCAGATAATTTAAAGGTCATTTAAAAAATAAATTGTTTTTATTTAATATTACAAATTTCTTATAAAAAAAAGAAGCGGTTGTTTCTGTTGCGGTCAGCTAGGGCTCCACAATGTGTTCTGATTATATGGTCAACAGCAACAGAGTACACAGCATTAAAATCACTCCAAGTTAGCTAATATATTCCAGGTGTTCAAGTGTTTTTCTAATATCATTCAATGCAAGAGGAATAATTTCTGGATTTTATGGCCATGTGGATACGCCACAAATTGAATTTTTACCAAAACAAGTGTCTCCCAAGGCTTTGAATGTGGATCAGAGGGGGAAAAAGAAGCAGAAAAAATGTCCACAGGGCTTTAAAAATGCCACAAAAATAAAAGAAATTCAAATAAAAAAAAGAGAGATTTATCTTTCACTATTGCAAAAAACAGGAATACGTAACGCATAGTACAAGTTTATAGGTTGTTAAATTTAAAACAAGACGCAAACCACTTATAAATCAAAGTTTTCCTGAGATTTTTTGATGTTTTTTTTTTTTTTTTTTTTTTTTCAGACCGATGAGGAAAGCACGAAGCCAGAGAGTAAGCGATTCAAGCCAGATGATAAAACTCAGTCTCCTCATAAAACCAGCAGTAAAGAGTGAGTATTCTGTCTTTGTCCTTATAATGATTCACTCCACTCTGGCCCACTTGGTGCACCAGCACTGCCTCATTTTGTAAGGAAAAGCAAATGTATTCACAAGCTTGTTTACTTCTCTTACAATTCAGAAAATAAACCCATTATCATTAAGCGTAAATCAGAAATTCACATGATATGTGCTTGTTGATTACGTCTTGGTAATGAAGTACCTGTAATGTTAACATGTCGTCTTCCTCTGTTTTCACTCTAAGAACTTTATAGCTGCAAATTATGTCTGTTATTACAGCTTTATCAGAGCAATGCTTTGTATTCCACCAGGTCAAAGAGACCTTTGGAGAAGAAAGAGGAGCCGGTACCCTCTCCCTCCATATCGGGTCCTCTGCGGACACCCAAGTCAGACCATCCAAGTCGAAAGGGGACGGTAAACCAATCATCCACGTTGCTATCGAGCAGCAGCACGAGTAAAAAAGCAGGTAGCCATGGCAGCAAGGGTAGCTCCACTTCCAAACACAAAAAAGGAGATGACAAGGGACGAAGCACGCGCGACGGCAAAGTCGATGTGAGGAAGAAGTTCTCTGTTTTCATATGTCCAAATTTACAGAATCACAATGTTTTTTTGTCCATTACTCTGTTTTTCTAATGTAACAAAACTTGTTTTTCTGCAGGAGAAAATATCTACTAACCAGCTGGCCGTGCCTCCTCTTTCCACGGACGGCTCTAGGTCTCAGAGATCCAAGATGGTGTTTGAGGACAGGTAGGAGGATCCGTTTCCTCTGTGGGACAGAGAGATTGCTGTGGCTCTTTTGCATTGCTTTTGTGTGAAGCTGCTGGAGGTCAGGGAGGTTGTTTATAGATCTGCCTGGATGACTGAAAAAAAACTGGATAAATCCATTGTGAAAGACCAGCTGATAGAACTCTGTGTTATTTTTAGCCTGTTTAGGGAAGAGATGTAGCTTTAATTTTTTATTTTTTTTTTCGGAAATTATTATCTTTTTAGTCAATTATACACATTAGTAAATTTGTTTGACCTGCTTATAATTTTGTTTCAGGGTTCATTCAGCTGATCACTACTTGCAAGAGGCTAAGACACTCAAGCACAATGCAGATGCACTGGTAAGAACAAAGTTTACTGCTAGAATCGGTGGTGTTTTTATGCAAGTTGCTGTGCAGTTGAGAGGACTTTAGTTTCATAAACAAATATTCATAAAATTAAGAGACTTTGGTAAACTTTATAAAGTACATGAATTATCCAAAACTCATCTGAAATATTAATTATACTCTAAATCGTTCACAATTTCATGTACAGAAGAAGAGAGAGAAATCAATATGGTAGATTAGTGTTTGGTCTAACGATCAAGCATAACATGAACCTATAAAAACCCCGTCTCTCCTGGTACTGATTAACTAAAATGAGAGAAAAGGAAAACAAAACTTAACCTAAAGACTGCTTTTAAATGCAACTTAACCACAAAGTAAGTTGATCATGAACCTAAAAGTCATCAAAACACAGTTTCGATTCAGTAATAGTGGTTTTTAAATTCATAAAACAGTACAATAAAAATGTAAACATTTCATTTGGTAAAGCCAGTGTATTTCTAATATGTTTGGTTTCAGCATCTAAACTAATGGTTCATCTTATCTAAACCATAAAATGAAGTGAAGCCAGCTGCATTAGGTAGATGAGCAGTGAATCTGTGTACTTCAAAGGTCCAAATTAATATTACGTACACAAAATTAGTCCAGTGCAAGATGTTGAATCTTAATCTTTATTGCAGTTTCTACGTTTGTTACATTTGATTTGCAAAGGATCTATTTGGTTAGATATTACGTCTCGTCATTTATTCACAATCTGCTCTACAACAAAAAGTTTAATAGCTGAATAGATTGTAACGTTACCTGCTGTATGCAGGTCTACTTTAAAATATGATTTTGTTTTATTGTTCTGTTTCAAATTCATGAGTCATAATCTCGCTGCTACAGAACCAACATCTTTTAGCTGCATACTCTCACATACAGATTTACAAACTTAAAAATGTTTCAGTTTTGTAAAGTTATTTGTACCCTGCTGCTGGAGTCAAAGGGCAACACAAAAACTTCCAGTGCAAAATCAACAAACGTATGCTGTTAGTGTGAAAACTGCAGTTTGTCAAATGAATAAAATGTTAACATTTAGTTCTGCATTTAGAGACACAATAAAAGTATTTGCCCCACAATTTCTTAGTGTTTTGATCACACTCTTTCACAGACAAACCGTTTTGAAAAGGCAGTGTACTACCTGGATGCCGTGGTCTCGTTCATCGAATGCGGTAACGCTCTGGAGAAGAGCGCGCAAGAAGCCAAGTCTCCCTTCCCGATGTATGCTGAAACAGTGGAGCTCATCAGGTTAGCAAAAACACAACAAACACACACAAAAAATTGAGGAATTACTAAACACAGCTTGCTTGTGTTTGGTATGAAACTTTTCGTGGGTCTAAGATTTAATGAAGATTGTCAAGTTCTGCTGCTCCTGCAAAGTTGAAAATGTTTTTTTATGGTTTATGTAAATATCCTGCAGTCCTGTCTGTTATTAACCTACAACTCCATCCTGCCTTTGCACTCAGATACACTATGAAGTTAAAAAGCTACATGGCCCCAGATGCCACTTCAGCAGACAAGAGGCTAGCTGTCCTTTGGTAAGTGTATTTACTGACACCACATGATGATGCTTCATTTCACGTGGTTGAAGTGTCCTGAACCCTCATAAACTAGTTTATGGAAATGCGATCGTAAATAGACTCTTTCCAAATAAACTGTCACTCCATTTTTGATTTCTAAAAGTCTTTGTCCACATTTTTCTCTGCAGTCTCAAATGCCAGTCTCTTCTCTATCTGCGGTTGTTCAAGCTGAGGAAAGACAGCGCTCTAAAATACTCCAAAACTCTCACAGAACATTTAAAGGTATTCCAGCTTTTATAAACTCCAATCCAGTTTTCATGGGAAAGCTTTCAAATGTCGTAAAATATTCCATGCATGATGTTTTCATCTGTAAATATGCATTTTCTTTGCACATAATGTTCTTTCACTTTTTTTCTCCTGACAGAATTCTCTGAGTAACACCCAGGCTCCCTCTCCTGGAATGGGAAAGTAAGTCATCTGCTTCTGTTTGTTTGGAAATGTAATCTTATTGTGTAAAGAAATGTTTCTTGCAGATTTTGTACAAACATGCCTGATAGATTTTCAGAAAAAATGTGATCCCTTTTATCCTTGCATTTAAATATTTACTTTTCATACCTTGTCATTTCTTATAGAAGTTAACTTTGTTATTGTATGATAATTTAAATATTCTGCTACATGCATTTCATATGTAATGCCATGCAAAAGCATTCACAATCACTTCACGATTTCTCACGCATGCCACAATTTCCAAATCTGAATTTATGAGAAGAAGTTTTGTGAGGCAGTGCGTGTATATCCTAAAAAAACAGCCATTAAACTTATTTTTCTGTTTCTGTCCGCAGTAAGGCAGCAGGAATGCCCTCTCCAGTGTCGCCCAAACTCTCACCAGGCACAGCAGGAAGCTACTCGTCAGTCAGCAGCAACAGCAGTGCCAGCTCCTCTGTGACCATACCTCAGCGTATCCACCAGATGGCTGCCAGCTACGTCCAGGTCACCTCCAACTTCCTGTACGCCACAGAGATCTGGGACCAGGCGGAGCAGGTTTCCAAGGAACAGAAAGGTAAAAGGGCAGGTTTTATAGTTTGTTATTCCAAACTTATCTGTTGTAAGATGTACTTAAGTTGGCTCCAGATGTCATGACTCTTGCATTCACATATTAATTATTATTTGAAAGAAAAAATAAAATCAGTGCTGAATAAGAAATGCAGACAGAATTTATTAGATAAGGTTTTATAAAAGGCAAAATTTCCAAAATGTCAAAACTCCATAAGCAAGGGATAGAAATTGGGTTTCTGCTTTTAGAAAACAGTGGACCCGTTATTAAAATGACAAATTCATATATTGATAAACTGGATTCAGAATCATTTAAATAACTTAATCTATAAAATTAACAAACTTTGAAGTGTTTTAATTAAAATGTATGATTGACCAGAATAAAGTAGGACACCCTTATGAAGTGGAAAGAAAAAGATGCATAGTTTTTAAAATGTTTTCCAAATGAAAACCTGAACAGACTGATTTATTCAGTCTTCTTTTCTGTACAAGTCCTAGAAGATAATTACCAAATAACTTTTCAGAAGTTTCCTAATTAGGAAATAGTCCTCCTGTGTCTGATTTAATCTCAGTACAGATGTTCTGTAAAGACCATCTCCACTATAGCACATGGTGATGGCAGCATCACGCTGTGGGGATTAATTTCTTCAACAAGGAAGAAATGGAAGAAAACCTGTTGAAGACTGGAAAACACTTGAGATTTGAGACACTATGGATTTTGAGGAGTCACTGTGTGACTTTTAATGTCACAGTCTTCTGGCTTTTACTTGATGCTCAGCTGTTACCTGTTGTTCAGCTTTTGTTTGTTTTCTCTTGCTTTCCCAGACTTTTTCTCTGAGTTGGACAAAGTGATGGGTCCTCTGATCTTCAACACCAGCAGCATGACAGAACTGGTGCGTTACACTCGGCAGGGTCTCCACTGGCTGCGACTGGACGCTAATCTTAGCCACTAGCGAGGACTTGATCGCTGCAAGCTGCTTCCTCAAACACACACACACACACACACACACACACCTCAGCCTTTCATACTTAGCAGCCCGTGCTCAAAGACACAACACAGATACATATCTGCAAACACAGCCCACCTCTGGTCCTCCATGTATTCTTACATGCTGTTATCCTCTGAGACATATCTCCAACACTGTGTCCATTTTTCTGCACCAGCTTGCCAAAACAACACTGAGCAATTTAGAAAATCTCACACCTTCAGCAGCACCGCATCAAATATCCCAAGAGCTTCTGGCCTGGCTTCACATTTCGACGTTCCTATTAAAATCTTCAAGGTCTTTTTTTTATCTCTTCTGCTAAAAGTGCTGTGGGGATTATTTCTTATGAGTACACTAAACCTGTGATTTCTTTTTTCCTTTTGCTTTTTAGGCTACTTTGGCTTTTAACTTTGTTTTTATACTTTATTTCACCAAAGTACCTCCCAGAAACACCAAAGGTGCTTTAAAATGAAGGTTTCTCTTTATCATTTTTGTGCCTTGTAAATGAGCTACAGGAAAATTCACCAATAAGATCTGATTTCTTTTTTAATATGTTTTTCCTCACTTGATGGCATTTGTAATCATCTTTTAGTAGCAAATTAGGGCTGGCAGTTATACTTTTTAAGAAAAAAAAAAGAAAAAACAATTTTAAATCTTTTTAAGAGGATTACAGAGAGATAGTTAGTTTCAGCTCTCTGGAGGAAAGTCTAGGGAGGATTCCGACCATATTTTGAAAATACCAGAATGGGCTTCAGGTGATACAGTCTCATTCAGAAGTTATTTTTTAAAACGGGGTAATTTTATTTGTCAGAGACAGTCCATCAGAAATTTAGATTCTTATCAAACTGCAGGAGATAGTTAGCTTAATAATTTAAACTTATTCTGTCAACAGCTCCTGAGAGACACTTTTACCACTACATTGTTTTAGAAATTTCCTCAAGCAAGGGCCTCTCCCACATGGTGTTATTCCCTTGTTTTTGATCCCTTTGTTAACAGTGTATTTTTCTAAGGAACTGCAGGGATTGTCAAAAGTATTGCAGATTGTGTCCACACATACAATGCAAATGCAGTTATTTATTCTGTAGTTTTTAAAACAAACCAAGGTTTTTCTGATTCGTCAGGGCTAAGACAAATTAAAAGTAAAGATGAGATTTTTTTTCTTATAAGAGGGACAAATCTTATCATTGACAGAGATTAGCAGTGTTGTATTTATGTGATAAAGATTTTGTATATCTCAGAAAAGAAATATAACGACCACTATAGATTCTATTTATATGCCAAGCAGATCATTTGTCTTCTAGCTAGAGCAAAATGCAAGACTCATTATGGGGGGGAAGTATATGAACACGTGTTTGTACTGTTGTTGTTCCTAAGCAATGACATTTTTAAAATTGAAATTATACTTTTCTTACAAGAAAATAGGAGAAGCATTGAGTAAATACAGCTGGTTGTTCTCCAGACATGTTAAATTAGTAATGCTAATAAAGCTTATAGTTAAAGATGCACCAATCAGGCTTCCAATTTTCTTTTAAATCAGACCCACACGTTACGATTTTGACCAATTTGGATATTTTTCCCCCTTTTTAAAGAACATAACATGGAAAACGGGAAATGTTTTCTGTAGGTTCTTTGATAAATCTACGAACCAAACCATATGTTTCGATCATTCGTCTGTTAATCTCAAAAAAGTTCAAATTCAATTGGTGATACTTTTAAATACTGAAAATACATGACATTTAGTGAACTAGGGGAAAAAAATTCAGCATTTTCTCAATTTGAGCTGCAGACTGAGGTGAAAATTGTCTGATTCTGATCTCTGACTGATTGGTGCATCTGTAGTTATAATGCTTAAGGGTTTTTAGATGCCATTGTCACTACTTGGAGAAACTTTTATTTTTGATTTTGATTAAGACAACATGCTGGAAATCCCAAGCTTGGGTCAAATAGTACTTGTGCTAAAATTATTGGTTGATTTTTCTTGATAAAATGAGAAAGTGCCACAAAGTTTAGGAGATTTATTTAGCTTTTTTTTTTTATTCTTATTTTTTCTTTAAAACCCAAATACTGCTTACTGTTTGGCCCAGCTTGGACCATTTTTCTTGTTGCTTGTATATTTTAGATTTTTCCACTGGCTCCCTGGACTTCTATTGCTAGAGGGAATACTGTTATTTTCTCTTATACTTCAAGAGGACAAAGTCAGAGGAGGTATTATTTTTGATCTATGCAGGATTTTTACAAAAAAAAAAAAAAAAAAATCTTTAAGGGGATGGAAATCATTTTTATGCTTCAGATTTTTCTTCCTTCTTTTTTCCACCTCAGTGAGAAACCTGTTCAACTCAAGCGGCCAATGCCTTTAGCTTTTGCAATTTTCTGTAATGTTGTATAATATTTGTGTACATAATAATTATTTTTTTTTATAACCAAACACAAAAGCTGGAGTTGTCTTTTCTTCAGTGGGTTTCGCCGACCCAATCACTGTCTTCATACACTGGTACACTTTGTAAGTTAAGATCTGCGCCTTGTGCTCCTTACACCATCTCGTAGTGAAATCTAAAAACAGAAAATAGCATTAGAATGATCTTTAGCAGTTTTGCTACTCACGCTTATTTATTTTTTTTTGCCCATTTGTTTTTTTCTTTTTCACCTTTTTAACAATTATTTTATGAAATAGGAAGATGTAAATGTTTTTGAGCTGTTGATGAGATTTCTTTGTAAGTAGTAATTAATCTAACTTGAACGAATCCAGGGTAAGATGAAGTTATTGCTTTTATTTTTAATTTTTTATTCTTTTTGGACGTTCGTTAGGAAGATGTTAACACTTGCATGTTTCTATTTAAATACAGTTGTATAAATTGTAAATATAACATGTCTTTAAGGGTAACTTTTTACTCCAGGTTGGCATTTTTTAATTAAATTGAAAGGAAAAAAAATACTGTAAATATATTGTGAGATACTTTATGCACATATTTTTTTTCCTTCTCTTCCCCCAAGTTGTTACAGATGAAATCCCAGTGTGTTAACACTGTAAATCAAATTGATTTCTCCATCTTTCTTCTAACGTGCTTGTATACTTTGTCTTCTTCTTCACTGTCTCATAGTATCACAGTCACCACATAATCGGTAACGTCTCTTAAATCCAAATGCGGATATTTTTTGTCTTCTCTGTATTTGATATGGAGCTGTGTATTTCATTACGTGTATATTGTTGAGCTCACGTGTTGGATGGATGACGTGTACAGTCTGTTGTCTGCTTCCTCCTGAGAAAGAGAGACATGAATTTACCGTGTCCAACATGTCTTTTGAAACTGAGGGATTTCGCCTCACCTCAGAGCAGTTGTAGCAGTTTCTACAGTATGTTGTAGAACTTTTCTAAAAAAAGAAAAAAAAAAAAAAGCTGTCTCCGTAGTGAGACCAGCAGCATACACAATGTACAATAATCTGAATTTGGCTACTTTTAAGAGAACTGATAGAGATACTATATATGATGGATGCAATATGTTTTAAAGGTACCTGTTGAGTTTGATCTTCAAACTTAGGTTATGTAATTTAAAAGCATTCTTGTGAAGTGAGTATTAATTGTGACTAATGGGAGTCTGTCCTAAATATTCTTTGTATTTTGCCGTATTGAGAATAAAATATATATATATGGATATGTTTAAGTGAATGTTGATTGCTTTATGTGCAAATGGCAAATGCTGTGAATTAACTCAAAAGCAATGAAATCCTGTTTCCCTAGACCAGAAAACAGTCTAGGGCTTTGGTACACCTTAAGTCCTGACTCAAAAGACAAATCCTCCCAGGGCTGCAGAAACTTTTTTCCCTTCTGCTTTCAGCTCATAATTAAAGATATACAAGTCTCTACTGCTGCTGTTTTGCTGATCCAGAAACTGAAACTTTGGGAGCCACTCACCTGAACACTTCTAATCACCAAGAAGAGCAGAAGATAAAGATTTTTTGTCTGCACAGGATACAACTCCAGAGCAGCATTTCAGTAGATAGTCAGCTGAGCAGTGTTGAATTTAAATGGTGGTAATTAATAAAGATGGAGAACAAATAGAAAAGTTTTAGCTGTTTTAATAGATGTTCATGCAGTATCTGCATAAAAATATCAAAAGAATAGAAAAAATGTACAAGGCGTCTTTTCCTTTTTTCGTTTAAGTCTTTTTAATCATTGGGTTGAAGATTAGCTTTAAACAATTACAAAGGAAATGAGTGCTCTTATTGTCATAGACTTATGCTTTCTTTGTTATAAAACCCCAACACAAAATCATGGTTTGTATTTTACACAACAAAAAAATTTGTAGAACTTCATAAGTTGTCCTTTTTTCTCATGATCATAGTTTTTGCCACTTTAAGTAAAATGTATTTACTAGGAGTGATGCCAAAAAATAAGGGACATAACTTGCTATTGTTTTTAAATGTAGAGTTTTGTAAGAGTTTTGCTCTTAAAGTTTTTGTTGCTGACTGAAGTTAAATGATTCAGTCTGTGGGATATCTGGAAACTGAAAATCAGATGACTCCATAAATGATAGTGGCCTTGCACAATAAATGAGATTCAAACACAATAGAAGAGTGGCAATAAGAATTCAACTGTTGAAGAAAATCTATATCAAGTTTGTTAAAAGGTTTGTGGGAGACTCGACGGGCAGTTTGAAGAAAGATCTTTAGACTGAGAATAATGTGAAGTTTCTGAAGATGTTAAACACTTCACATTACTAAAAATACATCTCAACTCTCCATCAAACATTCAAAACTTCTCTAAATGTCTGATGATCACTGCTTGGACTGCTGCTGTGGAGAGATGGGTTTCAGGAGCAAAATTACTACCATGTTTTCATTTCCTACCTTCCTTCCATTCATTCCTACTTTATCACTACATTCTTGCTTTTATTAGCAGGATTATTAATAATAGGAGGAGAGTTGAGCTGCATTGCATTGAAATAATCACAGCTTGGATTGAAACGGTCCAAAGCACAAATGAATGAAGCGACTGCTTGGGCCACCACACCTGCAGGGGTCCCCCAGGGGCTCCAGGACTGTCAGAGGTCACACTGATACATTTCCTGGAAAGGACTATTGTTTGACTGCGGACTAACTTTCATTTTCTGCTTAGCCAGTATTGACTTATGTGCTCTATGAATTCCTGTTGGGGCCTTTTCTCAACAAACAAATATTTAACATAAATCATGCAGTTGTACAGTCAGTTAACGCACTATAAAGTTTGCTAACTTTGTGCCTAGTTTTACACTTAAAAATTGCTAGTGGGAGGTAATTAACGCACGACATTCAAACATAGATATTAGTTGAACTATTGTGTACAACAGGAGGTGAAAATGCCTGAATCAAATTCTGTTTCTGGCCCCATCAAACCTTGTCAGGATTATTAAGCAGGTTTTAGACTTGAAATGAGTGCAAACGACTCTAAAGAATTTTTAGCTATTTTATCATAGATTGTCACATTTAATGTGGTTTAAAGGTCCATGTTAAATATTTATCAAGCTGTTCTTTTGCAAATGTACAAATTGTTCAGTTCCTAACATTGAAAACAATCCAAATATTTCAGCCTTTCTTGTTTAGTCTATTTTCAAAGAAAAATTTGTGCTCAATTAATCTTCCTATGCATGTAACCACAAAACTATTCAAAGTAGTTTATATAGCTTTGCATTGCAGAGCTTCTTATGAATGATTAGCTTATCTCAGTTCAGTGTGCTGACCTCAAAACTTTAACTCTTAATATGAACTCTAATTGTTTATAACTTTGACTTTTTCTCAGTTTTGTTTTTCTGCTTGGATTTTATTTTATTCATTTATTTTTGGAATAAGCACATTTTCTTTTAAGAGCCATAGACCATTGGTTCCATTTTTATGCTTTTGTCATACTCATTTCACCTTTCATAACAACCATAGCACTCTCTTATGTTACCATTTTGTTTTCTAACCTTGAAACCAATGACTTGGTTTCCAGCACTTCCTATTGTATAAGTACTGAAAAGAGATCTCTGGTTCTTTTCCTTCTTTTGATATATATGGCATTAAGACAACTGAAGGTAACATAGTTACTTAATTGTGCTATAAAAGGCACTTTATGGCCCTGGAAAATACATAATACTGTCGATTTGAAACTTTCTCTTTTGCTGCATAAATTTGGTAATCTTTTTTGTTGCCCTGTAGTTGTTTTGTTTACCGTATGCACCATTTGTTTAAAGATTCAAGACTAGCTTTACTATATTTTTTGTCAGATAATTAATAAAAAGAAAGCAGTGCTACTTTTAATAAATGCATTGTGATATATACTAAACCAGAAACAACAGTCTGTTAAATATGTATAGTTATTTATTTAAGGATAATTTGATGGGGTTTTTTGTCTTTTGATACTTAATCATATGTCTTTTAATGTTAGACAATGCATGCATTAAGAGTTTACTTTATCGGTTTATTGTTAGTTTAATTAAAGAAAACCTAGATGCTACATTGTATCTGGTGTTATTGAAATTTATTCTGTTGGTCTTGTTGATCATTAAAGATGATCCTGTCCTCATTAAAACAGGACAGGGGACATTTTTTTCAGTGGTCTTCCATGAATTATCAACTGACCAATGCAGCTTCCTGCTTTCCAAGGACCCGCCCACCGCGGCATCTGATTGGTCTGATCGTTTCTCCGTTACCTTCCAGCCTATTCTCTCCCCAGGGAAGGGAATAAGGTAAGCTCCCTGCTAGCAGAGGGAAAGGAAAGCTTATTACCAGCCACACCACTCATGGCGCAGGGAAAGGACTTGTTCCTGTGAGGTCATGCTGTTATATTTTCGCTGTTTCTCTCGCTAGGATAGGCGGCTCAGTCGAGGAAAACAAGAAAAGTTATAAGAACCCAAAGTGAGCGGGAATGTTGTCAGGTAAGTGAAATTTCTCGGCAGCAGCAGGTGCATGTCGGTATCGCCCTTACGTCTCAGTTTCGGTTGTCAACATTTGGCTTTTTGTTTAATAATTCACTTATTAAGGGGATATCTATGTGAATAAATATTATTTACTTTTAACACATTTTTGCAGTTATAGTTATTAAAGTTGTACTGTTGGAAAATCGCGTGTCCTTGAGGTGGATCTACAGTTGCTCTCAGTTGTTTTGTCGAATGTGGCAAAACAAATCAATATGTATTTGTCAAAGACTATTATTACTCTTCCTTTACAGTTACAGTTTTTGTTGCCTTTTCTCTCGAAACCTGCTGTGATGACTAGTCGGGCTGCGTTGATTAACTGATTAGAAAACAACAGATAAGAGGCAGGCGAAAACATCTCCACTTTTCGTGATTCATTGTTTTCAAACAACGTGAACCGTAGATAACAATTTAGCCTGATGCAATGGCTGGCGTAAAACACCGGGGACAGCTCTAAATACTGTTATAACACTTCTAATTGCTGTACAGTCTGTGTAGAAGAGGAGGCTACTTTACAAGACAGAAAGAAAGAGAAAAAAACTTCCCTTAAACTGATACCCGTCTCTTGAATTATGCACAAGAGGATCCTTTTTACCAAATGAGTGGGCTATGTTTTATTTAAAGTGGGAACAATGGGCAGCAGTGCTTTGGCCAGGGTTGCTGAGAGGAAACCAGACACTGGGGTTTTGTGCAGCGGCAGAAATTGATGCACTCATGCTGACGGTGCGTTGGTCAGATGGTGTGTGAAGGAGGAGCACACTGAGCTCTGCTGCTGCTCGGATGTGATGCTCAGCCCGCTGGCTGTGCCTCCCCACATGCTGTGATACCTGGCCTGCACAGAGACCCTTTTTATTGGATCTTGGATGTGAAATGCATGTATGTACAGCGTCTTGCAAACGTATACATACATCTTGAACTTTTGTAGCTTGTTGTGGAGATAGAACAGTACGTTTCTATATAATTTACTTGGATTTAATGTGGTAGACCAGTATAAAGCAATGCATAATTAAGAAGTGGGAGGGAAAACTGAAAAGTGTGCAGTGCGTTTGTATTCAACCTCCTTCAGACAATGCTTTAGAGTTTTTGTTAGAGTTAGAACTGCAAGTTTTGCACATCTAGAGGCCGATTGTTTCACAAGATCTTCCTTCAAAATGGCTCAAAGTGAGTCGCACTTGTTGAAGAACTTATTGGTATTGCAGAAGATTCTCAGGTGAACTTTTGTCTGAACTTTACCTGCCATTTCATCTTTGGCAGCCTGCAACAGGTGCGACCTGTTTTTCTCATTTGGCACACATAACATCTTGCATGCGGGTCAAAATGTTTAATTTTGGTTTTAATGTGGACAGGCAACCTCTCTACATGTTTGCTGTGGCTCTTACACAGCCAGCTGCAAACTTCTGGCCTCCTTTGAAACATAACAGTTACTTTCAACTGTTCAAAAAAAGTAAGATTTGTGGAGTACACAACTAATCTTGTTCTTCATGATGCTGTCTGCTCACTAATGTTCTCCAAAATACCTCTGAGGCTTTTTTGAGGGTAAAATCTCCTTATTCTGTGATTAAGCAGATTTTAGCTTTATTAACTAATTAAATTACTTCTGAAGACAGCTTATTGAGCTGGATTCATGTTTCTTTTCAGATTTCTGAGGTATTTTTTTATACAAGACAATGCATATTCAACAGGATGCAGCCAATGGTTACCACAGAAGCACCTGTTGATCCAAGTCTATTCCACAGTTAAAACAACCGATACCCCAGTAATGCAAATCCAGTTTGTGGAAGTGTATGCACATGTTTCGTAATGTCCTGTAGCTGGCGGAGGTGATTAATCCAAGCCTAAGTTGATGTTGTTTTTTTTGTGTTTGCTTTAAGATTAGAGAAGAAAGAGGCGGAAACAAAAGGTGGAAGTAAATAGAAGGTGACGGCTATAGTAAAATAACAGAAGTCTTGTAAACGTAGCCAGTGGGGTGAAACCCGACCTCTTTCGTCAGCCTTGTTTTCAACCATCTCTCTTTATCTAAGGGAAAAAAAAAAAAAAAAAACAGAAAAAATATTTGTTCTGTGTAGCCATGGTGCTAGCTTTAGGCTGAGAGGAAGGGGGACTGTGTGGTGTGGTTTTCAAGCAGTGGAAAATTACTTTTTGTGCATTTGAGTATGAGGCAGAGACTCGGATGTTTACATTCTTTATGTGACCTTTTACTCAGCCCACCTCTGCAGGGATGGCCTGGTCTGGTAATGAGGGATCAGTGGAGATGTGCTGAAATGTTCCCTGATATTTGTCAGGAGCTCTTTCCACTGACAGCTATGGCCGTTGTGTTACTCTGAGCTGAGTAGGATGTATCAGGAAGGTGTCGTAGCTTTAAATCAGTTAACAGTTCGTTAGTTTTTGTTATTCCAACCCTTATGTTGTTCACACCTTCCTGTAATGGAATCCTCTTCTTTTGTACCTGCCTGAAGTTTTCAGGAAATAAACACGTCTTTAAGGTGATAAGGAAGGAGCAGAAGCGGAGCACAACTCAAACTGCCTACAGACATTCAGAATAAATGAATCATTGATCATATTAAGTGTAAACCAGTTCAGTGGGATTAAATTCTGCTGCTGTTATTGCTGGAAGCAGGATACACTGAAATGTTAAATTAAGATTTAGTTAGTGCTTATTTGATAACGTTAAAAGTAAAGAGCTCTTGGCTGATCAAAGTCCTCCAGACACATCAGCAGCATGAAACACACGGGAAGTTTTACCTGCTCATTCTGGGAGATTATGTCATGCAGAAGTTACTCGTTTAGAGCTTTGTGATGCCATGGTGATACTGTCACCTAATAAATAAACACAAGAGAGCACGGAGGTTAGTCATCAGCTTTGATAGCCGTTCATCAGCTGATTGTTTGACGATAACGTCCTTGGAAAAGGCTGATAAAAAGATTGATGCTTGTTGTAGAAGTTAATGAATGCATACGTGTCGTTGCTACAATGTAAGGTGACATCACCTTTGCAGTTGTAACTACTGCAAAGGTCATGTCCAACACTGACAAGAAGAATAAGAGCAGCTTATTTGATTCTGTTGAGAGAGGCCACAGTCCACTGTCGGCTGGCATATTCAGGGTGTAATTTCTCTGCAGGATGAATAAATGATTAAAATACCACGGAAAAGGTTAACCAGCTGGACGAATGGAAACCGTCGTCTTTTTAAGTTTCAAAGGGTTTATTGTTGTGCACTTTGCTCACCCTGTTCTGAGTAGGTTTAAGTTTCCCCTTACTTCCTTCTTCTGCCCATTCACGTCACTAAAATGTGAACTCTCTCTTCTATACAGTCCATTTTTTGTCTTTTTTTCTACATTTCAGGGTCTGTGAAACCTGAGTTTGTTCACTCACTCGCCTGTAACTGTGATCTCTTATGAGACCCTCCCTCTTTTGTCAAGTGAGCAGAAAGGCTCCTTAAGCCCATATATAGCACAAGAATGAGGAACATAAAGAAGAAAAATGGCCGCCAGCGGTTATTTTTGGATGATACAAGAATTCCTCAGGATATTGAGTTTGGTTATGTGTCAGTGCTACCTTGGGCCTCTCCTTCCCTGTTGTTTGGCTATTTTAGGCCCCCATTGTGGTTTGGCAGGATCACACAACACAATAGTGCAAGAATGGGTTAAAAACCACACAATTTTTGATCATTTTACCTACTTTAAAATTTATATGATCTATTTGTCAAGATTTACATTTTTATCCAATTGAGGTAGTTTACATTTGTCTTTACTTTGATTTTTTCCATATATTAGAATTTTTGTCCTGTTTTTATTCGTCAAGTTACAATTTATTCAAAATTACTCTGCGTACCAATTTCCATTATGTCTTTTATTTCTGTTTGTTTTAACGTGCAGACAAATGATTGTATGAAAAGTGCTCTATAAGTAATGGTTGATATATTTATGAACATTTTTAACAGAAATTGTTGAACACAAAACTCAAGAACAGTTATTTTAGTATTGTGTATCTAAAGCAGTGGTAACAGGTATGGATATAGATTATGTTAGTTTTTGATCATGTAATGTGGAGTAAACAAAAACACTACTGCCTGAAAAACATTGCAGTGACTGGCTGACAGGTTGGAGCTTTGACCCCACATTGTTACCACATTACATCAAGGTGCTGATTGACGAGAAGGAGGAAAAAAGCCAGTGTCTTATCAGAATACTGTTTTAGATTTGAATACTCTCGATTCTGATTTTTGCTGCTGCAGCAAGCTGAGATACAAAAAACATTTTTAAAAGCTCCACTGCAGTCAGAAGAGTGTTTTTTTTATCCTAACGGTAGCAAACACGTAGTTTTCATATTAGCACTTTTTACATGCCAGTTTATTAGCTAGGCAATCTTCTTTTCTTTCGTCTGTTTTTTGCCACACCTGTTTTCAAGATGGTGAAACAGCAGGAAATTGTATCAGTTATGACTATTCTTCATAATTGTTCAAAACCAGGAGATGAAGAAAACAGGTATAAATAAGATTCCTGTGGTTTCAAAGCCATAATTTGAATTTTTTTTTAAAATGACATATGAACAACAGTTCTGAAAACTGTTGTTAATGGCAGGTATTTATTATTTTAGTTATAATGCAGAGACTCAAGTAAAAATGTAACATATCTACAAAGTTTTGTAGTAATTTCAATTCCTTATTAAACAGACAAAAAAATATCAATTTTTTTTTTAGGTTAACACAAATAGTCTGCTGCTTATCAGACTTGCTTAGCATGCATATAGCTTTAAGACAGTGCTACATTAATAAGAGTGATGGGTAATGCTCCTTTATTCACACCCAACTCTCCAGTCGTTTTGAAACCATAACTGGTTTTTTCCCTTCATCTAACTTTTCTTTTAATCACATTGTTTCCTGTATTGAATGCACTTCATGGAAAAAGACCAGCAATATATGGAGTTCAGCATTGTTTGCACACTGATGCTTCATGCCAGCAGGGTCTGTTAAAGGTTCCTCTCAGGTTTCACAGATGAAAAGACGCATGTGAGGAGTTATCACTGAAACCTGAACCAGCAGCAGACTCATTAAGTTATGTCGGTAATAAAAAGCATTTACAGCTGTTTGACTTGGCTGGACGTACCAGCTGCAGGTCTAAATGTGCAAGTAGAACCTGAGCAGTGACTCAGTTAAATTAGAGCTTTGGTTGCTTATTTTGTTATGTTGTAATGCCACACTAAACATAGTAAGCATTTTTGTTGTTTTTCAACCAAAGTTCATGTGACAATTCTGGCTTCAGCCCTTGAAAATTCTTATAGTATTTTTTTTTTTTGTAACTGTAAAGAAATTAACTAAATAAAGAATACTACTGAGTAGAATACAAAGCAAAAAGTCAGTTTATATACAAGAAAGCAAAAGTTTTGTTCTTCCCAAGTTGCAAAGTCCAGGATTTGCTTTCTTGTGATGTTTAATCTTTTGATTAATTGTATTAGACCTCCTCTTCACCAACATTACCTTTTCTCCTCCTCCTCCTCTTCCTCTTCCTCCTCCACCTTCGTCTCTCCACAGAGGTGGGAAACATTCATTGGCAGCAGTAAAATGACTCCATTGTGATCTGGTCTCCCAAAATTAACCACGGTGGCAGATGAGGTGCTGCACAATGAAGATTAGAAATCACTTGACTCCTGAATGTGATTATCGGTGCTATTAGGTTGCTGTATTAGTTTCAACAGCAAGACTGTTAAGACTGAGCACCAGGTAATTTAGGTGTCATTTCATCAGACCCAATAGATTTGTAACAAAAGGTGTGGGTGGATTTAGCAATTATTGGCCCATTAGACACACATTTGTTCTTTCTCTCCAATGTCTGTTTTATAAGATGATCTAGATAGAGGTGGGCTGAATAGGAAAAAGTCCATGCTGCAAAATATGAAAGAATGCAAGTATTCTGAATAAAACAACATATTTCTTTGATATTTTTACTTTAAACTTTGTGCAGAATAAAGAATAAACTTTTGAGCCAGATCAGAGAACACTATCTGGAACTACCGTGACTTTTGTTTTCCTAAATAATAAAATAATTTCTGCCTTTGTGCTAAGAATGTTAATGATTCCCTTCACTTGTGACAAAGTTGAAGAAAGTAGGCCATAGGATAAAGGTTATTTTTTTAATTCATCGTCAGTATGTGAGTATTAAAGTCCATTATCATACCCGCTGAGAGCTAAAATCTCTGCACTGTTTTTGCTGAAGCTAAATAATTCATAATTTAGATGTGACACGTAGGGTGAAAGCCAGCACATACCTTACATGATTGAAAATGGAAAACACTTAAGTATGAGGTAATCCTTGGGTTGTACTCTATAATTAATTTCAGATTCTGATGCTAACCTTAAGGTAAAATATACCCACTTAAGGGAGGATTTTCTAAATCTTTTCACACAAACCTAAACACTCAGGCTTTAGAAAAATAGTGAAATGAGATACATAGAGATTTTATCAGGCCACATTTTATTTTAATTGGTCTGCATTTTTCTCATCTCATATTACACTTTAACGAGTAAAAGACCATATGTGACTCCTTTAACAGCTGCTGCGTTTCTTAAAAAATGCAATCCGCAATCATGTACAACATAGCGACTAGGATAAACTCTACTTAGACAGCTGTCAGTGTTTACTTTGATTGCTGTGACGTTTCACAATGTTTTAGAAACTGCAGAAGCAGATGTGCTGCCACATCTTTTTACGCGCTGGAGAAACTTTAAGAAAACACTCGATACATTGTCTGCATCTGACTGGAGGTAACTGATCCTCCTCAGAGGAATGAGTGGGAGGCGGTGGAGATAAGGAGGAAATGGGCTCAGAAAAGTCAGATGATTGGATTTGGAAGAATGATAGGTGGACAGCAGTTTATTTGCTGTAGATCTACTCTGGAAGTAATTTCTTACTTCTAACAATTTCTATTTTTTCATGATCTATCAATCCTTCAGTTATATTCTTAGAGCACTAGAAATTGTCACCACAAATTCATTTGGATCTTTTGTATTTCTTTTTCCATAAATGGGTTTAAAAAGAACATAAGGTTCCAGAAATTTGAGTCTGAAAAGTATCGAGTCTTGATTTGAAAAATGTATAGGAATCCTGACAAGTTGATCTGAATTAATACAAAACTAAAGGGGACATTAGCTTATTTGTAGCTCATATTTTGAAATTTTCAAACTTCCTGGGAACATCTCAGAAGCTAAGCAATCTCTGATCCAATCTGACACGCCTGTTCTCCAGTCTGCTGCTGACTTCTCGGTCAGCCACGTCAGTGGGGTGTGGGAAATGTGAGTGCTAATTGTTAGCTCTTACACTATCTCTGTGTCTGCCTGGTGGATTGGTTTGCAATTCAAATCTCCCATCCAACACTGAGCAAACATTTCCTTGTTGTCCTGAAGGTGCAACCCTAAAGGGCAGCCCATTGTATATATATGGGCTCTCCACTTCCTGCTTCCTAAAGTATCATGGCTGGTGTAAGAAGGCATATTACAGAAATGTCTGATACTTATATCACACCATGTCATATAAACTGTGATTTTTCAGAGCTTATGTTCTTTTCATTCTTTGGTATTTCTCCTATTTGGGCTTTTGTCTGCAAAATACTTGGTTTTGGTTTTGCCAAGTATATCTGCATTTACAGACAATAAGTGTGTGCTGTGTTTATAGTAAAGATGTTGAGATCTGTAGTCAACAACAATCCTTTTTTTTTAACCATAATTGCCCGATGTTAGACCGGTTGAGCCGTGCGAGGAATGTGATTGGACCCCACTTCTACATCTTGTTTTGTTCTGCAAAGAACCAAACAACTCCCCCCGGGGATCCAACAATTACAAGAGGGGAAAAACACCTACTTTCAATAATGTAGAGTGTCCAAGGGGAATTGGATTGAGTGTTGATGTTGAGATTTTAAGATTGTTTCTCTGGATATAAAAAGAGTAAGGTTTCATGTTGGTGTTCTGATTAACTCAAACCTAACAGTGAAATTGTTTTCCTGAAGGGTTTTTAATTAAGGGCAGTGGCTTACAGTTGCAAGTCATGCGCTCATAATTGGTGCTTAGGCATCTGCAAAAATCGCCTGTGGCAAGTCGTTAGGTTGGCACCTCTTCCCTTGCATATTCTTCTCGCTTTGGGATTAAATATGTAATATCATTATATAAGAGGTATTGACTCTAAATCTTTGTGATATAACAACTTCAAGATGGGCTTATTTTTCCAGTCTGGTTGTGGGAGGAGAACTATTTGATGACAAAACAAAACTGAACTATGTTCAAATATGTCTGGGGAAAAGGTGGTTTAGACCAACAGCACTCTCAGGTAGCATTAGAGCTCAGCGGGAATTATTCACTGATATTTAATGCTGTGACTTCATACAGCTGGGTTTGTGCTGCATGCAAATTTTTGTTACATTTGGAAGAGTCCCACTCATTGTTCTTTCATCAGTTATCAATGTAGACTAACAGCAGGTGAGTGGTGAGAACATTGCACAGGTGTCTGTATGAGAACAGTGGTGTACACTGCAAAGGTTATTATAGTTAACTAATGAAAACTGATGGTGAGAAAATATTTTCGTTAACTGAAATAAATAAAAACAGTAATTAATGGGGAAAACCATAACTAACTGAAACTATATTTTGCGTTTATAAAACTAAATAAAACATGCACATTTATGAATATAATTAGCCTTTCAAACTGATGTGAATTTTTTTTTTTCTCCCATCAAGGAGTTTATGTCAGTCGGCAAATTACAGCACTCCATAATTCTCCTGGCTGCGCGTGCGTTGGTCTGCAAAATGGCAAAAGTTGAGAGAAAACGCCACAGTCAGTTATTGTTCAACAATAGTTGAATAAATTTTTTGAAAATGGTATCATTACTCAATTGATGCATACATAGTCACAATGCTACGCTTTGACCTTTTTGAATTCTACACCTAAAAATTACTCAAAGTATGGAAAAAACTAAAACCACTTCTATAACTTATAAAAACTAAACTCAAATCTGAACAATATTTAACTAATAAGTAATAAAAACTAGCAAACACGACTTAAAATTACAAAGAAAACGTTTCAATGAAATAAAACTAAACTAAACTCCAAAACTATTAAAACCTCGCTATCCTATTCTGTGCTTTATTAAGATTTTCTGTGGTAAATCATCATATTGTAAGATGAACATGTCAGGCAGCTCTTGAAATAGAAAGAACCACTTTAACAAATCCAGAAAAACATGGCTGTCCACCAAAAGTGGCAGACCTGATGAGGGGAGCTTTAAGAAAAGCAGACAAGAGACAGAAAGTAACTCTGGAGGAGCTGCAGAGATCCACGTGTTACAGGGGACATGGCCAACATTCAGAAGAAGTTACTTTATTTAGAAAAAACAAACAAAAAACAAGCTTTTGCTTACATGCAAAACACTTAAACATAAAGTCAAAGCTACAAGATAATGATTTAGATCAGAGAATAGACAGGAGCTGGATACACATGCTGGGCACACTTTTCTACAAAATCCCAACAAAATACACGAGTTTATGGCTTTATTGTAACAAATTATGAATTACATCAGGGTTTATGAAAACCACTGTAGGGCACTGTATGTGAGAACACGTTGTCCGACTGAGTGGGGCCATTGTGTAACTGCTAACAGCCCAAAGCTCGGCTGTGTTAGGTAAACAGCAAACACAAGTATGCGAGTGGGGGGCAGGGAGGGTTAATCTTTGAATAATATTTGCATATTTGGTTTTTACCAGTCAAATGGAGGCCTGTGTCCTGATTATGAAAACCTGTTTGCGTTGCCTGCCTTACCTGCTCCACCTGCTTATCCAGCACATTCTTTTTAATGTGCTTCTGCCAAGCCCCCAAACTTTCAGAGATAACACACTAGTCACCATGTTGCCATAAAGTGTTATGTTTGGCCTGCTGATAGATTTTGTTACTCTGTTTGCTTAGCCAGCATAGATAGCACATTGTTTGGCTTTATAGTGCTTATTGTGTCAGATTTTGAAATTGTCTAACAAGCTTATCACAGTTTTTGTCATGGACAATTGTGGAAATGAAACAAAAAAAAGTTTTGTAATGGACATACTGTTTTTGGGAAACAAGGTGTTTTCCACTGGGGGACCATGTGGTTCAGTGGTAGAAACTGAGCACCATTTAAAGAGCCCCTGGTTCTCAATGCCATTGTCCCAGTTTGATTCCCAGTTCAGTCCATTTACTGCATGTCCTAAATATTTAAGACATTGTCTGCATATTTTTAGTAACTTTTTTCGAAGCTGCTGATAATCAGGCAATAACTCAGGCCAGAAAATGGGCGTTTTTGTGTTTTTGGTATAAGATAAATAAACATATAATTTTATTCTGATCTTTATCTTCGGTCTCAAATTACTATCACAGATGTTTTTTTTTTATATGTTTTTTTATATTTTTTCTTAATTTTAAATAGAAAATGAATAGATATTCGTACTGTAACTGAAAAGTATTACATATAGATTATTACAGTTGGGAATAACAAAAACCACAAGAGATTAACGTCCGTCACCCTTTGATTGTGGAAGGATAAGATAGTACAGATTACTGATGACAACCATTATATGTTATTTCAATTTTGATACATAGATGCAGAAATCTAAAGTAAATACCCAACAAAATAATGGATTAGTATTCAGGCACATATTGCGTAGAGTAATAAACCAATTTGACACTGTGCTTTTAGAGTAAAACTGTTAAAAGAAGCTATTAGCCACCACAGTCAGTATTACAGTTATATGACAGATTCCATGTTTTTGATGGTTGGAAATGTTCCTGATTTAATTTTTCATGTCAGCTCAGAAAAACTGTGGTAGTTTTCGTTCAGCCAACTTGTCAGCAGTGTGCAGCAACTGGCTAGGGAGCCCATTGCTGCGTTACTCTATGCTCTGTTCAGCCAGAGAAAACTCCGCTTACACATTTGTTGAGTAGCTGAGCTTCACACACTCGATGAGGCCAAACAGTTACCAGTGTAACTGATGTCCTCCCTTCTTAGAACGCCTGTATGAGGAGGGTTAGCACAAACCTGCTAACCCTCCAGTAAAAATAATTTTAGAATCAGATCAGGGATTTAGTTTCATGTCCTGATTCATAACCGCTTGGGAAAATACTTTTATATGAGGGGGTGTGTATAAGGCTGACATGAAACTGTCATAAACATGACATAACACCTATCAGGAACATGGTGGAGTCTTCATGAATGTTTATGACTGTTGTCATGAAGTGTAATTTGGTAAATAATGACACATTAAGTGCAAAGTTGCATTAAAACTGCTATGTTCTGTGATTTCTGTGTAGTTATTTTTGAGGTTTTCTGTGTTTAGTCCTGTTCCTGTTCTGTCTTCCCTGTTTGCTTCCCAGGTGTGTCTAGTTACCCGTTTACTCTCCCTGTGTATTTGAGCCCACCTGTTGTCTTTGTCTCTTGTCGGGTCCTCGTCTACTGTCGTCGCATGTCAGTTGTTGTGTGTGTCGGCTCTCCAGTTGAACTGAGAAGTCCTGGTCTGCTCAGCTCTCGTTTTCAGTCGTCAGTGTGTCAGTTGCTACCGGTAATTAGCTGTGTGCTATACTCTCTGCCGTGTCACCTGTATTGGACTGTTTGAGCTCTCTTTATTAAATCATCTTCATCATCATCACCATAACCTGGGTCTCAGTGTTAATCCTCACCACCTCTCAAACCACCAAATCTTGACAAAAACTTGCATTAAAAGGGCTTTATAAGTGTCGGCTTTGCATTAAAAGTGTTATTGTCTGTTTATTACTTACATTTCCAGTTGGATTAATTTGTGTTTGAATCATGTTTTAAATCAGTTGGAACTTTTCTGAAAAGCTTTGCATGGATCCTGCAGAGTCACAGAGTCACTTCTGTCGTAGAGGGAGCACAGGGGCCTCTGTGGGTGAGTTTCTTTGTGTCTGTGGTCAGCTGGTCTGAGGGCAGTTCATTGTGCAGCAGGACAGAGATGGCTGCTGGAGCCTGAGCTGCAGCTCTCTGACAGGCAGAATCCTCAGTAGACGTCTCAGTTGATTAGCTTTCAAACTTTAAACAGGAAAATTAATTCATTAACCAGACAAGTTGTAGAAAATGGCTTTCATATCTTTAGTATGTTCTAACCTCATCACCTTTTATTTCTTAAGTTTTAATGGTAAAGATTATAGTTTTAACATCAGATGTCTGAATGAAATAAAGTTTTTAATGTAATTTAGATGTATTTTTGATACAACTATTCACTCAAAAAGAATTTATATGTCTAAAACTGATTAGACTCAAAAAAATGAAAATAAATGAAACTTCACCCCAAATGTAGAAGGATAAAGTTAGCTTATCAACCTCCCTGTTTATTCCTCAGACAAAATGTGTATCCAGCTGATTGGTCAAGGCTAACTAAAGAAAGCACTTGAAACTCTGAATCACAGGGTTTCTAAACTTTTTTCTCAATGATGGAGACTTGCCCGTTTTTAAACAGGAAGTGGGTCAGTTGTTATTATGCCTGCTGTCTCCTGGGCTTCCCTCTGGGGCAGGCTTCTCTTTGCTCTCACTCTTGTTTGTCCAATATATTTTCCATATATATACATGCACCAACCAGGCTTTTCATGATTTCCAAATCAGTGTCTTATGTATTTTAAATTGAAAAAAGAGCCTCAAGGACATGCTATTTGGCATTTAAATGGTGGAAAAAAAGAGAACTTCTTAGCTTTGATGTGTTGGACTTGTTGGGAAACCCCTCAGTTTTTTTCAGTTGACTGCTAACTGAGGCTAATTCTGGTTTCTGGCCACATTTCTAATTTGTTGTGTTTATTCATTTAATTCTGTACATTATGATGTAATTTGTTGTCATGATTTTGAAACACGAACCAAATGTAATAAATGTCACCTTTTAATTAGTATTAGATTTATTTTTTTTAACTCCAAAAGGCGTGCACGTTTACATCTAATGCCCTTCTACACACAAATAAAACCCGGCGTCCTGCAGCTGGGAGCTATTTCAGTACTGAGGAATTTCTGCAGTATCCAGTTAAACTCGCTGTGGTCGGATCAGGTTGCAAACCCCTGGGGGTCCTTAATACAAAAGTAATTGTGTTCGCAGAGGCCGGATGAATGTAATAAGTTTATCATTCACAGAGTCCTGTGCTCATTTCTCAGCAAGGGATAATGTAGTTCCTGGTTAATGGTTGACCAAAGATGATACAGAAAAATGCTATTTATACACTTTTGATTACCCTGTTGTATCGTGATTATGTTGTTATGTAACCATGCTGATGGCACTTTGCATAGCTGCAAAGACAGAAAAAAAACATATTGTCACAGTTAAAAGTTCATGCATTCTGTGAAGTTTTGTAAATATCGCTTTGTCCAGCAACCTGCAGCGACTAAATAAAGTAGAGCAAAGGTCTCTGTTGCTATTTGGGCCAGATCAGGCCAGGAATGCAGAGCTTATTAGACTGTGACAGCTTGTCTTGGTCAGCTAGAGATTTTAGACACTGATGTGAGCACTGCCCAGCAACTGGCAGCCATGGTTTCTCTCTGAAGCATACATGATGCAGACATAATTAAATAAATTTTTTCTGTGTTGACAATGACTTTGGAGGGAAAACTGTTGCAGGTGTTGGTGCCTTTCCCTTTCCACGCTGCCAGAGGCTTTGCTCTGTGAGCGCAACTTCCCACAACTTCCTGCTTTGCTTAACCGGCTTCCTCTGTTTCTGTTGGATTAGGAAAAGGAATTACGTCTTTAAGGGCTTATTGGAAACTTGATGTCAGAAGTAATGTCATAGTTGGACATTTTGAAATTTAAACTGGCTGTTCTAACAGTTTTTTAGTAGGTAAAAGTTTGTGTGAGATCAGCCTCTTATCTGCCAGCAGTCATATAAAGTTCTTTGAATTTCTTCTTTGTTGCTCTTCCTGCTATGATTGTCATCTCCAGAAACTCATGAGTCATGATGACATGATGAGGAGTGTGAGTTTAGATTTACTCTTGTTTTTTTACTTTGTTTCCTCTGCTACGCCTGGCTCCTATTTTCCTTCATGTTTTGCAATTAAGGATCTCCTTTCAGTAGATCTGAAAGGAACTCCAATCCACCCAACTGATGAAATGTATCAGTGAAAAAGAGGTAAAAGTTTCCAACAGCAAATATGACTTTTTCTTTATTCCTGTCGCCTGTCATTCAGAAATCTGATGGGGTGGGGATAATGTTAATGCTTAAAATAAAAAATGTCATTCTGTCTATTATGTTGTTCCTCCTTCCTTACGCCAACTTTGTCTTTTTATCTTTTTTCATGGATTCATTTAGGTAAATTACTCTTCTAACTGGAAACATTTCTTTGCATTATGTAGCGCTAATGACATTAAAACATAGCTGGAGATTTTAAAATGTAAATATTTCATACAGAGGAACTCTGTTTCACAAAACCCCATCTAGTTGCTGCTAGTATTAATTTATTCAACTACATACAGTTTAAAGATTCCCTCCTACTTTTATTTTTTTGTGACAGTATTTTTTGTACCTTTTAAAAAACCATTTGGTGGTAAAGAAGTGTGGTTTACACTGAGAGAGAAGAATACCATAGAGCATGAATTAATACTGCTAAAAGTTTGCATCTCATATCTGTGGTTTAAATGTAAAATTATAGCTGACCTATGATGCATCATATTTATTGCCTTGGGAAACAGAAAGTCGTAGATTACTATTTAACAATTCTCCTTAATTCATTTCCAGTTCATTCCTATTCCTTAAAGCATAAATATAAAAAAAAGATTCAGTTATTTTATTGAAATTGTTTGGGTATGTCTGATAGGTTTTGTTTTTGTAAATATTGTTAAAATCTCATCTCATTTTCACGAACCGTGTCTCATTCAGTCTTGCATCATGAGCTGAATGTGTTATCTTTAATCTTTAAGTTTCTCTCTCCTCCAGGCACCATGATGCATCACTTATCTCGGTGATGTAGTTTCTGCTCTTCTCGTCTCTTCCAAACACATTCAGCTTTCATAAATAAGCATTATGCTGGAGCGGGCCAGAGCCACAAGCAGGACGTGAATGCAGCTGGTTGTTGACACTGTCCTAACAGTAACAAAACCTCTGCATAGCTGAGTACCAGCTTCAACAGCAAGCAATAGGGAAGGCAACAAGGGTCTTTGTTGAACACTAAACGGACACAGGAGTTCAGAAAGCTCATATTGTTATCGAGAGTGGGTTTGAAGCACATTACAGACTGAACAGTGTCCTGTTTGAAGGCAGTGGTTTATGGGATGGTTTAGCTCTGAGTGTAAGAAATTCATGACATTTAAAAGACTAACTAGTGTTTGTTTCAAATGTGTCTCGAGTCAGAAGGAGGCCAGGAATATTGGCATCATTGTATTATTAATTTAAAGGTTTTTTTAAAGGTGCCTTTAAATATTATACATTAGGGATGTAATGAGCACAATATTTCTTGTCAAATTGAAATTTGTCTTGGGAAGAGCTGTATATTTTATGTCAGTCTTACTTTATTAAATGAACTAAATTGAAATTAGAGAATGTTAAGGTGAGTGGTTTTTGCTTGACACTATGTTGTATGTCGACACTTTTATTTTGAAGTATGACAAAAGGCAGCTCTTGAGTTTAGCTGATTAGTTAGCGTTGATCATCCTTATTTTAAGTTCTAAAATACTGGTCAAACCCAAAGTAGATAAATATATCCTTAACAGATCTAAAACACTTGACTGTAGTAGGCAATATTTGAAACTTTGCCAAAGAAACTGGAAGATAGAAAATATTTCTATTTTCAGAGTTTTTTATTTTCTGTCCAATAAGGGTGACGAGCCAATAAATTTGGCCTGTCAATTAAATTTGTCTTTCTACACATGGATGATAAACAATAGTTATCCCACTGTTGCCGACTCATCTTATTTTGTGACTTTTCATACAAAGTAATCGGTATTGGCACTTCAAGCTTTTTAAAGACAAATGGTCTGCCATAAGACTGCAATTTGTGCACCCTTGCTGTATAGTTCTCTAAAAGATCAATTAATTCATTCACATTCATGCATGAATTTAAAGCATGTCTGCTTCTATGTGTTTGTTTTCAACTACTGCAATTTGAGAAGTTAAGCCTGGAAAAGCACAGAATCTTAACGTAAAACGTGCATATAACTGAATTCTTCTCTTTTGTTTGGGGGGTGGGGAGGAGTTGAACCACTTTACAATTAAATAGGTGCAAAACTGCAATACTGGAGTGAATTATTAGAATCTGATTAGGGTTTTTAAAAGACAGATTTAGATCTTTCAAATATTTACTGTATTTATGTAACTCAATATTGTTTTCCATTAAATGTTGCTGAAATCTCCCCCCTCTCATTCCTGTTAACCCATTGCATTTACAAATATTTAGTTTAGATTATTAGGATATGTAAAAGTTCAGCAGTTTTTAGAAACTTTTGAGACACTAACATGAATTGTACAGGAAAACCTTGAGGAACAGAATAAATGAGGATCATTTTGAGGAACAGCTAGTTTTATGACTTTTTTCCCTATGTGGGGTGGAGACTGGAAGGTCACCCATACACCCACTCGCCGTTATCCCCCTCCTCCCTTCCTCAGTCTTCCCTCCTGCCTTGGCTAGTCTCCATGCGCCAGGCTCAGGGCCTTGGGAATGAATGGTGCCCCGGCTCTGCTCCGTCTTTGAAGCCAGCCAGGAATGCGAGGCCTCTCTTTTTTTTCACCCCTTTCTCTCTCTCTCTGTTGTTCGGGCAGCCGGCAGCACTAGCAGCTATCGGCAGCAGTGAAATATTCCCTCTGCTGCGCTCATTGTGCGTCTGAGAGCTGGACGTCATCGGCTGGCCAATCAGTGGCTCCCACTAGGCAGCCTCAGGTCTCTGTGGGGGGAGAAGGGACCCACTTAGAAGTCTTCCCTCTCACACTTGCCTCTCCTGGTAACTTGCTCCGGTCGTACTTTGGAAGAAGGCGGAAATAATTTGGTTCCTCTGGATGCAGGAACCAACAAAAGAAATCTTTCCTTTTCAGACGGTAATGAGGGAAGTCAGTGACTTAACCTTAAAGTTTTGGTGAGTTTTTGTTTCTTGTTTCCATCTTTAACTGCAGCCTGTTGTACACAAACTTTTTATGAAGTTCATTTTGCAAACTGTTGAAATCGAAGCAGCTCCCAGTACGTTTAGCAGTTTGCGTCCATCTGTCCGGTCTCCCGACTTATCTCTGCTCTCTGGCTGTCATTGTTCACTTCTCCTGTCTCTTGTTGTGGTTTGCGTGTGAGAGTATTTGTCTGGGCTGGTCACCCTTTGCCTCACCCTCCCTCCCCCACTTTGCTCCCCTCTGTACATTTTTTCAGTGCCTGTCCCCTCCATCACTTCCACTTGAGCGCTCCTCTGTTTGGTCGCCTCTCTCTGTTCTCAGAGAGGAGAGAGAAAGGCTGGAAACACTCAATCAGAGACACCGCAGATCAGAAGCCTCTTCATAAATTCTTCCAGTTCCCTTTAACACTTTTCTTGGAAGTCTCTCATTATGTGAGTTTTGTGTGTAAGCAAATTGACCACCTTGCATCATGTTTAGTGCAGGTTTGCAGCCTCCACAGAGTTGGCAGATCTTGAAGGAAATACTGATGTTGATATGCATAGCAAGAGTTTTCAGTCAGCAGTTCAGTTAAAGCATAACAGGGAAAACATTTATTTATCATAAACCAGAAAACAAACTAATTCAACTTATTCAGGATGTGAACAAGATGTCTTGTTCCCATCACTAATATAATAATAATATTGATTCTGCTAAGTCACTGTTTGATAACTAGTTGGTGTCTCTTTGTTTTACCAGCAACATTTACTTTTGTACATGCTTGATAAGCATCAAGCTTCAAACGTTTAAACAGCAAGTCATGGGAAGGCATTTGGGTCATGAGAGAGTCCTGTTATTAGAGTCTTAAACCCATCATTAGCTTGCTGGAGCTCATCTCAGTACCAACAATGAGTTCTTTGGATATCTGGTAATGACAGAAGATTTCCATGTGGTGCAATATTGCTTAAGTACTGGCAGCGTTTTAACTAAATTGTGTTTTTATTTGTAAAAATATAAACTTAGCATAGATTTTATACACAAAAAAGTAGTGTTGCCTTTTGTTGCTTTTTTTTCCAGATTAAATGATTAAATTAGACAACTTTGGGTTTTAGTTTGTAAAATTAAAAAATGAATTTTGTACCACTGATGCAATACTTTACATCAGTAAAAATATTGCATCAGTTGAATCAATCAATCAATCAATCAAATTTTATTTGTATAGCACATTTCAGCAGCAAGGCATTTCAAAGTGCTTTACATGATTTTCAAAACATCGTTTGACAAGGAAACAGTGAGAAAGAAAAATAAAAATAAAGTAAAAAGAAAGGATGAAATCATTAAAAAGATTAAAAACATCAAATACGTTGAAAGCATTAATTGCCATAAGCAACTCTAAACAGGTGGGTTTTAAGCTGAGATTTAAAGGCACCCAGTGTTTCAGCTGTTTTACAGTTTTCTGGAAGTTTGTTCCAAATCCCAACTGTTGCATGGTTTTACACTTTGAGTAACTATGACTAATTCCACATTCTCTTTTGTTTTTGCGGTCTGTTGAAATATGAACCACAAAATATTGTTTGTACCTATACTTTTTAAATTGACTCCTTAAGAAAAAAACTTTAGAAATTTGACTTTGTAAAGTTTTGATATGAAGTTTTTTATTGAAATTGTGTTAGAGCTCCATGTAAATCAGAGAAAAGCTGTTTGTGTGAGGGTTCACTAATAAGCATCATGTGCTCAGATATATTAACATTGTATTTGTAATTATTGTCGCAAATATAGATAAATATAGACATAGAAGTTTTAAAAAGCAACAATGTAGTATTTCTTAAAAAATGAGTAATTTCAGAAGTGTTTTTCATGCCACTTTGCTGTATTATATCTGTCATCTGACTAATCCCCAGATATTTCATGTGGGATTCCTGACATTTTTTCATGTTTATTCTGCAGTGTGCTCAACCAGCCTCAGAGCCCTTAATGAGAATGAGAGGCTTTAATGATGCTAAATAGCACATGCCTCCTTTAGCAGGTGGTTAAACCTTTCTGATCCTCAGATCTACATTGGAGACTCAAATATAAAATGCATATGTTTGGAAAAACTCTCAAAAATCTCTTTTAATGTAATTGAAAACATTTTAATGTAGACCAGTGGTTTAACAAAGAACAGAAACAACAGTAAAGCGTGACAACCATAACTAGCTCATGTGTTGTAATCTGATTCAACGCAAACATTTATATTAGTCAATTTTCCTCTTGCAGTTTGAGAACCCATATTTTGCCAAACTATCCCACCCTTGATCTGTGGTTTTTAAACCATATGTATGCCTGAACTGCTTTCTGAGTGAAGATATTAGACTAACAGCATGTTTTGTGTTTATGTTCTCTCCACCAGAAGCTGACTTTTTCAAGAGGCTTTAACTTAACAGAGTGAGGAACATGACCTAATTTGAAATTAATAAGACAACTGGGTGCAGTCACGTTAGTGGTAGCTCCCCAAGTTCCCCCCTCCATCCACAAGACGGACAGATGCATCACTGTACATTCTTATACGTATGATTTACAAGCCCTGCCTTTCCCTTCCTGCCTTTTACCCCAACCCTTCATGGATTCTTACAGCTTGCACTTTGAGAGAATGAGCAACGTGGACCTGCATCCTCTTAGCCTGTCTGTAAGCCGGCTTTCGCCAGCCAAGTCCAACAGCAGTATTGCTGACCATCTAAGCCACCACCAGCACGGCAAAGGAGATTCTGCATACAGCTCCTTCTCTGGTGGGTCCACTGCCCCAGACTACCCATCTCCCTTCCTCCCTGATGACCTGCAGTCCAGCTCCTTCAGCCACTATGCTGACCTTAAATATGTAAAGTCTATCTACCATCCAACCCAGATTCTGCAGTCTGACTCGAAGACCATGGATCAGCTCTACCGCTCTGTCGAAGCCATCTCACAGCAGTATCACAAAAACTCTGATTTGAACTACCATAGCCTCAATGGCAGCGAGAGTTTGCACAACAACGCACACCCTAAAAAAGAGGTGCATTCGAGGACTCCGTCCCAAAGTGGTCAGGCCCCACCGGTACCAGTACGCCTTGATAGTTTTATAGCCACTAAAAACTTGGAGAACAGCAGGGCTCACCTCCATGGTACTGAATTTAAACCCCTGCCCCAACAACCTCAACAACAGATTCGACTCCATGGCCGACCACATTCTCAGAATCTAAATTCCCCAAGGTCAGAGACGGCAATCCTAGATAAGAGCAGCTCAAACCTGAGTTCTGAGCCATTGTACTCTGTTTGGAGAGGCTCTCATGAGATGCAGCAGATCCAGCATCCACCAAGCTACCGGCTGCACCTCCAACTTCACAACCAGACCAGGGTGAACCCAGAAAACCCTTCCATTGTGGACAGCAATGCTGCCGCTGAGCTCCACAGCCAATCACCACCTCACGGTAGAAACCAGCCTGAACATCTGACACCCAAACAGACTTCTAGCATGGTTGGCTGTAATGGAGACCATAAGATTAAATCTGGTGGTCCTTTTCGAAGCGAGCACAAAAGGGCACACTCAGCTCAGGAAGCGCGTGGTTCTTCAGAACTGCAGCGAGCCGACAGTCCCTGGAACGGCAGCCAGAGTTGCCTAAGCAGCAGCATTCAACACAAGGGTCAGTTCTACTTTGTCACAGGGGTGTACAAACCATCCGAACCTGGTGTGAGGACACATTCTGCAACCATATGTGGTACAGAAGCTGCAAGGGAGGTCTCAGCTGCGTTAGAAACCCACCATCAACGAGACAAACCACGATCCCACAGCACTATGGATAACTTTTTCACACCTTTCCATGAGAGTTCGCATACGTCCATGATTCCAGAAGACGAGGAGGTTTTCACTTCTGTGGATCAGGGAATGGTCCAGATGTCCAAGAGCCTGGACCAGGAGAATTACACCCCACCCCACATTTTAAATGTCTTGGACGAAAGTCGCGAGGTTGGCCGCCACACAGCAAGTAACCCAATATTCTACTGCGGACCTGACGGAAAGAGCCCACCGCAGTCAGCCACTCATAAAAATGACGTCAATTTGGTGATGGGCAACAAGTCGCCGAGCCACAACAGAAGAGAAGATCATACCAACAGAGGGAAGTGGCAGCCTTTGGAAGACATTGCTAGTGAGAGGATAAACAAAGAGACAACACCACTGCTGTATCACCTCACTGGAGCCAGTCGAACAGCAATGCAGCCCAATCCAGATCCTGGATTCAGTGGAAGGAAGGATGGTGTCCTTAATAAATCCGTCCAGGAAGAGGTGGCAGTAAATAATAATGAGACACCTGCACAAGGTGACACTAGCCGGAACCACAGAGGAAATGTTCTGTCTGCTGCTTGCGGCACCCTGGATGACTCTTTTAAAAAGTACTACAAAGAGAAACTTAAGGACGCCCAGTGCAAAGTCTTGAGTAAGACGTCATTTAAGAGGCGAGACCTGCAGCTGCCTTGGCCAAATTGTTTGACGCAAAACTCTGAGTGCAGGCCTGCAGTGATTCACTCATTTTCCTCATCACAGGACTCTGAGATATCAACAGACACACTCACCCCATCTTTGACATCCGAGGACACAGAGAAAGGCAGCATAGCAGAGGTCGGGGACATTCAGAAGGAAATTGAAAAATCGTTTGAAATGAAAAATGCGCGGATGGCAAAAGTGGCTCAGCCTCAAGTGGCGCGTATCGGAGGCAGAAAACGACTGACCCCCGAGCAGAAGAAGATGTGCTTCTCCGAGCCAGAGAAGCTCAACGAGCTCGGCAGCACGCCCAAACACTCGGTTTGCCGCTCGTTTGGGAATGAAAGTGAAGGATTGTTTGCAGCTGAGTTTGAAGGAGAGGAGGCGACGCAGCAAGCGGAGCAGGGACTGGTCGCAGCACGGAGGGAGATGTTTGAGTCAAGAGGTCGAGCTCTGTCTGTCTCAAGCGCGTCAAAGACGAACCTAAAGCATGTTCAGCATCAGGCCCTCGTGGAATACATGGAGCGAAAGACGGGCCAGAAAGTGGCCGAGCCACAGCACCCAGCATCTCATTTACCAACTCCATCCAGACAAAGACATTCTCTCGGTGAGAAACCATTTGACTGGAATCCTCGCCCACAATCGTGGAATCATGAGAAACACACGAAGAAGAAACACCATAGACCCCACTCTGCTGGGCGTATTCTTGATTCACCCAGTAGCTCCATCAGGTACTAAAGAATCACACATTAGACTGTTTCTACCTTGACACTCAGATAAATTGAAGATTGTGTTTTAATTTCCCAAAACAGATATGCCCAGTTCTTTTCTGCCCAGTCCTGCTCAGGCCACTATCCTGGCCACCAAAACTCTTCCAGAGCGAGGGAGAGTCACGGTCCACCTCAGGGAAAATCTGCATCTGCAGACAGTCTGTTGGACCAGCGGGAGCCGGACAGTTTCCTCAGGAACAGATCCACATCCACACCACATACATTTCAGGTACATCACTAATAGATTTACTCATTACTTTCCTTATTTTGTTTCTACTTTTAAACTAAATGCATCTTCTCAAAAAGATAAAACAGTAGAAAAATCTGGTAAAATGTACATGTGTATTTTCCATTGGGACAGCAGGCGCATGACAAAGAAGAGAATCCAGAACCAGTCGGCACCATGGAAACCCAGAGGTATGTACCAGTGGCAACAAAAAGGGACATTTTAATTGGTTTTTAGGTCAGGAGAGTATTAGGTCAATGATGTGTTCACCGAGCATAAATCTCATCTTAATTCATTGTGGCACCTAAAACGTTAACACCCACCCACTCCAGTGAACAACATTCTTTTGAAAAGATTTACACAAGCGCCATAGACCAGGAATAAAAGAGCCGGGGTACAGAAGAAAACCATTTAGAGGATGCAAGAGATATGAGACTGGGCCGGTGGTTATTCTTTCAGCATGACAACATCAATAAAAATCCGGCTACAATGGAACCACTTAGATCACAGGATAATCATGTGCTGCAATGGCCCAGTTAAAGCCCAGATGTAAGTCCTATTGAGAAACTCTGATAACAGTTGCTTTTCAGACACTGTCTGTCCAGTCTGACTGACCGCAAACCATGTATCATTTTTCTTCCAATTCACAATTTTCCACTGATTAGTGTTGGTTTTTAAGATCCCACCGAAATACATTGAAGTTTGTAATTGTTATTGAGCAAAATTTGAAAAATTACAAATAGATTGGCAAGACACTTTATTTCTTTTAGTCATTCATATTTAAATCTCCACTTTTCCAGAGCTTGGTTTGAGCTTTTTCCTTCTGTTTTATTCTGAATTTTATCGTCAATTTCAGCTGCCAGAAGAATGAAGCAGAACAGCCATCAGAGAAGCGAGTCCCTGAAGGCCAGCAGCGCTCTCGGAAGGTGGGGCAGAGGGGAAAGTCCATGGAGGAGCTTGGAGCATCCAAGATAACTAAAGTATCGACCCTGAGCAAAAGCTCAGAGCACCTGGATCAGCTGCGGAGGAATTCAGCTGAGCCTGCAGGAGGGAGCAGAAATGACAGGAGTATTTCACACTTTGCTGAAGACGGAGACGCTCGACGGCAGGAAACAAGAAAAGAAGCAGAGTTTGTTGGTCAGAATAACTCTCAGGGACAGAACCAACACCAAACCCAGAAACTTCCTCCCCAGAAGCAAAGCTCTGAGCAGAGGGAGGATGCAACAGGAGAAACAGGCTCTGGTGGATCCGTCTCTCCAGTCTCCGGTGGAGAACCCAGCGAGACATTTTCCAACCCATCTTCCCCCAAAGGTCAAAAGATCAGCGAATGGGAGATCAAATCCTCCTGTTCCACACCCACCCAGACAAAGCGTCCTTGTGAAAGCACACCTGTCTCCAGGTAAGAGGAGACTTTGTCATTCTGTTTTCTGGATGCCAACTGAGGTTCCTAAGTTATTTTATTATGTACCTGGTTCTGCCTCTTCAGTTCTTAATTATGATTATTTTATTTCTAGTAGAAGTGGGACTTCCCCAAGATTAGAGGGGGAGCAAACTGTGGACAAATCAAGTGGCGAGACAAACCACGAAGTGACTCTGAGCTGCGGCGTCACCACTGATCCGTCGCTGTGGATTCTCCCACCAGAAGAAGAGCTCAAAGCGGATCTCCAGAACTCCTTTCAGACAAACAATGTTTCCGACGAGCGTGGCGGCTCCATCGCCACGAAGCAGACAAGCGACTCCTCTGTGTCTCCCTCTACGTCTGCCTCCAAAGCAGAAGTCAGTCACCAGGCAGACGAGCCGAAAGAACCGGATCTGGAAGCTGAGAAGGTGGGACAAAAGGAGGAGACGGAGATGAGGGAAATGCCAGAGGGAGAGACAGACAGCTCAGAAACGTCTGCCAGGAAACCTAAGTGGGAGGAACTTGTAAAGGCGGTGGTTAAAGCTGACCAGTCACTGGCCAGGGTGCTCTGTCCGCTGGCCAGTCGTAAGACTGGCCTGATGCTGATGGAGCAGCTTCTGTCGGAGGACACCCTGCTGATGGAGGAGCACTACAAGAAGAAGCAGGAGCAGAAAGGAGCTGGTGAAAGGTGAATTTAGGGGTATAGCCTGGTTCAAACTTGGATTTGTTTCACACACATTTTGACCTGTCATCCCTCCAAGTGACAAAAACTGAATCTAGTATCAAAAATGACTTTATTCACACATTTGGACAGAGCAGACAAGTTAATCATGACTGCTTGATGAATGTTTCCATGAAACTTTACACTGGCTCCACAGCTGAGCTTTGCCAGTGTTGCATTACATTTTGTTACGCCACATGTGCAGAGACACCTGGTTATTTGCTTAGACTGGGGTGTGTGTCTGGGTAAGCAGATGCATGGAGACAGTGTTCTTCTGTTTCTGCTTTTTGTAATGCCTCTTGGCTTTCCTCAGCGTTCCGCAACATTGACACAGCAAATATGACATTTTTGCCAAATCATGCCTGAACTGCAAAAACAGCAGAGAACGTTTGGATGAATGAAGTTGTATTGACATAAATGTATTTCTGTCTTTAGCAACGAAGCGGGTAAAGGAGCTGAACCATCTCCATGTCCGCCTGATTCAGACAGCGAGAAATCTCAGTGTATGGATGAGCAAAGCCAAGCTGATATCACTGAGATGAAGGTAATTATTAGATTAACAAGCAGCTCAAATAATGAGCTCATTATGAAGAATGAAGTATTGACATGCATAAATGTTTTTCCTGGGTTTTTAGTAAGATAAGTTTAAATATGTCCTAATGTTTTAGACTACTTCAGTGTTTCCTGAATTTGGTGTAAACAGGATGAATGTTGCACAACTGCAGCTTCCTTTGGGTTTCTACTTTTTAACCAAGTCTGGTGATTTTAAATTGATACTACCTGGTTGCTATTTGGCCTTAAGCGGATCCATTTCACTACAGATAGCCATGTCCCTTATCACATTATGTTCTGTCTGCCTCTTATCAGAGTCTCTAGCTTGTGTAATATCTGGCTTTGCAGCTAACTCTCGTTTTTCTTCCTGGCTGCCCTGCAGACTCTCTCCTGTAACTTCATATCTTCATCCTTAATCATTTTCTGTGCCTTGGAATATTATTCATGCATGTTGAACTTTTCCACATTTTATGCTCTGAGAAACACAAACTCCAGTCCATGTGATTGTTGTTTTATTTGAAAGACCAACCTGGACGGAAGAAAAATTACGCACAAATTTAAACTTTTGCAAATACAGATGCAAGTCTGTTAGTATTTCTCTCTACCTGGTTTGGACATTAAATTTGTGCCATTTTGTTTTTGCAAAACACCTCAAGCTCAGCCAGGCTAGACGAGATGATATCGAAAGCATCTGTGAATTGAGGTTCAAGTCTTGTCGGAATGGCCCAGTCAAAGTATGTTTGTAGACAAAATAGTTCCGTTTTGGTTTCATTTGGTAAGAGGTCATCCAGGTCTTTGCTATGTGAGCCAAACTGCTAATGAAGCTTCTGACTTTCTGTCAACAATGATTTTCTTATTGGTGCTTTTGTCAGATTTTTGTGGTATTGTAAAGAATAATATGTGAATTGTATTTAAGGGCAGCAGAGTAAACAAGGTTGGCTACAAATGTTTGCCACACTTTTCAGACTTTAATTGCAATTTTGAAAGTAAAGTCATGTATCTTTTTCCTTCTGTTCCACATTTATGCACTAATTTTTGTTGGTCTACTGCATATTATCTCTAGTAAATATATTAAACTTTTTGCTTGTAGCCATGGCAACAGTGAAAAGATTCAGAGGTTGTGAATTGTTTCTCAAAGCATATTTTTCCGTTGTGTTCGCAGCTTTTGTTAGTTTCTTATATCAACGAGCATCTGCGTTCTCTGGAGGAGTCGCGCGGAGCCCTGCAGACAGAGGTGGAGGAGAACGCGGCCCTCGGGGAGGCGATGAAGCTGCTGGTGGGCGAGCGCTGTCTGCCAGTGGAGCTGGAGAGGTACAACCTGTTCATCGGGGACCTGGAGAGGGTGGTCAACCTGCTGCTGTGCCTTTCTGCCCGGCTGGCCAGGGTGCAAAACGCCCTGAGTGTCGTGGACCAACACACCGACGCTGAGGAGAAGGTAGGAAGCCGGTTTGTTCTTGTTGCTGTTGGAGTTTTGCTGTTTTTAGATTTTCATTTTTGCACTGCTTTGTTGTTATACGATGGGCTAATAGGGCTACATTAATTCAGTTCAGCTCAACTGAGTTAATTTATGGTGCTAATTAACAACAAATGTCATCTCAAGGTGCTTTGCAAAAAAAAAAAAAAGTAATAATATCAATTCAATCAAACATACATTCCAATTGATCCTAGTTATTAAACAGTACAGTATGCTCAATTAATTATTCAAAGTAGATTTAAAAAGAAAAAAAAAGAAAATTGTGAGAATAAAGTCATAGTATTGCCAGAATAATGTTGAAATAATGTATGAAAAAGGTGGCGAGAATAAAGTCATAATATTTCTGGAATAAAGTCATATTTTTACAAGAATAAAATTTTAATATTATGACTATTCTGACAATATTACAACTTTATTCTTGTACTTTTAATTCTCTTGTAAATTAAAAAAAAAATTCTTGTAGCACTTTGACAATTACAAGAGTTTAAAACATATTCTTGCACGCTATGTTTCTTAACATGGCATTAATACTACATTATCTTTTTTGTTTTATTTTTACGAATCTCTAACTAGTTTCGTCTTTGCTGTCTGCATAAAATATAATATACAATAAAGTTAAAAGATTATCAATGAGCGGAAGGTTTGATAATAATCAGCTAATGTCCTCCAAAGCCTACCATCAGCGCTGCATGTTATGTTTTCTTTTACGCTTCTGCCTGTCGCTCCTAATGCTGTTTACACATACACACTAATGCGTGTGAGTAAAAGCAGACAGTCAGCAGGTGGTTCTAAGGACACATTATTTTATGTAACCATGCAGCTCATTCAGAGCGCCTGGATAAACAACAAGCACAAGCGGCTCTGATGCCGTCAGCTTTACGCTGGTTGGGTTTACTTTTGCCAAATCAAACACAGCAGCAGGGAGAAGTTGAAGGGCAGCTCTGATGAAGTCAAGGCTTCTAACTGTGTGGAATGTATAAAATGCTCCTGAGTTTATCTGTATTTAATGACCAAGTTTTCTACCTTATCTGTTTCCAGGACAAACACTTTAATAGACTTTGGAGAATCGATTAACAAATATTATATGCATACTTTTTCTAAACCTTTAGGCTGATTTTTAAAACGAAAAACAAAGACATATTGCTTTTTTTTTTTTAATTAAACTGTCAGCCTTGTTGAGAAACATGAAACTTCCTGTCCCTTATTATCCCTTGTGATGTCATGACACCCCTCCTCCCCGCCCGTTTATTTCAGCTTCAGCTCATGTTTGCATGGATGCATTTGATTTCTAGATTTATTTTGAAAGCACTCATTGTTCATGTGTCTATAAGCTGGACATGACTGCAGAGTGTGCTGCACACACAGGGCTTGTTAGAGCCTCATTTGCTCTCTTGCTGTTATCAGCAACAGTGCTATTTACACTGACTCACCGAAACTCTGGTCCAGTTTCGATGCCATTTGTATCTACCCTGCCCTCTGTTGACATACGGACACACTGCAGCTTCTGACATGTGATGCTGCAACTTCCACATCATCTAGTTCCAATGAGAAAACCGCCTCCACAGTAACATTTTTTATATGGGGTTCTTGTACTGTTATAACTAAAACTTCAGCTTGTTGTATTTTTTTAGTTTTATGTGATATAACAGTTTTTAAATTAAAGAAAAACAACCAAGTTTTAATTTTCTTAAATACATAAGAGTCACAAAAGTGTTGCATGGAATTGATTTCAAGCTCTGGGTTATTATTCTGTCCTGCAATTACAGCTGCAAGGCTTTGGTTTATGAATTTATAGGATGTGCTGTCCTCGCCCTGAGTTTTCAATCTTTTCAGCCGCTAGACAGCCAGACAACGACGCTCCAATAACCAAACTTCTTTCTTTCTTTTTAGTTGTTTATTGAAGAGTGGCCTCTAACCACTACCATCACTTTGGCCATCGTAAAGAACATCAGCGCAGCGCAGCACATAGGATCTGAACATTTTGCTCTTTTGTCTTGTCAAAAAAGCCACCACCAGGTGTTCCCCAGATCCGCTGAATTTATGAGATTAAATCACCTGAAGTTGGACTTTCCTTACTGATAAGATGACTTCTGGAGGCTTCAGAGGTTTCAGAGTAAAATGTCCTGGATACAAATGCATGTCACTCTTTTGCTGCACAGTGTTAGAAAATCTTGCAGTGGCAATATATTAGTTGCGATAATTCCACATTTACCTCACTCCTAACTTTTCTGTTTTGAGTAAGAAACAGCAAGGGACGTTTATTTATGTAGTGAGATTGATACATAACTATAAAGAAACATAAAAGCACTGCAAAAATAATACATTAAGATGTTACAATACAGGCATTAAAAGATACAAACATTCTAATAATCCCTGTAACCTTTGGCGTGTTTGACACTAATCTGTGACAGGTGTGGGTTTCTACTGCAGTGAGACTCCATCAAACAGGTGGAAATTACATATCCATACAAAGTGTGAGCTTATGGCTAGTTGCAGCATTCTGCACAATGCTTTGTGGGATTCATTTTGCATAGTGACACCCCTAAAATATTAGACAGTCTAAAATATTAAATTCCAATAAGATGACAGGATTTAAAATCATTAAACTATATAAACACCTTTACAAATCACAATATAAACCTGGGCAAGGACCTTTGACGGTTTGAAGTCTAATGAGTCTGCTGTGCTCCATGCAGGAGTCTCTGGACAGTCGCCACCGCCTGCTGTGCAAACAGAGGGAGGATGCCAAAGATCTGAAGGATAACCTGGACCGCAGAGAGAACCTGGTCTCCACCTTCCTGTCGCGCCAGCTGTCCGCCGAGCAGCTGCAGGACTACCGGCGCTTCGTCCAGACCAAGGCCTCGCTCCTCATCCGCCAGAAGGACCTGGAGGAGAAGCAGAGGCTGGGAGAGGAGCAGCTGGAGGCGCTTTCCAACAGTCTGAACATGTGAAGGAACATTCACCGTGGCTCTGGTTGTCAGGCTTTTTGGACGTAATCCAATCATGACTCTTTTTTTTTCTCTCCCTCCTTTCAAGACTTTATGGAGGACAGAAATATCTGCTGAGAGTCAAGTGAACTTTTTCCGCCCATCTCGATTTGCACAAGCAGCAGTGTGCATTAAAACATGTCTTAATGTTGTACATTTGTTTTCACTTTAAGCAGAATTGAACTGTTTCAGTGTGCCTTGATATATATTATTGTAGCTGTTGGAACTTTTTATCTTAGAGCTGCTGTGCAGAAACTTGTAGTAATTCAGATACTGTCCTTTTGTTGTCCACTGAGATAATGGCCCTGCAGCCCTGTGCCTGCATCTGTGGAAACTTACGATAAGCTTTAAGACCGTCTCTGAACAGCGACGAGGCTTCAGTGGCCTGACGGAGGGCGGTGTGCTGTTCCAGAAAAATGTACTGTAGATGTAGAAGATTTAATATTCTTCTTTTTGGTTGTCTGTGTTTCTAAATGCATTTCAAATTAAGGTTCTAAAAACCAAAAGAAATAATAAGTTCAATGGAAAAAAAGCACTTTGTAAAGATACATGTATGCACATTAGATCAAACTGGAGTCTAAATAATTTGAAGTGAAAGCCTTACTCCATCCGTTAAAATGTTTTTTTTTCCTCTTCAGTTTAAAGGGCATTTATCATCACTTTTACAACTTTTCCTTTTTAACTTCAGGCTTGTATTCCATGACAGTTGCATTCATTTTCATGTCCGCAACAAATAAGTACATTAAATGCATAGCACAATCTTCACCAGAGGCAAAATTAATGACCGCAAAGTCTCCACAGTGAATATGTTGATAAAATGGAGATAATTAATCCAGTGAGGAGAAAGCGGAAATCTTGTCTCTGTCGGGTAACGTGGAGACATAATATACCGGCACTCATTAAAAACATTCTGTGGTGAACCCAGTCTGACTGTCATTTGTCACAGTTTATGTAATTTCTGCTCCACTTCTGACCAGCATTGTTATTGATCAGCAAACCAATTTCTCCCAACTGTCACCAGTAAAGTGTATGTTAATGAACTGCTTAGTTATTGTTCAAGTCTCACTTTTTTCATATAATCATACGTTTTACTTGTGAGCGTTCAAGAACACAATCTGACACAAACGCCTCGGTGTGTGGCTGTTGACTCTGTGTTGGTTCCAGCTGCATTATTGACTGTATCATGTCCCTTTTTCTGAGCTCTGCAATTTCTTTTACCCATAATTCCAAGAGTTTAATTCCATATAATCCCAGGGAAATTAAGGTTACCAATACATAGAGGGTTAGGTAAAATCCACCCTTCATATCTGTGTTCACTGTAGGATTTTTGTATCAAAAGTTCTTATTTTTTGTGTGTTGCCAATAAGTGACCACACATGCATTTGACACATTTAAATTAAAATGGCCTTTTTGTGTCAGGGAAATAATCCTTTGTATAATTTAAAGATCATTATCCATCTGTAGTAGCACCTTCCTGTTACCCATAAGGTTCTTTTTCTCAGAGACTGACTACCTGCTCTTCACTGCTGTAAAATAATTTAATAATTTGTAGGTGTCCTGACTACAAAACATGAAGAGTCTTGAATATTTCCTTACCCTAACTCACAAAAGCAGTTATCACGGAGTATTTCCTCTTATGTCCTTTTGCAGAAGCGACATCTTATACTTGAAACACTTTAATAGGTTTAATTTACTGCAGGTGTCTTTATTCCCAGCTGTCTTTTGGTACTTGAATCAAACAACCCATCTACATGCATTCGTACTGCATTTAGTTCAGCCATATTTGTGTCTATCAGTGACATCAGAGCTGTTGGATAACTTCCTGAACTCTGTTTTGTTTTATTTTGTCTGTGAGAGATCGTGAGTGTGTTCAGAAACTGATCCCCGTGTTATTTTCCCCTCAGGACGCATACCTGCTGGCTGCATTGTCTCCAATATTTAAATGTAGGAGGAAAAAGCTGAAGCTCTTCTACACTGACAGTTTTTGATTCAGTTTTGCCACCAGAAGACAAAAAAATTCTCTGGAGATTTTTACTTGTGTCCATCAAAGTTTTCTAAACAAACACATTTGTTTTGGTTTTTCTCACAGCTGAAGGCTGAAAAGGCCTTCATGCTGTTTTCTGTAGCTGGTTGGGATTTCTAAATTATGCAAACCTCCAACATTTTGAACAACCAAACAAAAAGACTTGAGGAAAGTCTTTTTGTTTGAAAGGAGGAGCAGTTTTTTCTATATTTTCCAGGTCCAGGCTTGTCCCTTTTAATCAAAACATTTGTTGTGAATATAGTTTAATAACTACAGATCTCTGATGTCAGAATGAAATAAATCTATATAAAAGCCAACTCAGAAAAACATTTTAACCCATGGTGAGATTGATCAGCAAACAATTCAAAATCTGTTTTCTCTGCTTTGTTTCACTTCCATTTTCTCTTGAGAGTTGTTTGTTTGTGCCTGTTTGGGGTTTTAAAAAATCCATGATGTTTGTAATATTGTGAATAAATTAAGGTTTCACTGTTCATCTGTGGGTTTTCATTTTATACTCCCTTCAATTTATATATGTGCTGCTACGACATCCAAACAGAGTAGATATTTATTCCAATGATTTCCCAAACCTTTGAGATAATTTTGCTCCAAACACTAGATAAGCCTTTTTGTACAGTACAAGACGTGCAGATAAATTAACTAACCACGGGTAATATGTGGTTAGTCTGGTTGCCTTTTTGTGTAGGAGGCAGATTTTTCCATAGCAAGGGGAAATGAGACACTCTTCCTGTTACACAAATGACCTTATTAAATTAATGGTATGGCACGGGATATTTGGTTCAGTCAGTCAGCTGGGTAGGACATAGAAAAGAGACAGAGAGGCAAACAAACAACAAAAACTGGTGGTGTTTACTTAATACTGGCAATATTAATAATAAAACATAAACTACATAACTAGAAAGACACCAAATGTGTTCACTGCACCCAAAGCCACATGAGCAGCAAAGAGAGATTTGTTCTACCTGCTGCTGTATGCTTCATGTGTTTTTGTAATTGTGTGTGTTGAATATTTGTGTTTATATGCAACTGTGTATTCATGTATAAGAAAAGTTTGCAGTAAACTGATGACTTAAATCAGAGCTCGCTTCTGCCCTCTGCTGGCAAATCAACACACTGCTTTTTAAAAGAGACTCAGGAAATAAAGTTTCTCATGTACATTTTAGTATTTTATACAATAAGAGGAATCAAACAACAAAATAAAAGAGCATGAAACTTTAAAAAGTAACCATAAAGAAGATCCAGCTGCTTTCAATATATGAACATATTTATAATTGTTCCACTTTTTCACAATAAACCTGAACTTTAATGCAATTTACTCAACTCAAACTTAAGATGATAGATCAACACAAAGTAGCTGCAAAGTGGAAGGGGAATGACTTATGATTTTAAAAGGCTTCACAAATATAATCTGAATTATGTGGCAGGCTTTTTGATTCAGTTCCCTTTACCCTCGTCCCACTAAATAAAATCAACTGCAGCTGCTTTCAGAAGTGAAGCTAATGTAGGAGCTAATTATGTGTGATTTAAGTCACACTTACAGTTTGGCACAAAGAAAGTCGGTGGCATAGCAAATACATGGAAGAAAGTTCTTTCACCAAAATTGACCTTTTGGGTCAACATTTCAAACTCGATGTGTTGAAAACGGATACTCCACATCACCCTGAACATGACTATACGGTGAGGCATAGTGGTGGCAACATCATGCTGTGGGATGTTTGTTTTCAGCAAAAACTGGGATAGCTGGAAAAATGGATGCAGTTGGTCAAATATCAAATCTATTTTTTTGCAGTTATTTTCTCCAAAAGGCTTGGAAAGTAAGTGTATTTCTATAACACCATTCACACATGATGTAAGTGATTTCCATGAAAGTTAAAGGTCACTTTTGTTTCAGGAGGTAAAATGATTAAAGATTTAATGATTTAGTGAGTCAAGTTGAGGAAACTGAATGTTTGAAAACCTCAAAGGTGAAAACAAATCATAAAAAACAAGCCTGTGAACTCCTCCATAAATAGCTACCCGACTGTTTAATACAAAGAGCCGTGCATGCAGGTTAAACAGTGAGATGCAGATAAAATGTGAGGCATGTTGACAGGTATATTGTTGAACTTTGAACAGTCATGGCAGCAGCTTCCGCCTCCCGGTCTGTAAACAGGGCTAATTATCTCCAAGCCCAACCTGAGAGTTCAGTCTGCAGGTTCCATGTAAAATTTCTGTCTTTCCTGCTGCTTTTTTCTGGCCTCACCAAACTGGTAATGAAAAGGAAGAGGAAGGAGGATGAACTGCAAAAGCAACAAAACAACAAAACCTGAAATAACAGTAGCAGTAGAGAAGACAAGGAGCTTAACTGGGGGATTTTTCAAAAACAAGATATTTGTTGGAGTTACAGCCTTGAAAACAAACCACGGGATGAAACCCTAAAGCTGCAGCAGACAAAATATACACAACAGATGATTCAGGTACTCAGATCTGCTTCAAGGCTCAGGTTTCAGTCTGAACTCTGAACTCTCCACCCACAGGAATGTCAGCACACCTTGAGTGAGCCTCCCACCCCTGATAGTCAGTCATTAGTCGCCACACCCAGGAAGATTAACCGAAGATTGTACTCAGACTAAACAAATGTGAAGACGTGGATCAGCAGAAGACAAAACAGCCTGAAAATTCTTCTTTATATTTAGCTTTTGTTTAGCTCTGGTCACGTTTCTTGCCTTGTTGTTAAACTTTGCATCAATCTTTTGCTATTGTTTGTCTGTCTGGAAGTAATTGTGTCTTCTCATGCTTGCTGGATGATGATTTTAAATGATTTTTTGGAAATCCTGGTTGTTTCTGGTTTTCAGTGCCGGCTCAAGATTTAACGGGGGCTTAGGCAGAATTTGATTTTGGGCTCCAATTCTAGTTTACCTTATCTATATTAAAAAAACAAAACAAAAAAACAAACAAACCACTATTTAAGATAGTTCAGAGCAGGTTATTTTTCTGACAGATTCATTGGAAAGACCAATCAGAGTACAACATTTCAGTTGGTAGAGAAGAGCCAATTGCTATTTATGAAATCATTTTGTTCTTTTTGAGAAATCACACATTGAGTCGGCCATGGTGGTTACTTTGGGTCTCATACAGTTTTATTTTACTTCACACTGCTAGAGCCACTTGATATTTATTGTTAACAGGGAACCTTCAGCGTCTGGCTTGCTAGGATAATGGAAAAACCGCAAGCATAGGGGTTACAGTGTTTTTATTATGGCATCACAAAAGGGCAGCTGCTTTGAGCAAGTACAGATAAAATACTTTAAACCAAAAATTCCCTGTCTAAGGCTATTACTGGAAACTTAATGTTCTGGTATATCCTGGTAAAATTTAGAGAAAACACATTTTAGAACAATGTGTCCTCTCTAAATTTGGCCTGAAAAAAGACAGACAATGTTTTAACTCCACTTGCATGTGCTTTTCTATGCATCTCCAATGAAAGTTTGACCAGGAAATTGACTCCCATGAAAAACTCTCTATACCTCAAAACTGCAAATAAAACAAAACTCAAGCGGAACAAAGCAAAACAACTATAAAGCATGACTTGTTTTTCTGAAGGAAAAGCAGAAAAAACTGCTGTACTCCTTCCTGTTAGCATGTCATGAATATCTGTACATGTCCAGCATAAAAATCTGTATATGTGCTTTAGTTTGTTGTTTAGTTTCTGTTTTGGAGCCAGAAAGTTTGAACTTTCCAAAACATTGATAGTAAAATAAAATAAACATGAACTAAATTCAAAATGACCCTAAATATGCAATTATTTATATGATGTGAAATACTGATAGTACATCAGACTCAGTCTATGTTTAGCAGCATCTCTTTTCTGGAAAAAGCCATTTTGATTTTACAACATGAACTCTTTGAGATCAATAGAAAGTACTTCTAGCTCAGTGTTTCTGTGCTCGACTATATGAATTTCCTGAATGAAGCTATGTCTACTCTTCATTTCTATTCCTTAGGAAGTATTCTTGGCTCAGTGTTTCAGTTTAGCTGTGTCCCTTTCCTGATTAAAGTCACTTAAAGATTTTGCGTTCTTATAGAAAGTGTCCCTATCTCAGTGCCACCACTTTTTTTCTGAGAGGAAGCCATTATGAAAATCTTGTTAGGTGCCTTCATATGACATTTGTTGTGGATGGTGCCATTAAAAAAATAAAAAAATCTGTACTCTCAAATGTAAAAATGGTATACCTTCCTTCCCTCATTCTGCTCATCCCAGCTTATTTTTCCTCATAGCTGCCCCAGAAAAGGACATTTACGTAACAAAACCTTCGGGCGAGGAGATGACCTGTCATCTTGACGCAGGAACAATGAAGGCTGCCGGGGAAGTGACATCATAAGTCACAGAAGAGGCAGCAGGGAGGGAGAGGATTTTTCCCCCCTGCAGACTTCTCCGTAGCTCCAGGCTGCTGGCCATAAAGTATGACGATACAGTTAGCTCTGTAGCTTCCAGCTGCACATGAACACACCAAGCCCCAGTCAGCTGCTCATCAGCCTGAATCACAGCTGTCCCAACAAGCCGAACAATATTTCAGAGAAATCTTGGCACCGAGACGCACAACAGATTTGAGGAAAACCCGGGCAGCTTTTAATAAATGACCCGCTTTAAAGCGTTTAGCCAGATTTAATATACTTTACATCAAAATGCTTCAACTCAGTGACTTGGAATATCTTAAATATTATAATTATGTATTTTTTTGTTACAGAGGGAGTTAATATTTTCATGCATTTCACTGACATTTTGATTTATGAGTGAATTTTCTTGCTGATAAAGAGTTGGATTCACACATAAGTCCCACATTTTGATTCTCTCCTTTTGTAATCGCCCCGTTTGTTCATCTCTGACTAAACAATTCAAGAGGCGAAACATGTCAAGTCTTGATTTGCAAATGTTTCTCATGCAAGTAGATTCCAAACGGCAACAACAATTCTTTCTGGAGCTGAAATGATTGCAAACTGATTAAAATATCCACAAAAATAATGTAAAGAGTCTGTAAACACCACCTTAAAGGTTTCTTATTCAGTCATCTTTTGAACAGGACATCCGTTTTTCAGGATATTGCCAAAATTTAGTGATTTCATATCAATAATTGGCTATAGATTGCTTTATTATAACTGTAGTTGTCAATATGTTTCATTGTTTTAGAAGCAGCAGGCTGCTGAAAAATTAAATAAAGTGACGTTTCCATCATTCATCAGCACACAGAAGCGTTAGACGTCAGTCTGTGTCTGAAGCCAGAGGCGTCTTGCTCCTCACTGTTGTCCTCGCTCAGAGAGTAAAGTCCGGACCTCTGATTGGGTTTCTTTTTGTGGCTGATCACCGCTGGCTGGAAGAGACGGCTAATGGAGTACAGACCCCTGGAGAGGTCTGGCAGCACGTCCTGCTCCTCTCTATGGGACAGAGGGTCCGTTGCCTGAGGTTGGGTCGGTGCTTTGGGCTCCATCAGCATCTCCTTGACAATTTTAGAAATGCCCTTGTGCAGGTAGTGGCATGGCCTTTTGCCACAGTTGTCCCTGATCCTGACGTTGGCCCCGAATTCGCCCACCAGCATGGCCATGATGTACTCTTGGTCATGCTGGGCAGCTATGTGTAGAGGAGTGTAACCCCCGTGGGATTTTGCGTTGATGTCGATGGTGACCTTTCCCTCCCGGACCATGTCCAGGACCACAGAGAGCATTTTACTGTTCCCACACTTGGCTGCCCAGTGCAGGACGGTGAACCCCGAGATGAAGTCCTTCTTCTGCGCAAGGTGGCAGTCGCCGAGCAGCAGGCCGTGAACGTGGGTCCAGTGGCCCGCAGCACAGTTCACCAGCCACTCGTGCTCCGTCTGCTCCAGGGGGAACATGGAGGAAATCCTTGAGTCTTTGGGTTCCTCCGTCACCTTGGAGCTCCTTGCTGCCCTCCTCAGCTGGGGCGAACAACTCTCCACCGAGGACGGCTTCCTCTTAGTCTTCGGGGTGTCTGCTTTTTGACTGTAGGGAGGTTCTTCTGGGCTCACCCTCAGTTTTTGGATCTCCACCCTGGTAGAAACAGGTATTCTCAGAGGAAGACCATAAGGTTTGCTCTGGGCCCTGACTTCATCGTTCTCCTTCCTGTTAAAATGAAAATTCATCATCCTTTTAAGCTTGACCTCCTCACATTTGCTCCTCTGCAGAGCCAGCTCTATGGGAGATAAATATGCAGGATTTCCCCCAGAAGCAGCTAATTCTTCTGAGTTGTCAGTCTTTTCATCTTGCACATCTGGAGCCTGCTCCTGCTCCCCTGACACATCTGTATTTCTATCATCATTACCGTTTTCGGTCGTTTGGCTCTCTCCGAGAAAATGCCGGTACGTTTTTCTGAGGATAACGAACCGGGTCCCGTCGATCGCTTTGACGAAGGCGACATTGTTCACTAAAGTCTTGAAGAGCTCTCTGTTCCGATCCTTCTCGGCCGGATCGACACAGTCCACTGAGGATTTAAAGTGTGCCTCCAGATCAGATTTCTTCACTTTGCCCCCCTCAGCCGCTAGCAAAGAAATAATGGATTCCTTTGTTAAATCCATGAATAAAACTCTTAAAGCCAGAACAAAAAGAAGAAACTTGAGTTCCACAGCCGCGCCGTTCAGACACCTGGCTGCTCTGTTCTCCTCCCTCTCTACCTGGGGGAGTTTCTCTATTGGGCAAGGTGTGGACGTGGAAATGATTTGAATAATATACCCAGGTGTTTTCAAAAGAAAGTGAACCGGTAGGACGTTTAATGCTTCATGAGAAGACTAAAACATTAACTAATTTCATGTGAATAAATGTAAAAGGTGGAATTTCTCCTACATAAGAAAAGAATCGATTAAACTTTTCCGCATGGATTGAAGTCTTTTTCCCCCTTGTGTGAAAATCAGCCTACAATATGTCACATGACGGCTTAATTATCCACTGATTGGCTGTAACCAGTTGTAAGCTCAGTCTTTGAACGCATTTGTTCATTTAAACGTAACAATGCATTTCTAGAAAGAATTATTGCACATAAATTAGCCCAAAACATTTTGATAACCTCACATATTTGTGCTGTCATATCATATATCAGCTCCTGCCCTGGCTTGCACTATAATGACATTCCTGAACTGAAAGGGAGGGTCTGATAAGAAGAGGCCATATTGAAACCAATGATGTGCCGCCCGTACCCGAGCCGATTCTTTGTGCTGATTCATTTAACGAAATGAGAAAGAACTCGTGTTCTTTTCAACACAAACTTAAGTTGTACATTTAGTTTTACTGAAAATTTCAATATTCCAGGCCAATAATAATAAAATTCTCACATAGCCATGTTGGCTTAACAAAAAAGCCCACACATGAACTGTGCAATTCAACTTTATTGTTGCTATGCTTCCCCCCCTCACAGGTCTCTGCGGCTGTCTCTTTATCTTTTACATTGTTGTCTGCCAAACATTTCCTTCCACTCAATTTTACTTTCAAATTCACTTTGTGGAAATCTCTGTTTTAATTTGCACAGAGACTACAGATGGAAACTAGATTAAGCTAAATCTGGTGCAAAGTATTTTTTATTAATGTTTTTATCTACACTAAATTATATAGTTCCTATAGTTCAAAGAGCACCAGATTTAAGTAGACAGTTTTGGTGAGCTATATTTCTTTTACACTTGCAAATTACAGTTGGGTGATGTCCATCAACTTCAACGGTTTTAGTCCTTGTCTTCCAATAAAGGAAAATTTACAAAACTTATTGTCTCTAAAAATTATTATAAATCTACTAACATACCCTGAAATGTTTTTTCATTCATTCAATAAACACACATTACATTTAATAATTATGCTCAGCCATGAATGAAAGTTTATACTCTGTCTCCAGGAGGTCAGACAATCATTAGCTCAAGTAATCACATTGAAGGTCATGCAGTCAGTTTCTCTTTCAGTTCCAAGCATTCTGCAAAAGGTGTGTAAATCTTTACCAGCACAGAATTTACAAGACAAAACATGAGATTAAGCAATGTTTCTACCAAGCCATAGCTTTGACATTTAATGGATTTTAAATATCTCAGATTATTAAATAGTACAGAACTCACAGATTGCCTTATAAGGATATGGATTTATTTATTTTTTTTGGCTTAGACCATTCAAAAGTCCAATCCTGGTTCAAAGTAATATTTGTTGTAGAAACTCGTAGCAGTCTATTCTCTCTGGCATTCAACATGTCAACAAACATAGGTTGACTTGTTGCCATGGGTTTAAGAAACTCATTTGTTTTAAGCTGTCAATTTAATTTCTAGCTATATCAAACATAACACAGAATTACTGTGTTCAAATTAGTTTACCAAAGATGGCTTCCACACAAATTACAAGAATTAAATATACAGTCATTTCAATAAATTAGACTGTACATACAAGTCTCATTGTATGTCAGATTACAAGTACATTATGAAATTAACAACCTTTAAGCAGATATTAAACATACTTTTCATCTAGCTTACATTTCTGTTTTTAAAAATCTTTTTTTATTAGTCAGATGTAATATTCTAATTTTAAATGATTTCCTCAGCTGTAAGTGAAAAATCATCATAATTAATAGAAGACTTTAAAAAATACCCAGCTGTGTGTAATTAATCTGTATAATGTATACCCCACAAAAAATAGGTTTGGGAACTGAAGTCGTCTCTTTTTCAGGAGCTAAGCCAAATGATTCGGATCTCTGAACGGAACTGAAATTCCCATCACTAATTGAAACGTGTTCGTCACGAACAAAGATCTAAACTATGTCAAGATAATCACACCCTTTCTTTAAGTTAGGCACAGGTCTTCGTAAACGTTTTAATGCAAAATTAACGATACTCTGTTTTGGACGAGTCGGGGGATGTTGTTATATATATAAAAAACAGGTAAACCCTAAAGCTAATGTAACACACAATAAGCTGTAATATTTGTGACCAGAATATTACTCAAGTGCAAAGCGGATGATTTCAACAATTTGCAAACGGTTCAATTTTACCTTTATTTATCAGATTTTTTTTTATTTAATTTTTTTTAATGTTTTAAGACCGCCTCTCGGGTAAAGATGAATAAAATGACCGATCGACGATCAAACAAGGCAGCAGGGAACCATCTTGTCTCGGTTCGCCTCCGCCTTGTGTCCCTCTGTTCCCATCCCTGTCAGCTCGCCTTCAGTTAGTTTAGCAGGCTAAGTAAGGAGAGAGGAGGGCTGTTCCCTTTCGTCTCTGCTCAGTCTGCTGCTCAGCACGCCGTCAACACACATTCCACACCATGGCTGCCACGGACGTGGACATATTTTCGGTAAGCAGATGTCACTACGCTTCGTGTTTAGTCCTGTCAGAGGAGCAGAAAACAGTAAAAGTGCAGCGTTTAGGAGGAGCGCTTGGTTGGTTGTCGTAAATATACGAGTGTGAAGCTAAGCCTCCCCCGCTTATGGAGCCTGTTCATCAGCGCCTGACGAGATGGTGGAAGTGATTTCTGCGACGGTGACTCAGTGGGTTTGTCGCTGTTAAGTCTAATCAATGTGGCTGCAGTTTTCTACCCATGCATGTTTGGTTTGATGTGCGTTAGTATTATTCTAACATTAACGGTTAAATGAAGTGCCTTCAAACATAACAGCAAGGAAAGAGAGCAACCGACACTGTCAATGTGGATAGTTGCAGATGAAAGTCCTCCCTGTTTTAAATTGGAATTTATTTGCTGCTTTGAATTGTAGACTCATTGGAACCAGGTATGCTCAAAGTGCTTTCAAAAGATTCAGTTTCACCTGAAACTGAATCTTTGCACATAACTTACACAGAGATCATGTATGCAACTTAAAAAAATACTTTATATTTTTATTTAAAGTACTGGCATTAATCTCATAATGGTCAGATTAAACGCCAGTTACTTACCTTAATAGTCCCATATTTTAAGCCTAAAGGTCATGTTCATTTTTCTAGAACATTGTTTCCCAACCTAACCCTGAATGTTTTAGATGTTTCCCTGCTTTAACACACCTGACTCAAACATTGCTGTTCAGCCAAACCTCTTAATGAGCCATTAATTGAAGTCAAGTGTGACTTGAGAACCAGCATTGGGAAACACTGCTGTAGAATGTGAAATTAAATTATTTTAAACAACTTTAGGTAAAGTTTAAAATAAAGTTAATTGTGTTTTTTTTAATTAACAACAGACCTGGTTTGGGCTGGAGAAGTATGTAGTCAATCAAGTCACTTGATTTTATTTTGTATGTTTGTGTCTGAAAATATGAACACCATTTGAATAATACAAAAAAGCTATTATAGGAAGAAGTGTGAAATGTTAAGATGTGTGTGTATAAACCTTTTTTGTTGTGAGAGCTGTCTGCTGTGCTACTTTTAGTACGGACTTTGTTTCAGTTTGTTTATTTGAAGCAATTTTCTGTTTCTATTTGGCAATGTTTGCTTTCCGATACATAGACACCAAAGTTTGAAAGAACTATGGTTTCAAAACTGCTAAAAATGTCTTGTTATGCACTGGAGTTATCTTGGACTGTATGGAAGTAGAGCAGCACAACACTGCCCCTTCTCTACTGTTTGTTGTGCACTGCTGGTTAGCTGGCTTAAAGAAGACTACAAGATGGTTTTGTTGCTTACAGGAAAGACAAATTCAGCAATTACAAAATATTCTGGTTTGAAAAGTAAAGTAATCTAACTAATCCATCTTGTTGTGGCTGAGTTACTGTGCGAGTAGCGCAACAGCAAAAACATGCTCAGACCTGAACCTTCAGAATTGCATAAAGACAATTACAAAAACCCACCTGTTTAGAGTTGCCTTTGATTAGGAGTAACTGGAACATTGATCAATATTTTTAATGCCTATTAGCTTGATAATTTTGATGATGGCATTTGACACAATGTAATGTTTATTGCTTGGTTTATAATTGATGTGTACAATGTTTTTATGATGTAAAGCACTTTGAACTGCCCTGTTGCTGAAATGTGCTATACCAGTGGTCCCCAAACTACGGCCTGATCGGCCCGCCTCCACATTTGGTCCGGCCCCCTGAACAATACCAGAGAGCATTTAGATTTTCTTTTTCATATACCGTATTTTGCGGTCTATAAGCCGCTACTTTTTTCCTAAGCTTTGAATTATGCGGTTTATAGCCCGGTGCAGCTTACATGTGGATTTTTCTTCAACCACCAGGTTGAAGAAAAATCAACCTGGTGGTTGATTTTTCTTTAGCAGAAAGAATCTTCTTTCTGCTAAAGAAGATTCACTTCTTTAGCAGGAAGTGAATCATTGGAAGTTGACATTGGAAATAAAAGAAGAAAGCGCCCATTAAAACGGAATTAGGTTTTAATAGGGAATTGAAATTTGAGAATGTTGATCAGTTAAATAGCATTGAAGGGAAGAAGAAGATTATGAAATAAGAAGGGAGGGGAAGAAGATAAAATAACTAAAGCTGTATTTATCGGTATTATATGTTGTATCTAGTTCAGTTTTTCAATCTGATTTGGTGGCGATAATTTTGTTAATCTAAATAGAAGTTAGATGGCATTACAAATTCTAAATTTTTATAAACAATACAACAAACACATGATCTGTCAGTATCTTACAGAGTAATTTGTACTTATTAATCCAGCTAAATGTAATTTGCATTTAAATCTTGTTGAATAAAAGATACTGTAGTAGACATGAAAATGTTTACTGTATAATTTTTCCATGCACACTCACGCAACGGCTGCCAGTGTAACCATAGGGACTTAACACAATCCTCCAGTAACATACTATAGAACAGTGTTTCCCAACCCTGGTCCTCAAGGAACACTGTCCTACATGGTTTAGAGGTTTCCCTGCTTTAATGTGCCTAATTCAACTGATTGCAGTTCAGCAAACGCCTGTTAATCAGTCATGGATTGAAATCAGCTGGACTGAAGCAAGGAAATACCTAAAACACGCAGGACGGCGTGCCTCGAGGACCAGGGTTGGGAAACACTGCTATAGAATATGCACAGGGTCTCCCATTGGCTTATAGTAGATGCTATTGAAACTTTTCTTCAGTGACACAAAAGAGAGAAAAAATAAATTTCATTCTTTAGTTTAAATTATTACTTAGTAATTTTATGTATGTTTACAGTGTGTAGATATTCTAGTCAGATGCTGAATCACTCAGCCTTTCTCTACAGAGGACATATTTTCAGATTGGGTTGGATCTTGTTTTACGCGGATTGTAATAATGAGCGTTGCCAGTCAGGTGTGACCCAATGGAAACAGCAGCAGGGTGGGACAGTTTATAGAAAACACCAGTAACGCTGTAATAATAGTAGCAGAGAGAATTTCATAGAGTGGCTGGCGCAAACGACCGGGATTTAAACAGTGGGGATTAACTTTTTTGGCAGATGCTTGAAAAGGTTCTTGAATTGGACAGTAAGCAGCACAGAGATCCAGGGATAAAGAGATTAAGTTCACACTCCGGGCCACTCCTACTTAGTGGCTTAGTGGTGCAACACGTCGTCAAAGAAGAAAGGAGCCGATCCAAAAAAGAGAGAACCCGATATTGCTCAATCAGTACTTTTTAATTTAGGTCCAGCACTCGTTCCAGGAGATCTTGCAGACTGGTGATTTTTATAGATGTATATTTTAATGTCTCTCTTGGAATACAAAAGCAGAGGATTGATTGGAGGGAAATGCTGAGAAAGCAGGGGAACAGGCCAGAGTTTGCAGCTGCCTGACTGACTTCCTGTCTGACTTTGAACGAAGTGAGACCACATTGAACAAACTGTCATGCCCTCTTGCCTGACTGCGTAAAGCGAGGGCTGTTAATTATGTGCAGCTATTGATAGAGACATGCGGCTTGTCAGACTGTAGGTCCACATCGACCCCATCTGATGGAAATGGCAACTTTGGGATGAATTTCTGAGCAGGATGCACGGGAGGCGATTGATTGACCCCGACTGACCAGTAACTTTTACTGTTTTCATTTAGTAGCGGCATCTGATTGTGCATCGTATAAATGGTTATGTAATAAAATGCCCCACTACACATCCAGCGTGTACAGTGCTTGCTGACCATGAAGAGCCTTGCCCTGGAGTCTTGCATGCATAAAATAAAATTAGCTTCATTGAGCGCTTAAAGCAAAGAGACAAGGAACAAGGAAGTGTTCATGTGTGCTCTACTTTGAGGTCCATTCTGAAAACTCACTAGTTTTATGCACCAAAACAAGTGGGAAGAAATTTGCTGTATATTTCAGGTCCGATTGTACAACAGATACTGATGTTTGTGGGTTGTTTGTGTTCTTGGCTGCATAGGAAATATAAAATCCAGAGGTTTCCTGAGGCAAATTCATCAACCATCATAACGCTGATGGAGAGTGACAGCCCAGATGTAGCGTCTTTAGTGATGATGAGTACTTACAAATCTGAAGAAAACTCAGGAAATAAGGTCAACATACGTCTTAATATGATGTTGGGAAACATTTAGTGTTTCATGATGTTTCTTCACCTCAGAAGTGAGATTCTATCTGCTCCCATCTGACCCATCATCACTCAGCTGTTTGCATTATTGATGCTTTTATTGATTTTATCAATCAATCAATCAAATTTTATTTGTATAGCACATTTCAGCAGCAAGGCATTTCAAAGTGCTTTACATAATTTTAAACGGTGAGAAAGAAAAAGAAAGTAATAAAAAGATAAAAAGAAAAAAAGAATCTGCCTTTAAGCAGGAATAAAATCCATTTTCTTGGTTATATGAATTATTTCTATGGTGCTTTCATTAGTGTGTTTTTAATTGTGAAAAAGTAATCTTCAGGTTGATTGCTTAGACTGTAAATAATATAACCTATAGATTATTTTTAATACTCTTCCTCTTGAAGTCTTGAAGACTAGCAGTGTGTGTTTTTTATGAGGCCTTGCAGTGTGTTTTAAACTGTAAGCATGCAGGGTGTGTGGACTGTGTGATATTGGGAAAACATGATCCTAAGAATGTATTGATTGCTATAAATGTGTGTGTAATAATTTTCATTTAGTTAATAATGCATTTATTTGCACTGAGTTAGTAGCTCATGGTGATTTTGCTGATTGGAATGTTGATATTTTGGATCAAAACCAAATCATAACTGAGAAATAAATTTGTTGTCGTTGAAATGTGTAATTATTTTTAAGCAAGTACAAGAAATTCTATCACATTGGTAACAGATTTTTGAATCTTTTTTAAAAAATACATTACAATTTTTGATTTACAAGCATATAATTTTGTATAGTGGTGCATATACTGTATTTGTTGGATGGACTCTTAAACTTGAGATGCTAAAACTCCCAGTGTGGTGGATGAAGATGGAGAAAAACTTGTTTCTGTCTCTGGTTCCTTCCTTCCTACCTTCCCTGCTTTCTTCATTTCTGTCTTGTCTTTTCTTCTTCTCTTCTGTCCTAACTCCTTCAAACCGCTTGTCTTTTTTTTCCTTTCTTCATTCCTTCTCCTCTGATTCTGACTTTTCCAGGTTCCATATCAAAAGTCTTTTATTATTCACTATAAAACATTATGGGACCTCTGTAGTCTGGAAAAGGTGGAACTTTTAGGTGCAAGTAGGAACACAACATTATATTTTCCAAAAGCAAAATATATCTACCTCATGAAATCCTTCCTGTCCGTTTCATCACATCTGTGTATTTTTTTTCCTCTCTTCCTGTTGGCATGAATAAAGCGACTCTGTGGTGATACAGTTGATGTGCGTGAGTGATAAATGCCATAAAGAAACTAGTTTTCATTCCTTTGTTGTAGTTAAATTCCTGACTGGAAGCATGACGTTGAAATCTCAACCGTCAACATTTTTTGCCGTTGCAACATCACTGCCGGCCCGAGTTTGTACAGGAGGTTGACGGCATGCTACTCTGAGATGGGTAGGTGTGGTTAGGAGAAACGTCAGGGCAAATAAAAAGTGTTGCTCAATGAATTCATGATTAAAAAAAACCCTTTATCCTACTGACTGAAACTACCCAGCAGCCATCAGACAGGAAAAACCAGTCAGCAGCCACTTGATGTAAGGAGCATAGCCTGTAAGTGTTGGTTTGTTGTTGAGGTTACCATGTGGTCAGATCCCCTCACAAAACCTAAGTTGATTTATAAACCCAGCACTTAGTTCAAAAACCCTCAAACTGACATTTGCACATTCTCAACTTTCTAGACATGATTCATTCTTCAGAAACACTTAAAGGATGTGCAACACAAGTATTTATAGCTATAGAAAGGTTAGATTTTCATACTTGAGACCACTGTTTCTTTTTTTCACTATCGGGTCAACAGTCGCTTTCTGGTGGTTAATGCAGTGACTGTGTGAAATCGTGGTTTCTGCTGGTAGCATTTTCTGTCAGTCTGCAAGTCAAACAACACCAGACTTATTCAAACTTATATTCATAGAGACTGGAAGGATGAAAAAACAAACAAACGTGCACTTCAGCTACTATTGATACAAGTTTTAGAAAATTTAGTAGGAAAACATGACAACTGAGTTCAGATTGTGCAAAGAACAACCGGCATACTCGATGAGCATCAGCTGCAGTGAAGTGTAGCGATCTGTCAGATGACTCAGAGACTCTGTCTTATCAAAAACAAGACAGTCGAGGCAGGTATGGACAGAGGCCTGGAGGGTAAAAGATGACCAAAAAAAAGTAGTGACTAAAACAAAAACAAATGGCGTCTAGAGATGCTACTGTTGGTTTATATCACCTTGTCAGTTGTTATTGCAATATTTGTCACATTTCTCTTTGCTGCTCTACAAAGGCTGAATGAGTGTGGGTTAGGGATGTGTAATAAATCAGTATATAGCGATAGACGTGATCAACATCAATAGATAATATGTCTGATAGACTGTTCAATAATTTCACTGAAGTCTGATCCAGAATCCCACAGCATTCTGGGAGATATAGGCAGAGGAAAGACTTAAGCTGTTCAGTCTGTTGGTGACATCAACTCACTCACTCACTCTTTGGTCACTTAGCAACTCACTCACTCTTTGGTTACCTGGCAACAACCTGTTGAGTAACTTGCGCAGTAGCAGTTGAACTTTTCACCCCTGTTCCTCATAACTGCTTCACAACAAAAAAACAGCATAAAGTGAAAACTGTGGATAAAACAGAAAAGGTCTTACCAGCACGTTACCAGTTTTTTAGATATTTAAAACAAAAATAAATCAATAATAATCTATTATTTATACAAATCCCTTATCTTGATTTCAGTTCAGACATATTTAACAGTGACTCTCATGAACATAGATTGTCCAATGTAGCCCTTAACCAGCAGGCACAATGTGAAGCTAAATCATTGCTTTAATGGGTATTATTCACTCTTCATCAAATACCACTCAGAAAAACAGCACAAGAACTGACAGTTTATTCAGTACTAATACAAAGACGAACTTAACTGGTCAGGAAGGCCAACAGTAACATGAAAGAAGTGACTTCTACATGTCCCTATGTGTGGACTAATGAGAGATGTGTGACAGTGCCCCTTTCTTCCAAAATAATAAATAAATAAAAATTAGATGTCTGACTAAAATCTCCAAAAACCTCAACTTTTGGGATGTAATGCTACATGGCATGTTTGACCCAAAGGCATCAGTAAGATCACCAGAAGTGCATGATATCCACAGTGAAACAAGGTGGTGGCCGTATTGTGATGTAGATTTAGCAAAGGGATTTTATAGCTCAAAGTGAATCCATGCGTTCATCCAAACTTAGAAAAATTACTTTTTGGAATGGCCTAATCAAAGTCGAGAGGAAAAGCTATGCTAAAAGAATCCCACCAGAGAGGACTGAATGTCAAAACTGAATCAAAATGTGTTTCAAACTAGTATCTTTTAAAAATGTTTTATTTTCCCTTTTTAACAGTTATTTGTTTTTGCTGTTGAATTGAACAGGGTAGTTCTCACTCAAAGTTTTGAGATTATTCACAGTCTCCTTTTGTCCACTTTACCTCTTAGTAGCTGTGATCAAAAAATATATTTTTAAACTCTGCATGTTACAAGCCTCCTGTGCTGTAATAACATTGTACTAACTAACCCATAATGTTTGCGCCTCATTTGGCTTTAAAGCGTCTTGGGGCCTCTTCTGTGCATCCGTTTCCTGTTGGCCTGGTGATACGGTGGCCTGGGAGCGTTGTTGTCTCATCACTCTGGGACCTTAAACCAGAAGCTTTTCATTCCTCTCATGCTCCGCGCTGTCTCTCTGCTTTTCCTTTGTCTGTACGAACTCTGGTTTGTGGAATCAGATTCTTCATAGTTGGTCTGATTGTAACTGTTGGTTGAACATCCTGTGTTTCCTGGTGATTCTTCTTGTGGTGCTTAAGTTAAATGTATGCTTTATGTACGCAGAGCTGACAGGCTTGGTGTTTGTTTGAACTTTGTGTACATTTTGTGGGTGCAGCTGGTTCCAACTGAGGGAAGGGTTTTACAGTAGAGTAATAGATAATATACTATATAGAAATACTGGATTTTACCTTTGGAGGAAGTAATTCAGTGTTTTATTGCTATTGATATGGAAAAAGTGAAGAATCTGGGACTGTTGTGATTTAGTCCAGTCTTGACTGACGTGGTTGAGTCCCAGCTGGAGGGCTTTGTGTCCACGTCTGCACTTCTGTTCAGTCTGATCCCAAAAGATAACACTTTTGGTTTTGGTCAGCAGGCTCAGTTTGGAGCATTCAGTCACAAACCCATCTGCTTGTGTGTGTGTGTGTGTGTGTCCACAACATACACTACACAGTCGAGCTCGATGTGATTCAGCGTAGGAGGTTAACCCTAAATTATCACCTGAGTCATTTGTTGTTCTTTTCAATTGTACAGTTTCACTGTCGCACTTTGAGTTTGGAGCAGAAGCAAGATGTAAATGGTGGCTTACCTGCTCATGGCTGATTATGGCTCCTTTAAAAAGTTTCCATACCCCTTGAGCTTTACATGTTATGTTACAACAACATGCTTCAGTGCGTTTTGTTTGGATTTTATGTGACAGACCAACACACTGGGACTGAAATTGTCTCACGATATTCTCTCCCAAAAAGTTGAAGCTTGGTAGCGTATATATGAACATCAGTTATCAAATCTTGCCTCATATTGTCAGTTAAGTTTCGGTCTGGATTTTGAACAATGTTGTAACTTTTAACTTTTTTGTGTTAAATGTTAAAAGTTACAAAAATTCTAAAGTGTACAAGTACTCACCATAGTTTTGAAATGGTAGCCAATGGGCAGGTGCAGGGACAGTGTAATTGTTGCATACCGCCTTGTGCCCACTTCAGTGTGTTAACTATAAACCTAGCTTAATCTGTCTTTAATGTTATTGGTGTGTAAAACAAATCCTATTTAGGACTTAACAACATTTAGCCTGATGGGGGGCCATATAGTCTGGTGGCCCGCTAGGCTTATAACACTCTGGGGGAAACCCTGCAACAGTTCTCTAGGGCCCTTCCAAAGTTACTACTGGCATCCTTAGTAATTCCCCCATCAACTGTTTCCTTTCCTGAGCTGTTGGTTAAAGTGGACAGCCATCTCTTGAGATCGCTTGTGTGTTTTCAGATATAATTATGTGCTTTCCGCATCTTTATTCCTCACCTGTCTGCTGTGTTCCTCCATCTTCATGATGCCGTTTATTCTCTAATAAACTTTTAAGACCTTCAAAATGGCTGGATTTATTCTAATATATATGGATTTACTAATACAGTGACTTTGGAAAGCAGCTTGGTTTTATTTTGGGGTAGCAGAGTAAAGGAGACTGAATACCATGTGCAGAATAAGTGCAGCAAGTCCCAGTTACCTTAGATTTATACTTTGAGCCATCCAGATGGAGGATATGAATTAAGATGAACAAAAAAGGAAGTTTTATGTACTGCGTTTTTAAACAAATATGCTGATGGAAGCATCGTGACATCCTTCATATAGATCATTTCCTCTGTAAATAAGGACTTATGTAACTTCTCCTTTTTGAAAAGTTCCCCTCATGAAGCTTCAGTGTGATTGCACTGGTTTCCTTCCAGGCATCATAGTAGAGCCAGCAGCCTCTCTCTCATCCCTCCTCCTCCTTCTGCAGGAATCTTAGTATCTCTGTAATGTTCAGCCAACCAGCTAAATACCACAGGAAAACATAAAGACTGTAAAACAAGCTCTTAGTTTACAGTGAGCAACAAACAAGGGCTCCTCCTCATTCCTGCAGTCTTTTCCTGGGTTTTGTTTGTGTTGATGGCTGCAGTTAATTCAATTATGGAGAATTCAATAGCTTCCAGCTGACAAATTTTCCACTTAACAAATGACTGGAAAAGTATTGTAAACTTAATGTCTGTGAAGAAATTATCAGGGATTTATTAACAAAAGAGTTTAATTATTGAAACAAATCTGCTGTTAAGATTTTGCAGCATAACAATTTCTTTTGGTATTTTCTTGTGTAAAAGTAGTGCTATAAATTTTGTGCTTCTGCTCAAATTATTTTTCTGTGCTCCTTTTTTTTCTTTATTCACCCTAAAACCTGCAGATCCCTTCTCTCCCACACTGCTCATCCTTCATTGTGAACCTCAGTGAGGTCATTTAGTGATCTGGTGTGTATTGGAAGCCAGTCTCCACCCCCCAGCTGAATGCTTCGGTTGCATTCAGCTGAGCTCTCGTCTTTATTCTGCTCGTGTTGAGTGACATCAGCCTTCAAGTATGCAGCCCGTCGTGGCTGAGCCAGGCGGGATTGGGTGGCTGTATTCATCTCAAGGTGCAGTCTGCTCTCTCTCGACCGCTTCAGTTCAGATAGACGATCAAACACTTCCAGCAGTTTTGCCTGCCAGGTTTAGTTTGTTCTATATTTGAGATCTTTGTCTGTTATGTTCTGGGATGCCCCTATAGACAACAGTATATTGGTTGTGGACTCTCATTTGTTAAAAATAGCATGGGTAACTTAATAGGAACGTTAATGGATCCCATAAGTATGAAACTCTTCATTTTTGAGGATTTTTAACCATTCTCTGTTCACAAGTCTCTTGTCCCTTCATGTGGGAGATTATTCGCGCTCATCCCTGCTGCAGGTGCTGATTAACTAAATCTCGGCACATATAACTGATGGTTTTTACATCTGCACACTGAGCAGAAAATCTTTGATGTTGTATAGAAAAGTGAACGTGTCTTTTTACTTTCAGTTAATATATTTGCCATATGTTTTCCTCCTGACATGCACCAGACGTCTAATGTTTTGTCTCGTGTCGTCCAGAATGAGGAGAAACGTAACCTCAGCCTGGGCGGCCATGTTGGATTCGACAGCCTCCCTGACCAACTGGTCAGTAAATCGGTCACACAGGGTTTTTGCTTCAACATCCTCTGCGTAGGTGAGTAACAAAATGTGTTTGTGTGATGATAAAGTGTGAAATATTGCATGTGCTGCAGACATGGTAACCAGTGGAGATCTGGTGGTGGAAACAACCTGCTGTTGGAAAAACAGTCCTTAGACACAATCATGTCCAAGAGCTTTCTCATGTTTACTTTATTTAACAGGAAGTAAAGTTAAATGTATGAAAATTACAGAGAAGGAAATGAAACGGGGCGTTTAGCTAAAACTAAAACAAAATTTGAAAAAGAACCTACTGGACATAATTTATAGAATAATACATTCTTGGTAGTGAATACACTGATCAGAATTTATTGGTTGATTTCCAATCTAAGCTTTTTGTGTTGTGTTGAAATAAAACTATTATTTTAAATCAAACGTGGAGATGAATTTAATGACTTGGTTTTGATTTATCTTTACCATTTTGATTTAGCAATAGCATAGATGGCATTGCACAATAGTCTGTGTGTATCTCCTACTGAATTGTATCTTCACCTTAACTAATAAAAGGCTGCCCACATTTCCATGACGACAGGATGAAACGCAGTTCATTTCCCAGCATGGTTGATGTACAGTCATGTGGTTCTTGGATGTTCATTTTCACACGCAGCCTCCACGGTCCTTTAGATGGGACTGCTTTCTTGCAAAGCGAAAGGAACTGCAGACATGTGTTGACATGTTGCAGAAAAATAGCTTTCTTCTAAAAGGTTTCGATCAACTGTGCTCTCTTTCTTCATCTTTATTTCTAAAAATCTCATTTATATTGAAAATAACTCAGTAATGGTATCGACACTGAAGGGTGTTATTGTTACCATGGTCTGGTGAGACTTGCATATGGTGAGCTCGTATATCTAGTTTTTGTTTGACTATGAAAACTATCAGCTGTTGATTTTATTTCGCCTCCACTAATTTTGTAATTTCTCACCATCATTTGTTCATGCATTCCGAAGATCTCAGATTTTTTGTTAGCACTTTTATTGTTTTTGTTTTATTGACTTACTTTCAGGCTGCAAGAAGCTCTGGTTCTTTGAAAGTAAAGTGCCAAGAATTCACAGATTTTTGACTAGACTTTTGCACAGTGGTCTCTGCATCATCATGTTGACAAAGATACCCAAGCTATCACTGAATAATTTAGTCACCTAACTTTGTTTTATCCTTTTTTTCTTTCACAGGAGAAACTGGCATTGGCAAATCAACATTAATGAACACACTGTTTAACACCATGTTTGAAAATGAGGAGGCGAGCCACTACCAGAATGGCGTGTATCTGCGGCCGCGAACCTACGACCTCCAGGAGAGCAACGTCCACCTCAAACTAACGATTGTTGATACTGTTGGGTTTGGTGACCAGATCAACAAGGAGGACAGGTAAATTTGATAAAATAGATCGCAGCACTGAAAGATCTTAGTAAATATCAAGTTTTCTGTAAATTACAATTGTTGTAGTTGTTTTTTTTGTTTTGTTTTTTTTCTTTCAAATCCTTGCCTCATCTTTAAATTTCCACTTATAAGATGTTGCTATGCAAATGTTGATGTGGACACCAATGAGAGAAACTGAGTATATCACTCTGGAATTCCACTCATATTTCTTGTGTCTTGTGGGACTAGAAGGGGAGGAGGTGGGAAAAAATAAAGGGGAAGTAGTTTATTTTTTTTTTAAACATTTAGCTGTGGAATGAAGCGTACTCACTGCGGCTCAGCCAGCAAGCTGCACTCTCACGCTCTTTGATAGCAGCATTCTCTGTAGGCCTTATGAACCAACACGCTGAAGGACAGACCCTGCAGCGAGCTGGAAATGAACACAGGGAGCTTCAAAAGGTCAGAGCGTGTGCATACCACTGAGAAGATTGAAGAGAGATGTGAAGGTAGAGGACAGATGACTGTAAACATGGTACTTACTGAGGAAATGGAAAAGATTGTTAACCTCTGTCTCACTATGAGCAATAAAATGTTAGTGATGTGGGACATCCTGTAGTTGAGTAGGAGACAAAATGGCTTAATCGTCACTACTGCATGACACAATTAACAACATTCATCTGCTTTATTATAAGCTTTTCTTGTTAAAATCTTTTGCAACATAAGATTAAAATGATTATTTGAGATCAAACTAAGGAACCGTGTTTAAAGGCTGACTTCATACAGCAGCAGCTTTGCACTTTGGACTCGTTTCTAAGTCTAAATGCTTTGTCTAAAATAAATGTGTAAAAAAAAAAAAATGTGTCGTACATCATAGGTAGAATTTCAAATGTGGTCAAGGCTGGAAGAAATGAGACAGAAATGACTCATGGAAATAAAATAACAGAAGAGCTAATGAGTTGTCAGATGATTTTGTGAAGTTATTGCGACCATTAACAATATGTACTTTTTTAAAATTCATTTTTGATGGAAAGCGCTGTTAGTCTTGGGCTTCTAAGTTTAGCTGAATTGAGTTATTGACTGTCCTGAACTCTGTGTTCCCTTTATTTTTTCACCACAGTGCGTCAGTGTGTTATTTGAGTCTCTTTCCTGGATGGACAGAGCTTTGGCAGCTATTAACTTTTTAAAGTCTTTTTTTTCTTTTCTTAGAAAGTACTCCTGGCTTAATTCTTATTTGTATCGCTGTGTCTCTTTAATGAAGAAAGCCACTGGTTAAGCTGTTGCTGTCACCAGCTCTCTGTTCAATTGGTTTTTCCCTACTCATAGAAAATACCCCCAGCCCAGAGCTTATATTTAGCTTTGCCTCTTTTCAGGTCATTTGACAAACCTATGGCTGCCATTAGTTTTTCTCTGTACACCTACCTGCCTGCAGGTTCTTTGTCCTTAACTGTTTCTCTTTACTGACTGAAGCTATCAATTTGTCTTGCTGAGATTTGCCGGTCCCAAACTTGGGCAACCCTTTTAAAAAATCCTAATTAAAAAACAATTGGACCTTTGTTTTTCTTTCCCATAGAATTTATTAATTAACTTTTCTTCAAGAAGCCGTTAACAAAGCTGTTGCTCCCCTCAAGTCTAGCTACTCTGTGTTTCTTCTTGGTGGAAAAGACTCCTTGCTCGGGGCTTCTGTGTTTTTTCATGACAGACGCCACTTTAACTGTTTTAACTGTTCAGATTATTTGAATTAAATTTGGACCAAACTGTTTGACTTGCAGGTCTTTAAGGAGATTTAACTTGACATTTGTTTCAAATTGTTACATATAAACGTACAAAACTAAGTACATTTTACATATTTACAGGTTGTAGATTTCTACTGAATGCTCGGTGACAAGTGTTGGAGCCAGACTTGGTTTTGGAAAACACAGCATTTAGTGAGATTTGTATACGGAACAAAATGACTTGATCCGGACATCCCAAACAAAGATAGCAACAGAACATAAACAGAGAAAACCCTGGGGCTGAAAAACATCATCTGGTTTAAACAGAAATGACTTTTAATTGTGAGATGTATGCGTGATGAAAAACTGTACATATTATAAGCTGCTGTATTCAAATCAAACAGTTCAAACACATGCGCTGCACTGATTTACCATTTTTGGGGAGAATTTTTTATTTTTTTTTGTCCATGTAATCAAGCAGCTGTGAGCAAGTTGAAGTGTATTTCAGCCATTCTGTTAGTTTTTTCAGTGCCATATTTTACATTTCTCTAAATTTCTTTTGTTGATTAAAGAAACTTCTTCTATGGTGTTAAGAAACATTATGCTGTTGCTGTCTGTTTGTAATGGTGTTTGACTTTTAGAAAAACTCTGGGTTTTATCCACGTCTTTAAATTTCTCATGAGAAAAACATGACCGAAGTGAAGTTTTCATGTTTATATCCCACAGAGAACAGGCTGATTTGTAGCGTTTCAGTCAGATGTCAGTAAGATCATTTTGATCGGAACTAAGCTGTACAAAGCCGAGATCTTGGCATTGAATCAGAACACACAGTAACTGAAAACATAATTCTCCTGGTTTGTTTATTCAGCGACAAGTTCATATTTCCTTACATATTCATTATCAACACATGAATGGGAAGGAAAATATTTAGCTTTAGCAAAAAGGCATAAATCCGGTTGTCTTTGGCTCTGTCCACAGTTACAAGCCAATCGTGGACTACATCGACACCCAGTTTGAAAACTATCTGCAGGAGGAGCTGAAAATCAAACGCTCGCTGTTTAACTACCATGACACCAGGATCCACATCTGCCTTTACTTCATCGCCCCAACAGGACACTCCCTCAAGTCCCTGGACCTGGTCACAATGAAGAAACTGGACAGCAAGGTATACAAAAGTGACATGCACACACTTTTGCCCTATGGCCTAGAAACTAACTCCAGCTTACCTGAAATCCAAGCCTCTCCTTCACTTTGAATGGAGGGGATTTGAATGAACTGCTGGGATTCCTCATCTGTCACTGTCAGGGTGTGGATTCTTTGTCCTGAAAGGAAAAAATCTTAAATTTCCACTTGGTGGTAGGGTTTCAGGAAAAGCTATTTGGAGGTAACGTGAGTTGCTTTTGTTCTTTTTTTGTTTTAAAAATTGACTTTAAAAAAGTGTTTTAGTTTGAGAGCGTGCTGTCTCCAAAAGGCACAATGCAGATTCACGAACATACCAATGTTAGAATTAAACAAAGGATTAGCATCTCTGAAAATATGCAAATATAATAAATTCCTCCAAGTTTAGCTCACAATTTTTTTTTTTTTATTTAATGTACTGTCTCTCATGGTAATTTCTACAAAGTTATTAAAAGATGAAAATTGCTGCCTAAGATGTGAGAAGGAGTTTTGATTTGCTAATATAAGTTTACATGAACCATAAGAAGGTTTTTTAATTCAACCAGGTGGGTTATTATAACAGGTGTGTGACAAAGAGTAGTATGGGTTACTCAGCTCTGCAGTTAAGAAAGATTTCACTATGAATTTAAAATAAAAATGACAACATTGCAAAGCTTTTGAACTGTTGAACATCTTATGTTAGCTACTAGCACAGTTAGCTAATCACAGGGCAAGAATTAGTAGATCCTAACCTTAACTGATATTTCCAAAAGACCTCCAATATCTGCTAATCCTGCATGTTGACACAGAAATGAAATTCTGTAAAGGATAAAACGGCAACTTTTCTGGAAAACGTTGCATGCATTTTTTTCCCTATAGTTTCCTTTTCTAAACCTTCTGATACTTTTTTCCTGTCTTTGACTTCATTACCTCTTTGACTTCAAACTAAAGTTGATAACCGTTGAGTCTTTTTGACTTCATGACAGCTTCTACATGGAGTGTTCATTGATATGGAGAAGGCCGTTTTCTTCCAGTCAGGGTTGCTCAAACATAAATCTGCTTCAAGTCACTGCTGTTTTCTCAGTTCATCTTTCACTCTTTGCTTTTGTTTTGACTGTAATCCAAAAACCTTTTCATAAGAACCTTTAAAAATTGTCCTCTGAGTGGCATGTCTAATACATTTAAGTTTTACTTTGACATGGCTACAGCTGACATGTTTGCAGGTCAATAATCAGCTGTTTTCTAGTCAATAGTCACACTCAAACATATTGATTTCTGACATTTTCATTGCTCTCGTGCAAGTTTTACTACTGACAGTATTGGCATGCAACCCCTGGCATTAGTCCAGCCAGACAATATGATGAAAATATTCTTCTCAAAATAGAGAGAGCTTGAAGTAAATCAGTTTGATTTTTAAAGACATTGTTAGGATCGGAAAAGTAGAACCTGTAGTTTTTTTGCATTTTATTTTTGGTTGGAAATATTTTTACCTGAAATAAGTCAGATTATGGCTACATTGCTATAGCATAATTAATTAATGGGGTGTATATCATGAAAATCTTTTAAAAAGTAATAGGACAGATGGAGACAAAAAAAATGTATAAAAGTTCATTAAATGACTGCAATGCATTAAAACTATTTTTAATGGTTTGAAGACAAAGTTTTTGTAGTTTTATATGATTAACATAAAGTCATAAGACGGTTTCAGTAATCAAACATTTGTTGCATCATCAATTTGATGCACAGTGTCTTGCTCTGAGATGGTTTGCTTGCCACCCCCACAGTGTTTCTTTGTTATGGCTACTGACGGCTCTGCTGCACGAATGACTGAGGGAGTCTTTGAGCCGTTGGTTTTTTTTGCCGGTGCACAAATAATAAATCCTGAATAAACAGATGGAGCTCGTGTAACTAGAACCTTTACCTCTGCCAACCTTCAATTCATGCCTGCCAAATACCTGCCGATACTATTCATAGCACTGACTGCCAGCTTAGCCAAGACTCACTCTCAAGGAACAGAAACTGGATTGTGTTTAGGGAAAACATATAAAATGAATGGTTCAAAAGATAACTTCAGAATTAGTTTAGGTTTTTTATTTATTATGACTTAACCCAATTCACAAAACTTTGGCCGATGTTAAAGCCTTAAAAAGGGAAGCCAGGCTACAATTTTGAGCTAAGACTAAACCTGTTCACACTTCAGATAAAGGGAAGAATAAAGGGAAGAAATATCAGAACTCATGGTGAGTCAGTTGAGCTGACTACTGAGCTTCAGAGCTGTTTAACAGCCAATAGGATGATCAAATCCTGGCACATGACATTTGCCAGCTGTCTACTGACACAATCCAAATAATCACAGCACACATGGCCAAGTCTGTACCTGCTTTTGTGAAAAGAGGATGTCATTTACCTGAGCTAAAGTTTTCTAGATTTTCAAGTTAAAACTGGTGAGCTGTTTACAGTTTGAAGCCTCAGTGCTTTATTCTTGGCTGATTGTGTTTTTAAAAATTAAAGCTCCAACTTATGTTTGTGCTCAGCTTTTGCCTTGAAAATGATTAAAATGAGAGGTAATGTCTCAATGTATTTATATTTTCAAATTCATGAGCACAGCGGTCAGAGACATTACATACACCATCCATACTCCTATCCATCCTGCTGCTCTCGCCTCTACATGTTTACAAGATTTATCTGCTAGCAGGTGATGCAACACACTGAGCACCTTTGTTTAGGTCACTGTCGCTCTGACGGGCTGTAATATTATCATGTTGATGTCAGTTGAGGACATAAAACATGAAATGGTTAGCTTTGTTGCTTTTGTTCACGTATTTTGTATAATTTTGCATTGCTCTTGATATGGATTACCTTTGCTAGATGTACTTCACTGATTCCAACCTGCTTTTATTTTATCATTTAACTTAAAACAGGAGATTCGGTAAAATTTAGTTTTTTTTTGACAGTGCAGAATAACTTGATGGTAAAATAAATTACATTCCATACTGTGTCAGATAAAGTTTAATCTTGAAAACTAAAGAGAATTGATCTGTGTGTGTGTATGTGTGTGTGTGCATATATATATTTGTCTGCCATGTATTCATGTGACAGGTGGGAAAAAGAAAACGTATCAAACTTTTTTTCTTTAAATTTTCATGTCAAACTTGTTACATAAGCAGAAAAAATTATGATCTTATATATAACATAATTTGATATGACATTGTACAGACTGTTAAAAAAGATCAAGACTTTTAATGAAGTTTTCAATTCAAGATTTTTTTCTATATTTGATTATATTACAGTCTCAATTGAGTGAATTATAATTAGTTGTTTTATGCTTTATGACTTGTTTCCTGAATCAACTTCATTATGTTTAGAACTAAATTACACTTATTGAACTTGAGTGGATAAATAATTAATGTATTTTAGTAGCTAAAACATTACATGTAATATATAAAGAATTATTTTCTAGGTATTAAGCTGCTTTGGATGGTTCCCATTGAAAATTAGTTAAAAAGGTCCAATAAGTTCATAACAATACCAAGAATTAAATAACCAATAGCATATCCTCTAAAACTGTTACTAATATTTCCCCACGTTGCTTGTTCAGTATTTTTGTCCACTAAAGGTTCAGTGTGCTGCCATTAATATTCTGCTGGTTTAGGGAGGTCAAAATCGAAAGCGTCACTTATCATTGAATAAAACGCAAAGTGTCTCAAACTGCATCCACGGCTGTTTTTCTAGTGATTTTTCCTACATGTGAACTGAAATGTATTTACAGCTGGTGGTCCTGGTTGTTCACAGCAAGCAGAGCTATTTTGGCTTTCTGGTCAGCTGGGAAAACCCGGCTGTGGGAAGTGAACAAACATCACTGTCCGCTCCTTCCTTGGCCTACATGTCCTCCCAATCTCCTTCAGGAGACGTACAACCCCGTTATCAGTCCTGGGTAGCGATTAGAGAACACGGTTTGTTAAGTAAGTGTGAGAACATGATGCTGGGGTGCCCAGCTGCAGATTAATGATCCAGCAAAGTGTGATGAGATTGTAATTTGACTCCTAATGAGAGCTAGCTTTTGCTCAGAGGCTCACTGTGGGATTGATTTGAGTGGATCTGTGGGAGTTTTCACATCATCCCAGATAGATTTTCAGCGAACCAGCTGTATGGAGGAATGCAGACAAATTATATTTATTTCTGCACATCTGTTGCTGATTCTGCAAGGAATGCAGTTTGTTTTCATAATGGCAGCTTGTTCTATGAATGGCCATCAGTTCTAGCTGAACTTATTTACTGTTTCGCTTTCCTGCCACCTGTGGTAAATATGTGTAAGAGTAATCAAATAACCTCTTTTGCTGGAGGCTTGATGACTCCAACATGGCTCTTTTTTTAGCCCTCAGCTTTGGAGATTTTTTTATTTTTCTTTCCTACGATGCAGCTTTTTCACAGTCTATCCTTTTGGTTGTTTTCATCCTCTCTTTAGGTCAATATAATTCCTATCATTGCCAAAGCGGACACAATCTCCAAGAGCGAGCTTCATAAATTCAAAATCAAGATAATGAGTGAACTCGTGAGCAACGGTGTCCAGATCTATCAGTTCCCGACAGACGATGAAGCCGTTAGTGAGATCAACGCCTCCATGAACGTAAGTCACGTTTTGTTTTGCTTTACAGAAGTTGGATGGTAACATCTGGCAAATTCAGAGATTCTTTTAAGATTGGCATGAAATGTTACCTTAGTGGTGTCATTTTGCAAGCCAACATATTTTTATTTATTTATCTGCAGAGTGACACAGCAAAATGCTATTAGTTGTTACTATGATCCGAATGTATTTTTTTTTCTTTACACAAAAGTAGTAGGCGTAATAGTAGTAGGATAAATACAGAAAAAGGAAATGGATTGTATAAAAATATTTTTCCTACTTTCCTTCATTTATTTACCTGTGTTCCAAGTTGCCATGTCTGCCTTAAATCCATGATAAAATTAGATATTTTGGAACTGAAACTTTGGGAAACTTGAGGGTTGTGCTGTATATTACTGCTGCACTGCATACTGGAGCACCAGTTTCCACATTTAGCTGCAAATATCATTCAACAGATACGTGAGCCTTATATTTTCTATCATCTTTTAAAGGTAACTACAATTTCTGCTATGTTTTCTTTCTATAATAAAAAATGCAAGTAAAACTAATCATTTTACTCCAAAAAACATAATTTTATGACTGTGAAAAAAAAGTCACAAATAATTCCAATGAAATACTGCAAAAGTGTTGAAATAAAACTAGTGGAACTGATTTTCCTGGGAAGGTTTCCATTTTTATTTTAGTTTCTAAATGATGAGATGTTTTCAGTTTACCAACACTCACCCACTTATGTTCAGATGCACAAATGAGAGTGCATTTAATTCAGCGGTTTTATCCTCACTCTCCTGATCTATTTATAGTCCGTTGCATCAGTGCCCACGCCCACCATCTTGTCCCCCTTAGCTTCATCCCAGCTGGTTTCAGCTCGCCATCAAACTGTTGAGGAAGCATGTTGGGTCTGTTTTCCACACGGCCCCCCGCTGTCGGTCCCACAGAGACGCCGTGTCTAAAGGAACAATTAAAATACCTTCATCAGAGGCTTGTGTTTAAATTATCACCTCCAGTAAAGCTGATGCAAAAGATGTTGCATTCAGAAAACCATTTCTGTGGTGTAAATGAGGAAAAGCAAGGAGCATAAAATTGTAACATGGAAGATGTAGGCCGAGTTGGAACCCCCTGGTTATGTCTCTGGTTGCAGCTGGATCTTTTGATCTTTCTAACATTTATGGGCCTTTCTGCCTGTGCAGGCCCACCTGCCATTCGCTGTGGTTGGAAGCGTGGAAGAAGTCAAAGTGGGGAACAAAACAGTGAGGGCCAGACAGTATCCCTGGGGAGTGGTGCAAGGTAAGAGCTGCTCAGTCACAAGAAGGGTGTGTTTGTTTCACATAAGCAAACAGGACTGTGCTGAATGCTTGTCCTGTTGGAGATCATACGGATGGAGTACCAGACTAGGGTTGGTCTAAATACCAATGAGTTTAATTAACATTTCATTCATAGTTTCTTGAAGCAAAAGTTGACTAGATGCCTCAAACACCCAAAAACAACTAAACAAAAGCATTTACAATATCAACATTTATTTTTATTGTCTAGTTTTGTTTAAATTTGGGTTGTGCATTTCAGGTCAGATTTGGTAGCTTTTTCCTGTAGTTATTTCCAGTCATGAAGTTATGAACTACGTAATACTTTAAAGGAATATTTTGTCTTCACCATTACAAAGAGTAGGTCAAATTGTTATATTCAAAATATTTCATAAGTTGTTTAACATTCTGATCAACCTTAAAGTAGATGTGAATCACCAGTATGTGCAATTTATAGGAATTCCTAAGATTACAATTAACCAGTTTTTATTTTCTTTGCTGAGAAAATTAGTCACATTAAATGTTTTTTTTTTTGCTGGTGAAAATGTTTTATTCTCTAATAAGAATATGATTATTGAATAAACGGATCAGGATGCTGTAGCTACTGGTAATATTGTGAAACACTGGATGTAAAATATTAGGACAACAGCGACTCGCATGTATCCTGAAAAGAAATAAGTTCAGACATTTTGCAACTGTTTTGTAATATGTAGAATGAGTGTCACCATTTACTTGGTTTACATTTGTGAAATGTTAATTTGCTCATATTGCTGTGGGGTTCTTGTCTTTTCATGGTAAAAGCAGAACCAAAATTTAAGATTTAGTAAGTACATTAAAAGTAAGTTTTTGAGTTTGCACTCAGTTAAACTCAAAAACTGTTCTTTTTTTGAGTCTTTTGGTTTTTGAGACTTTCTTTTTCTTTCTTTTTTTTACTGTTTTTTTTTATACATTTGGCCAAGGTAAAGCAATAGATTCTTACTGGAACTTAAATAATCTTAGCATTTTCCTTTTTTATCCCTTGTTCATTTGTCTATTTTTCAAAATATCTTCGTCTTTGTTCAAAGACTAAGCAACTTTAACATTGAGTTCTGCTTTAGCTGTGTGTTTTTTAGTGTCTAGTTGCAGTTGAGCACATATCTGTGTCAACGGTGATAAACTGCCTGTGGCAAAGTGTGAACTGCACACTTTGTTGGCCGATTTATTTCTACTCGCCCTGTTAATGTTCCACGTGTGATTTCCTGTGGGGGAAAACATAGTGAAAGGGCAGAAGGGTAAATGGCTTCCTTTATGAAGTTGCTAATATTTGCTGGTATCTGTTAGTTTTCGATCTGTATGGCTTTCTGTGTGTCTGTGGCTTTTTACCTGGAACATGTTTTTATAGAGATGTCACCTCTAGTGTCTGCTTTCTTGGGAGTTTTCTTCTTCCACTCCTCATTCCTCAGTGTTTGTCAGTGCTGGTAAACAGTTTAATTTAATAACGTGACAGAGATGCACAGTGAGAATGTTACTGCTCATGTGGGAGCGCCTCTCAGGAACTGGCTCCCTCCTCTCCTCCTCGGTTTACTGCTCTCTCTGGCTGAACCCCTCTTCCCATTATGCTCTGACCATTCTCATTCTCCAACCCTCAGAGGATGCTCGCTGGTTATTTATGAAGCTTTTTGTGTTCTTCCTGGGGGACAGATTTTGTTTGTTCTGGAGTCACAACAAAGCAACAGCTCAGGAACAGATTAACAGCAGTTGAAAACGGCCTACTTTCACTTTTAAGCTGGACATTTTCTACATTTACGATGTTGGAAAGTATGAATCTCAGTTAAAAGGTGGCTAATAAAACTTTTATTTACCCTTAATTTGGCCTTTAACAGTTGTTTAGCTAAGAAGCTAATGACACTTTGTAGAAAGCAATTAGATTAGATTTTTGTTTTTCTGCCACTATTCATCCATTTCTGCTGAGCATGAAACGGCTAAATTCAAAGTGATATAAGATTCACTTTTTTGTATTTTTCTGAAAAATGTATCACATTTATTTAATTATTATTCTTTGAACACATTTTTAGGCGAATGTAAAGCCAGGAGGTGCAGAACAGCAGGCCTCTGTTTTCTCTCTGTTGGCTGAAATGAGGAGCTCCATCAGAGAAAACTGTTAGTTCATGCCAGATGTCATATAGATTGGTTGTGTAGCCTCTTGAAAAGAGCCATGAGAAATTTCCATCTCCTTGAAGAGACAGAGGAAGGACTGTGCTGTGACAAAAACAGAGTAATTGTAGGGAGCTCAGTGAGTGTGTGCTTGTCTTCCCTCAGGATCTCATGGCTCCGTTATCTCTGTGCTTCCTGACTTGTGTGACATAGGGCAGAGCTTTGGTATTTCTGCTCTGAAGCCTGATGGTCGAGTGTTTGTTATGCTGCAAAAACATTTCCAAGTGCTTTGTGTGAAAATGGATGTCTGGAAGCAACACATGCATGCAAAGAATGCATTTCATTCTCAGTCATCATGTTGCAATGCTGTCGGGTTGGGAATGTCAGACAGTTGATATGTGGGTTATAGATGTTTAAAATGCATTTAATGACATGAACATTATGAGTACTTAGATGTTCTTGATTCACCGGAACCCCATTTATTCATATACACTCCAATAAACTCTCTTATACCATTAGGTTAAAAATGAACGTCTACTTTTGATGATCATAAATTTCTTATTCAGTTTTGGGTTTCTAATTATTTTAAATCATTCTTTCTCCAGTGCAGTCTTATTATTAAACTGGAACTATTATTCTTGATTGTTCAACAGGATTTGGGGTGTAAAGTTTAAATTACAAACGTATATAGACCCTCATTAAGATGCTCCAGAAGGACCAGAAGCTTTTGTAGCTTTCAGGAAGATCCTGTAAACTATAAACTGGATCGTTGACCACCTTCTTCTTCTTTTTATAATAATAAATGGTAGTGCTCAAATAATAACTTTGCCTACAAACTATTCTTCATTAAATCCAAACAGCTCAACCTTTATCTCCTCTGATGCAGCCAACTTTATTCAAATGTCAAAATGTAGATATTTTTTAAATTTATTTTTTATTCCTTAGTTAACACACTCTGTCTTGGTGTTGATGTAAAGTCGTCTCGGTTTGAGGTTTGGCGTTTCTGCTCCAGCAGTTTTAAGTTCAGTTCAGCTTTGAATTTGGTGCTTTCTAGATTGTTCTTGATCATCCTAACTAGGATCTGTTCTGGATAAAAACTTTGGTCAGATGGGTAAAAAAATTGGACTGAATGGGATGTTTCAACAGAATGTTCCCAAACACACATTACAATTATTATCATTATTTTTTTAAACAAGTAACACTACAACCTCAGTGCTGTTTAAAATCTGAGTCTGTGCCTGGAAACCAACCAGTTTAAATGAGCCTCACTAAAGTCATCATTAAAAGGCCAGGATTAGATTATTTCCTGTATTTTGTAGCTTCTGTTATCAGACCAGTCAGGCGGCTTGCTGCACCAGGACACACCTCAGTTAAAAGTTTTCCCTACTTCTGATTACTTGAATTGTTGAAATGTTCCATGATCCAAAAAATTTGGCTCAAGTGGCATTTGTAACTCCAGAATCTGAGAGTCACAGCGGTCGAATCGTTCATAATTTAAGTGTAGTCGTTTCATTGTATCGTTTCCATGTAGTTACTGGGGCAACACTCAGTCACAACACTGGTTCCTGTGACTGCGGAGAAAAAAATCACATGCATTTATCAGCTTGTTAGTGAAGGCGCAGTGTGGATTCTCTGTTCAGCTTTTTCAGACTGAATATTAATTAGACCAAATGAAAACAAAACGCAATCAAATATATTATTATTTGCATTTTAAAAATCGATGGTTAAAAATAGGACAGGATTTTATTTTATATATTTTTTTTTACCCTAACAGTTGAAATGACAGATGATGTAAATTGTAGCCCAGCCTCTCCTCAGGATGCCTGCTGGCACCAGGATTCAGCCTCTCCGCTGTCAGCAGATTTCCTTGCTCTGCTCCCTGCGGGCTGAGGTCTGCCGTCAGTCACAGGGTTGGGCTTTCTCTCAGCAGGAGGCCAGAACAGGGAGGAGATTAGGAACCCAATGAGCAGGCAGCTCCTGAACTGAACGCACTGGTTTCTTTTTTTTACCACGCTTCTCCTGATGGGTTATTAGGCGTCTTCTTAAAGATGTTTTAAAAATAAATGTAGAGTTTCTGGGATTGTTTATTTGCTCTCTTTTGCCTTGACTAATATGGAAATTTTATTCTGCTTAGCTGACATGTTTGAGTTGTCATTTTTCACCAGTCAGGCTGCTTTGAAAGTCACATGGTGGTTTTTGCATTTTAAAGTCTTGCAGCCTGTTGTGGCATTTAAACACCCGCCTTCCCCCACCCCCTCGCTGCCATGTGTGGGGTCATGACCCGTGTAGTCCATGTACTTTCAGTCTGCACATGCCCCTTGGGTAAAGATGGGATTGTACTTTGATTTCAATTCAACAAAGCTTTGTAGATTTTCCTCTTACTTACGGAGCTAAAAGCAGGCATTTGATGGTCCCAAAAACCTCAGAAGTTGTTTTTTCTTGTCCACCTTGTGGGTCTGTTGGGATTCTTTTCATGGACCTTTACAAAAATGGGAACATTAAATTTTATTCCATGAAATGTCTGAAATATTTTCCTTTTGAAATAAATGCTTTCTGCCACTTAATATGTGGTTCCTCTGCTCTCACACAGCGTCCATGTTTTTCATAAGCTGAGCTCAAACTAACAGGAGGAGGCGACTTCTCCAGAACTGTTCATATCGTTTGGCTTCAGCAGAACAGAAATGATTCCTAGAGCAGCATAAACACCTCTTTGTCTGTCAGTCAGGAAACACGTCCTGCTGTTTTCCTGAAGTAATCTGACTCGGAGCAACTCACTAAGACTTAAAAATTAAACGGTTATTAGTTTTGGCTTGAAATCAAAACTTGGTGCTTTATAAAAGATTTTATGTTCCCTGAAATTTTCCACTTTTTTTGTAAAGCTATAAATATTAATGAATTCTGAGTTGTTAGGGGACTGCCCAATAGAAAAGATGTTTTATAAATAAATGTTTATTTGGCCTGTTGCCTTTAAAAGAATCCTAAATAGTGAATAGAATCAACCTTTTTCATTTCACATTATGAAGATCACATTAACAGTTTTTGGAGTAGGCTTCCAAGAATTAAATATATTAAAATATTACACCATCTCCACTTGGAGACCTGGCGGTGGCAGCATCATGCTGTGGGGATGTTTTTCCTCAGCCATGGAGGGGAATCTGGTCAGAGCTGATGGGAATGTGGTTGGAGTTGAACAAAAAGATGTCTAGGAATAAAATCTGTTTTAATGCCAGTTCAGCTTGAGCTTTTTGTTGTTTTTTTAAAGAATAGACATGAATTTCAGTATCTATATGTGTGAAGCTGATGGTGACATACAGCAGCCTGCAGCTATAAACACAGATGCGTCCCACACTTTCTAGATTTTTATTTGACAGAAAGTTTGAAAACCGTTTCTCCTCTTCCGTCCACTTAGCAGTCATTATAACCGTGGCCTGTTAGTTGATGAACACCTAATAAAGTTTATTGTTCTCACAACAAAGTTTGAACGAGTTCAGTATAAATATTTTTTTTGTAGTAATGTATTGATGATATAAAGTGAGCTAAACGGAAGCTCAGAGGATTTATGGGGATTTGATTTGAAAAGTGAGCAACACTGCAAATTTCAGATCTAATTATAATGTGTGTTTGTTTTCTCTTTTAGTTGAGAACGAGAGCCACTGTGACTTTGTAAAACTCCGAGAGATGCTGATCCGGGTCAACATGGAGGATCTGAGGGAGCAGACGCACGCCCGCCACTACGAGCTGTACCGGCGCTGCAAACTGGAGGAGATGGGCTTTAAAGACACAGACCCAGACAGCCAGCCCTTTAGGTAGACTGAGAACCTCACTCAGTCCACTGGGATGGACAGAGTGCAGAACCACACAACTGCTCAAATGCCAACGTCAGAAAACAATCTCTATTGTTTGGCAACAATAACTTTCTCTATTTTTAACTCTTTTCTGTCTCGTTTCATTCCTGCAGTCTTCAAGAAACATACGAAGCCAAGAGGAAAGAGTTCTTAGGGGATCTGCAACGTAAAGAAGAAGAAATGAGGCAAATGTTCGTAAACAAAGTAAAAGAAACCGAAGCAGAACTCAAAGAAAAGGAACGAGAGGTAAGTGAGAAATAAGTTGCTTTACATGATCTGGACCTTAGTTTTCCTTAGAATCATCTGACAGTTCCTGTTTTAACCAGCAGCAAAGATAGAAATATAATAGAAATGTAAGATCCCATGATGTAGATTATGATGACAAATTTTAGTTAAGACAGCTAAGAAAACTCAGAGCTGGTCTTGTTAACCGACAGAACAGCAACAGTTCTGGGTAATGGCAGCTCAGCTCAAACTTCCTAACAATTAAGAAATAAAAATATTCTTTAGTTAGTATCTCATCCACAAGTTTGATTTAGGTGCGAATGTTTTTGAAGTTGGGATTGGGTTTAGTTTTTGTGATCATTTGCCACCAGAAGACGTCTCAGTCTGAACTGAGACGTCTTCAGCCTCTACCAAGGCAGCCTTACTGTTTTAAACCGGAGATCATGATCTGAAACAAACTGTAAGAAGTTTTTCCTTTCTCCACGCTCCACCTCTTCTCTGGTTTTTCTTTTGATAGAATCAGCCGTGGTTCTTTGGTTCTTTGCTCGTTGGCCTCTCTGGTGTATGAACATTCATTCATGGATATTGTTTCAGAGTTCTATAGTATTGCATCGATTTCCCAGGATGTTAAACACTGCAGGCTGTATTAGAATAAAGTTGAACGTTTATACAAAATGCTGTGTTGACATTTTTAGGGTCAGATCATTCCGTTCATTTCAGATGTGGATTTAAATCTAGAAGTATTTACGGTGCCATAGATGATGTTTGGAATTTGGATAAACATCTCCAAAATAAAATGCCTTTACTTATTGCTAATATTGTTTGCCATTTTACTTGTGCTTTGGCTTATATAGTGCACTATTCTGAACATGATTTGTAAAATTACTTTTTTGCACTTCTGTCTACAATATGATCACTTTTGGCAGAGTGTCGATTTACAAACTTGCAGAGAGTTTTCAATGTCATGTTGTATTCTTCATAAACATTTTGTTAAAGTTTTGGTGTAATATGAGAGTGAAAAAAAGCATTTATTGTGTCCTGAAAAACAGGAAAATGTGCACACAGTTATCTGTCAGGTTTGGTGGACTGAGTTTTATTTTAGAGGAGCTGAACTCATCAGATGCTTGTGGGATAATTAGCACACCACAGTGAGGGGGTTGTCAAATACTAAAAGAAGATATGAATTTAAAGCATGTACTTTGTGGATAGTGGCTCCAATTTTATTATTTATTTTTTGAAGATATCCATCCATTCATCCTTTGGTCTCTCAATATGCTGGTCTGGTTGTTAATTCATCTGTTTTTTGATGCATTTGGTGATTCCTTCCAGTCATTCTCTGGTTATGGCAGCATCCATGTTAAGGCCTGACTACTGCAGAAATATTGAGCCTGAATTCACAGTGCTTCATCACTTTTGTTAATAATAAATTTGGATACACGAGAACTGAGTCTGGAAAAGTCAGAACATTTGATACGAAGCTGGAGAAGAATGAACCAATGTAGAGTCAAATACAGAACTGAAGTTTAATGCAGAACAGTTACCTGTGTGGGGTAAAGCTTTGTCTAGTTTAGTTTTAATATTTTTTAGCACATTAACTTCCTCCACAACAGTGAGAGAGAAGTTGCAGTTGCTGAATCTACAATAAAACAAGAACGGAAATCTGAAACTTTTTTAGAGACACAAAAAATTTGGTTGCAATTTCTTTCACCTTTAACTTAAAAGGTTTTATTTCACATAAACTTGTGATCCACATTTGAATATTAAATGTAGCCATGACACATAAAAATGCAAACTTTTGTTTTTGTTTCGGCTCAGCTCCATGAAAAGTTTGAGCAGCTGAAGCGGATGCACCAGGATGAGAAGAGGAAGGTGGAGGAGAAGCGGAAGGAGCTGGAGGACGAGATGAATGCCTTCAACAGGAGGAAGGTGGCATGTGAGACGCTCTCATCTCAACCCCTCAAGAAAGACAAGGACAAGAAAAAGTAAGGCAGTCCTTCCTCTTAATCACCCACTTCCTGTATTCTTCTTCTAATAACAGGACGCTTCGTTTTCCAAGCCTCCTAATTTCTTTCAGCAACTCTTCTTCCTTCCATTGTGTGCCTCAGAGTTGAAACGCTGTCCGCTGGTAGATGTGCTGCAGTTTTTCTTTCTTATTTTGCTGTTTAACTCTTACTTCGAAGCAGGAAGTGCACATTCTGCCATGTCCAGCAGCAAACCCTTTCATTAATGACTTTGTGAAGGAGTGAGCTCTGCTGTTGTGGAATCATCTCCAAAACATAAAGCACTTTAGCGTTTTTTTAAGGACCTGGCAAGTGTGAAGGAAACGTCTTCCCTTTTTTTTCTTCCCAAGTTGAACGTTTCCTGTGCTTTCACTCTTTCCTTTCGTTTCGCTCTAATTATTCAGGATACTCGGGGTGGAGGCAGTCAGCGCGCTCTCAGGCAGCAAAAAGCTCTGAAAACTGATGCAGTGTTTAGCCAAGAAACAGCTACACTTGTTCAAATTACAGATGTGCTAGTGCAGTTCAAGTGCCGCACATTTTTATTTCAAACTACTTTCAGTTCACACTCACAACAATAACTATTGTAAAGTGGATTTAAAGTAACATTATATAGTAAACATAAATCAGTCAGTCTCATAAGTGATTTTTTTTCAGAGAGCTGCATACAACTCACTAAATAAATATATAAAATATAATAAATTGTGAGATGTTGCTCTCAGAAGACCAAAACGTGTCAGACATCAGCAGTGACCCGTCTATGAAGAAGCTCCATTATTGAATTTTGTATTACTCATCTATTTCCATAATCATAATCAAGGAATCTTGAAAATTTAAACACATATTATTAAATTTAATCCAGGCCTTTCCTGGTCTGTTCAGTTTTTCCACTTGTTCGCACAAAATGTGTTGCTTAAAAGTGCCTGCTTCCAGAAAAAGGCTTCTTTCCCCCCACCCTCCCCAAATTTACCCAAATCAAGGACCAATTATAGCTTCATGTTTATAGTTCCAGTGAAATATTTCCACTAAATTTACACTTAAGATGAGCTACCAGTAGTTCATGTTAATTAATGGGAAGCATTAATTATACTGATTGTCACTGCAAAGCATTTCCACCCTGTTAACCTTTTTAATCACATCAACTGCAGTTTTATGTAGCCGAATACTCAGTAAAGATGTTTTCATTTCCATATGTTTATGATCTAATTGAGAAAGTAACTTAAGTTTGAAATTGGATAATTTTGCCTATTTGCACTATGATTTTAATTAGTCGCTTTTAAAGCCTCTACAAAGATGTTGATCAAAATTCTGAATTTGTCGGCTGATGAAATAATCCGTTGCGACATCTCTGCTGGTATTTTGACTTTACTTGGCTATATTATAGTAAGAAAAGTCAAAAGTGACAGATTTGATTTGCTGTAGACAGAGAAGAGATTGAGATATTCATTTATAATTTTTGATTGCTGAGGCATAAGTCTTTGGTTCTGATTATGTTTAAAGGGAGAGGAGCCCAGTTATCAATAACAGGTTGCAGCAGAAAAGGTAACATTTGTACTTAACAGCTTAAATTGTGTGTGTGCCCACAAACCTCATCTTTCTTTCACTTCCTGTTTAATGACTTCAGGGAGAGCTGTGCTCAGTTCAAGTTCATCACGTAAAAAACAATCCAAAGTTTTAAAACATTAACCCTGCTCATTTGAAAGTGTCCATGCACAAACTGAATTAACAAAGTGTATAAAAACACATGAAATCAGTGGGTTTTTTGTCAACTTCTCACCGTTTCGCATATTTTAGTGAATATCTCCATTAACAGAAAGTTGCAGGATGTTTGTCTTGCAAATAAATTTGGGTAATTGTTTCGAGAATTAACAAGTTTCAACTAAAGCTACTTTTTAGCTACTTTTTCTTCAGCTGGTTATTATTCGTTTCTGTGTGGTTTGAATTGTGAAAGTTTAAAAGTAGAGAAGTGGCTCCCTCTTGTGGCTGCTCATGCACACTGTCTGTGGCCGTATGAAACAGTCTTCCATTTTGTGGATTTGTTAAAGTTCTTCCTAATCTTCTCAGATTAAATTCCTCAAATTAAATGTGGCATTTTATAACAGAGGTGATTGTACAGATTGTACAGGCAAGCTTTATTTATTTTACCCCCTGTCACTAACGCTTGATTTTTATTTTTTTTTATTTTGCTCCAACTTCTATATTTCACTGTTTTTATTTAAAATTTCAAAAACCCAGTCAGCCATTGATTCACTTTATTTTCTTTATTGTTTCATTGTTTTTCAGTTAATTTTTGAGGCGCAGCACACCCATCCACACACGACCATGGATTTGTCCTCCATCACCATAGCAACGACCACATCTGTGTTTTTTTTTGTTTGTTTGTTTGTTTTTCTTTGTCTTGTTTTGACATTCCATCTTGACATTGTGCACATGGACCAAAGACACTGAGGATGATGATGATGGTGAAGCCACAGGAGAGAAAAAGAGTGAAAGATGGTGAGAGAGAGAAATATTCACGTCCATCAGTGGCCATCTCATTGATTCAGGATCTTTCTATGTGATCTTTGGACTTTTTTTTTTTATAAATATATCTGTTTATTTTAATTTCTTTGTTGTTTTAAATATTTTCTGTATCTTTTCTTTCCTCATTAGCCATCCAAGCTGATTAAATCTTGTCAAGCATTGTCATTTCGTGGTACTACAATTTTGGAAATATGGGCAAAATATGTATTTAAAGAAAATATAAAATATAAGGGGCACCCAGTTTTTATAGGCCCGACGTTCAAATCGAAGATTAAAAGGTCCTCAACTTTTTAAAAAATGTATGAGCCATTTAAAATATTCAGAGGTAATTTGTCTTTTTGTAACCCTGAGGAATTAGTTTAGTATAATCAGTCCCTCATTAGTGAATAATGCATTAAAATCTTAGCGTGTCAAGCAATAACTGAGTACCTGCATTTAGAGGTACTGACAACATGTAGTCCTACGTCTTAAAATCTATGCAATATTCTAATGCTGTAAGTCAGTTAATGTATGTGAATATTTTCTCGAGCTTACCAAGCTTCCAGTAATATGCAAATGTGTACTAATTTTTAATATGATTAATGAATCTGATGTAAGAAGCCCATAAGAGGGTGTACATTATTTGTGAGTGACTTAACTATATTGTAAACCCTGCGTGATCATTTTGTTACGCCAGTGGAATCACGCCTATGAAGCCAGTAAACATTTAAGCCTCAACTCGCTGTAGGAGAGTTTACGCTCAGACATGGAGAAGAGAGCAGCTGTATTTACTGTCTGTTGATGCAAATAAATGCAAACCCTCCCTCCGAAATGTGAAGCCTCTCTGTGCTCTGATTTGTTTGTCTGCTTTTGCTCCTGGGAGATGAGGACGGTGGTGAAACACGGGCAGGTAAAGACGCACTCATCGTGTCTGCAGCCTAAACAGCTGTCAGATGGAGGCGATTTGGAACTGAAGCAGCTGCACTGTTTGCTCAGTGTGTTGCTGTTTCTAAGTCAACACTGTGTTAGACTCTGTGGTTTCTCTGTTTGCTAAAGGTGGAGTGCAGTAGTGAAAAGGAGAAGTACAGTGCCTTGACAAACTGAGTGTGTTTTGTCACTTATTTCACTGTATGTTCTACATTTATAATGGTTTTTTCAGATAAGTCTGAAATACATGGCATGCATTTGTATTCAGTTTGTAAAACCATCTGTAGGTTTCTGTCAGCGTTGCACATCTAAAGAATGACACTTTTGCCCATTCTTTGCAAAGTAGCTCTAGCTCATTTTGTGAACATCAATTTTAAGATCTTGCCACAGATTCTCTATTACATTGTAGCTTGAACTTTAACTGGACATTAATGTGCTTTGAATTAAATAGTCTCTTGTTGCTCCAGGGTATATTTAAGGACTTTGTCCTGCTAAATGGTGAACCTTTACCCCATTTTAAGACTAGAAGGTTTTTACTTCCGTGTTCCCATAAACCCTGCCCAGTTTCCTTGTGGTTTTAGGCATGGTGCTTCCACCACCATTTGTCTCGTTGACTGCAAAACTATTCTGCAGTTTCAAGATCCTCTCCCATTAGGAATAAAAATGTGCCTTGCTATTCATTTTTATCAGCATGATCTGTAAAACCAATTTTTAAGTGCTTGATTTTGTGCGAAGATCTTTTTCAGTTTTAGAAACTCTTTGGGATATCTCTGATTCGCTCTGTGTCTCCACCTGGAGTACTTCAGTAATTCTTTAAAACAGACTGAGGAAGTCGCACCACAGTAATACAGATTCTCTGTTTATGCGAATCCCTTGCCAAGTCTATTATTCTGTGCACCACCTGCAGGGCTGACTGGATCTCTTCCAGCAGCACAATATGTTCGCAGCTCTACGTCGTGTCCTTTAAAGCACCAGGACACTGTGCTAACAAAGCTGAGTGATAATCACTGACGTTATACAGCAGCTGCTGCTTTCTGCTGCCATGACGCGTTTCATGGTTCACTGCAAAATGGAAAGTTAATCCCAGGTGAAGCCACATCTACGCGTTTCAGACCACAATTAACTTGATAAAATACCTTAAGGAAAAAAAAATTAAATACCTTAAGAAAAGCTATAAAACTTTTTAAACTTTCTGATTACTTTGTAAAGGACCGTTTTTTTTAAACTCTTATTGTAAAGGGAATCATAAGAACTTTTTTGATTTTTATTTTATGATATAACAGTCATGGGGCTGGTGGCTAAACCCCAGTTCATAATCAATCCAATAACTTTTAAAGCAGCATTTGGTCAGTAAAAAGGAGAAGCAGGAAAAAAAAAATAGGTTTGGCCTTAAATAGTTTATCACTTACTGTATGTCTATTCACTAGTGCAGCCAGTCTTTTTTATTACAGAGTATTGTAATTTAATATGGCTGTACACACAGAGCTCTGATTTATACATTCCTATTCTGCTGTAAAGGGCTGACAGTTTGACAGTGTTTTGTTGGACTCATTTTGATCATCTCCAGTTTGAAAGTTTAATTTACTTAAACTGGTCAGCCCTGAAATTAAATAATTTAAACTATTTAAAATTTCTGAAGAGCATTTAAACTTTGGAATTAAAGTCCATTAGGTAAAGTCAGTAAATTTGCAATTGTTGAAGATTAAAAGTGTCATTCGTGCAAAAACCATCACTACTCTGAACCTGCTACTTTAACTTCCTGCAGCAGCCAGCTGTGCTGCAGTTCTAATGCTAGCTTAAAAGTGAACTTGGAAAAAGCTGATATTTGGAATCCACTGTCACTTTTTCTGTCTCATAGCATAGAAGCTAACGTTTTTATTTCAATTTGCTGATGAAAACAAAAACTAGTTCAGAATGGAAACATTTATAGAAAAATGGAGTGAAATCCCCCATTGAGGAATTGCCAAACTCTTAAGTATTAAGAAACTGACTAAATATTAATCATAAATTACACCATAACTGTACCATTAGTTATATTACTTTAAATAGGACCATTCCATTCCTGAACACCGGCTGGGAGGAATCAATTGAGTTTGATTTTCTTCAAATTTATACGATGGTGGTAGCATGTAAGCCCTTTCAACCCACTTCCATTCTTTGAGATCGACAAACCAAACATTAGACCCTTCAAATTTTTAAAAGTTGTAGTTTATTTGTGGTAAAAAACAAAACAAACAAAAAAAACGTATGATATAGCTGCCTTAGCACACAAATAAAAATATGAAACATCTTTAAGGTTTAGAAAACAGAAATTAGTTCACATTGCAGACATTATTGCTGTGAGTATTCAGTGTCTTTGAGCTTCAGAGCTTTGGCAGTGGAGACACGATGTGCATTCAGAAACATAAGATGTTGCTCAAATGGCTGCATTTTTCATCATACTTTGATAAAGTAAAACTCATGGCACTGGCTAATCTCTGCCTGATTAAATCAAAACATGTCGCCTTGATCCCAAACTTCAGTCTCGCATTACTTGTGCTCTCACACTGAATGCACTTACAAAATACTGAAAATAAAATACCATAAGATTAATCCCCTTTTGTCAATCTAGTGTTGAACTAATCTCCCAAAAGGTGCTCATATTTGATATGCAACGACAGTTGCATGAAGGAAATACATGTTGCAGCATAAAATACTAAAAAATTTTTTGCATAATTTAGTAAAACAAAGTAAAGCTTATAAGAAAAAAAGCGCCTGTGTAAAAAAAAGAAAAAAAAAAAACAAAGAAAAAACAAGTTTTATATATACACAAAACTAAGGCTGGAAAAATATATTTGCAAAAAGTTTAACTTTATCTTAAAGTGCTTTGTGGCTCTGGAGAGAAACCTGAGCACCAAGATACCTCACATTAAAAACCTAAAACAGGATTAAGACAAAACTGAAAATAAAACTCCTTACATCCAACGTATTGAAACAGTTCGGCTGATGAGCAAAAACAAACCTCTCTGAAGAGAAACATTTCCGTTTCTTTACAGTTGAGCTTATTAAATTCTCCTTAGTTGTCACAGCAAAATAAGAGTGAGCTGGTACCCAAATCCACATTCAATGTGGCTGAACATAAAAGCAGAAGAGGAGCTAAAACTAAATAGCTTGTAAATCAATAACCTCTGGAATCATGAAGCCTATTAAAAGCTGGATTGTGACTGATGTCCTGCTAGTTGCCAGCAGGGTGCAGCGGCGGGCAGGGAGACACACCTTTCTGCTCAAATTCAAACATTTCCTCGATATCACTCTCCTCGTTATACAAATGCCTGAAACCGTCATAGTAGTCATCCAAATCCGCTTGCTCACTGGCGCCACGCCCCCTTCTTGCCGCCGTGTGGCGCTGCGAGGGGCTCCAGACCTGCTGCTGCTGCTTTTCCTGGATCTGGGAGCCGTCCAGGATGTACACAGCGTTGGCGGGCAGAGAGAACTCCATGCTGTGTAGAAACTCGTCTACAATCTCTTTGCAGTGGATGAACTCGGCACTGTCAACCTGGGAGGAGCAACACGACTGGATCAGGTTGAATGACGGCTCGGAGGTGATTTCTAAGCGGCATCATGTGTGGGTTTTTATTTTTCAATTTAATTGGCCTCAGAAATAAAATACTAGGCTTCTACGCCTCCATTTAAATAAACTTAACTATTTTTCTGGGTTAATTACAGAGGGTGGAGCTGCAGAGGAGGCTGTTTTAACCATATATTTCATTTTGTTTTGTTGTTTTTTAAACAGGAAAGAACATCTCTTCCATCTGGATGCACCAAATTGTGCCTCCTTATAAAAGATGAGCAGCAGACCTGCACATTATTTGACAACAATACTGTTAAATATTGCGATAAAAGGCGTGACGTACGGGTCCGTTTTTCTTTTCCTTTCATTACATGTGATTCCTGCACTCTGGGGCCTTTGGCATTTTGGACAATGTCTTTTGTAACCAGTTTTAGCATCCACTGACATGAGACTGTTTAACTGGCTCGACATTAAAAACGCACTTGCAGTGCATTAAATAATTTCACTCCAAACAGTCCTTTGCAATATTAATATTGCGATTACGATACATTTGGGATTTATTGTACGGCCCCAATGGCAGAACCATCTGCTATTATTAGCACCTGTGGTAATGATGTGCAAAAATGGCTTTTATTCTAATAGCATAATTTTATAAAAATGTTTTAGAAAAATCCAGCCTTTAGATTTTATTATGATGGAAACAAAACATCTACATTGAATTTTCTACCAAGTCTTTCACAGCACGTATGACGTAAATGATGCCAATTTCTCTTATCCTTCCCTTCCTTTAAAATGGGAAAGACAGGTGAACATGATGTCAAATGACGTAAATATGTGTTAATCTTTAAAAGATAAAGCAAGAAAATAGCAACTTGGCTAAATTGTCCCAAATCTACTGCTGTGGCACTCTACAAAGTAAAGACAGTTGTCATTAAATTAAATAGAGGGCGCTCCATTTCCTTAACTTCAATAAAAAATAAAGCTAAAGTGTTTCTAAAACACTGAATTTCCTACAAATTGAAGTGTCAGATTCTGCACTATTAATTATTTTATAATTTAATCAAGTTTTTCTGAAACTCAGCTCAATATTTAAACACATTCCTGAGAGCGGCAACGATTTACACCATGGATTAATCTCCCAGTGGGCCTCAGCTGCTCTCTTACCTGCGCTTTTTTCAGTAGGTCGGTGAAGACAGAGAACCAGTCCGGAGTGAGCGCCTCCAGCTCCAAAGTGATGATGGCCAAGGCCAGCGTGGAGCCCTTGAACTGCCAGAGCTGGTGGCAGGCCATACAGTGCTGCACCTGCCTGGTCCACAACGCCGCCTGGAAGCCTGAGGGGGGCGTCTTCTGATGCCCGGGCTTCACAGGGATTGCACCGGCAATCGCCCCGGAGTCCGAACCGAGACCAAAGGACGGAGCCAGGTGGGGATGGCCGGAGACGAGGAGGGCATGGAACTGGGAGCAACGAGGAGAAACAAGGCCAAAATGTTAGCATTATGCCACTTTCAGTCCTTTTGCCACCTCATTTTGTTTATTACTTTAAAAACCCTTTGATCCAGTCAGCCTAATCTTAAATCTCCTGTCGGTTTACAGTTGGGGATTTCGTAGTCCTCCCAAATTGTTTGTAGAGGTTCAGTCCGGAAACTGTTCACCGCGCCCCTTCAGAAACCTCCCATTCTGTCTCAAGGCCATCCTGTTTGTTTTGTGTTGTCTGTGCAGTGCTTCTCTGTGTTTGCGATTGTGTGCAGACAGTATAAAACCTAACCTTGTTGGGATCATAGTGTAAAAAGAAAATTCTCCATTTGCTCAGTGAGTCACAAAGAGCTTGGGTAACATTTCTTTCAAGCAAAAGGATTGGAACTCATTTGGTTTACAAGAGAGTTTTTGTTTCTCATATCCTGTCTTTCCTTTACTTATACATTCATGTTGTGCTATAGTTTGTCTCTAGCAGAAATAAGCCATGTTTTTAAGAGAAAGTGGAGTTGCACTGGGAGGTAAATTCAGTATCGTGCCAAATGAAATGAAGCTGAACTATCTGAAAATCCTCCATTTCTGATTAAATATAAACATTTTCGATAGATTTGGCTTTACAAGATTCATCCACCATTCAGCTGAACGGACCTCTGATTTTATTTAAATGCACATCAACTTTAATGGCGAATCTGTGAATCTCTGTAAATTTATCCCTATCAACATGTCATGGTGGAGAGTCTGTGACAAATCGCTGTTTTGTAGATAAAAGAAAATAACTGTTCAGTATTTAAAAAGGGAATGCAAAGTAATTTCTTCAGGGCAGATGTTTACAGTATTGATGTGAAATATTTAAAGTAAAAGTTATTTAAAATATATTTATTTAAAGTAAAAGAGAAAAACATCTTTATTTTATTATAGTTTTGTTATGTTATGGCTCTTTATTTTAGAAGTCCTGGATTTTGTATTACCCACAATAACTCAAATTCAGATCCTGATAATGTAACGGAGGGGGTTTGGAGTTTGGGAGATGGTTTCGCTTCTTGATGAAAGGTTTTACGGTTTGTGGCTTTATGGAAAAATATGAGAGTTTGCAGACAAATCCAGCGTTAGTGCTGAAGGAATGTAGGTTTTCCCTGTTGGAGAATGAGACTGAAACTAACTGGGAATGACGAGGTTGATTTTGCAGAAGATGGTAATCAAGATTTTTTTATCAAAAGGAGTCATCTCATTGTAGCACAGTGTGGTTACAAACTGGCCTGTGTTCATAAAGCATTCAGCATTGGGCTCAAAGCTGTTTCACTCTCTGGGTAATTTAAGGTGCCTTGCAGAAGTATTCATATCACTTGAACTTCAACGTATGTTATTGGGATTCTATGTGACTGCATATGAGGAAATGACTACTTTCAATGTAAAGTCTAATAGTGAAGATGAAGGAAAATTATGGGTTGCAGTTACAGCTGTAACTATATTATGCATCTACCAACTTTGCAAATCTGACATTTCTGCCTGTTCTTCTTTGCTAAACAGTCAAAGACCAGCCGGTTTAGTGTCTAGCTAAAAATGATCAAATAGATTTAGTGTTGGACTGAATTGGCCGTAATTTAGGTTTTATTCACAGTTTCAGGTCTGTTGAAGCCTCCAGCTGGTTTTCTTCTAGAACTGGCCTGTATTATTCAGTTTCCCTTCCCCCACTGAAGAAAAAAAGCAGCCCACACCCAGCATGATGCTGCCACCTCTATGTTTCACAGTTTAGACAGTATGTTGAGGCTGGTGTTCAGGGTTAGATAGTGGTTTGCATGTAAATAACGTGTTTGAGAGTTTAGGTGTAAAATGTACTTTTATTAGTTCTTTAGTTATTAATTATTGATTCTGTTGATCAATACATGCAATCCAGAAAAACAATATAAAGTTCAAGGGTAACACTTTATTTGAAGGGGGGTGAATAAGACTGTCATGACACTGTCATAAACATGACGTAACACATGTCATGCACATGAATATTTATGACTGTTGTCATAAAGCGTCATTTGGTAAATTATGACACTTTTAATACAAGGTTGACATTATTCAAAATGTCTTTGTTATGACAACTTGACATTAACCAAGAAATCATTACTGATATAAATTTGTTCTAAAAGTATTAATGATTGCACTTTAAAAATTAGGTAACCATAAGATTAAAAGTGTCATAATTTACCGAATGAAGCTTTATGACAACAGTCAAATATTCATGAAGGCTTATTCATGTTCATGACAGGTGTTATGTTATGTTTATGACAGTGTCATGACAGTCTTATTCACCCCCCTTCAAATAAAGTGTTACCAGTTCAAGTAATAAGGACACTTTTGCAAGGCTCTGCCTTTATCTTGAACTCAAAGTAAGAAGTTGTGCTCACTGTTAACCATCTTCAGATTAATTCTGTTTAACCTTAAAAGCCTTATGAATACAGCAGCAGGCCCAGGTGTGTTTGTATGTTGGTAACTCAATCAGTGGGTTCTGCGTTGGGCAATGATTTTTAGATGATGGTGTACAGATCCAAGCTGTAGACCTAAAAAAGTAAACTCAGTAAAACCACACTATGTTGTAAACTGCAGCGTTTGTGCTGCTTGAGGTCTGAAAGCCCAGACAACATCGGCTCATCCAACCTGCCATCTGGTGGCAACAGGGTTTATGTTTCCACAATATGGCTGCAGAAAAGTCAAAAGTGCCTTGGCCCAATGCGCAGCATGCATGCTTTGTTGGTAGCTTGCAAATGCACTCTTGAAATTTGGAACAAATTGTTTTGCTGCATCCATTTGGTATTAAAAGAATACACCGTTTCTGCAAGAAGTTGTTATTGTGTCAGAAAACAGATTTGCTGGTTTTTTATACCAACAAGTGTTTGCTTTTGCGACTGACACAATTAAAACCCGTTTTTACTTGAAGTTATAATTCATCAGAAGATGGGAAATCTAACAATCTCCCATCAGATTTTCTGACTTGAAGTTTGCATATCAATCAGAACTAGAAATGTAGTTTGTAATTCTAATCACAGGCACATGAAGTCCAGTTAAATAAATGCACAATGTAACCCAGGACCAACCCTTAAATGTGGAACAGAGAATCTTGAAGCATGATGGTTTGCAATGTCTGCTTTTTGTACTGCTTGTGTTTCACTGTAAGACAACAAGTAACTGAGATGCTGAGGTCTAATGGGAAAAAAAGAACTGTTAATTAATCTGCTGTTCTGTAAACTCACGATGTGAATGAAGTCGACCGGTGTCGCCGTGTACAGATCCCAGTGCAGCTTGTCCAGAATGATCCGCTCCATGCGAAGAATCTCCGCTGTCGAAAAGTTGCATCCACTCCGCACCACCAGGTCTTTAACAGAACCAATAACCTGTTGCAAACAGATACCAACAGAAGCCAAATAAACATATTGTTTTGAAAATGTGTGAAGTGTTTCTGTGTGTCTATGAAAGAGGCTACCTCGTCTTCCTCGTTGATTTTGGCAGCCAGGACCAGGGAGGTAAAAGCGATGCATTTTAGATATTTTCTCTGAGCCTTGGGGAAAAGAAAAGTGTTCATCTGGCTGTAGCTGCTGCCAAATGTGAAAATAATTGGGCAAAAACAAAATGTACGACCCCGTACACAAGGCTGCAGCCATTTACCTTGACAGTGGACAGCAGGCGGTTAAGGACACACACTCCCAGTGCAAAAGTTTCTGGACAGAAGTGAAACAGCCGGTTCATTTCTCCAATCCAAACAATCATTTGCTGGTGTTGGGACAAGGAGATGTCAGCACCCTGCCAGATAAAGAAAGGACAAGTGTTGATCATTAACTGACAGGAAGGGAAAGATTGGTCGCCATGACAATGGCCAGATCTCATGCATTCTTTCACATGCAGTAAAAAGAAAAGGCAACAAAAAACTAAAAGTGTAGCCTTGGTATAGCAGAAGTAAAGGGAATGCTCTTGAAAAGCAAATGGAAAGAAAAAGTCAAATCACCCAAACAATGAGTTCTTACAATAGTAATTGCTGGCTTTTTTACTTGTAACTTCATCATTTATTCACAAATTGTACATGTCCACCTCTGGTTTTCATGTTTGCTTATTTAAATACTATATTGTTACAATTTTTGATTGTTTTAAACTTTAAAAATTGATAAATCCATGCTGTACATGTACAACAAAAAATGTCAGATTGATAATTATGTGGTAATTTATTGCCACCAGTTAAATTTTTAATCCACTAGTTTTTTGAGCTGAGATTGTTGACAAATTCATCTTCCTGACTGAACTAAATCTGTATCAACACACTGCTAGTAATGGCTGGTGTTCAGTAAGCCTAACAGGACGTCGGCCTCCAAGTCACATTCTCCTTAAGGCCCCCAACATCCTTGGGCTGATCTTGCTGACTGGAACTAAAATTCAGTTCCTTGCATGTCTCAACCAGAAACAATTGGATCTTTCCCAAATCCGTCCTAATTATTAGCTCACCTGAATGCATCCGTCTTTGAAGAGCGGGACCTTCCACAGTCGAGCCTCTCTGAGCAGAGCAGCCTCCAGCAGGCCGAGCAGCCGGCGGCTCTCTGCAACCACCGGGTTCTTCATCCCCTCCACAGCACAGGCCAGCCTGCACCCAGCGCTCACACACCTGACAAACATTTACTTACAGTGAACACAACCCTGTCCATGGCAAAATAAAGAGTCACATTTTTGATGGCAACGGTAATTAATGCAATAAATTCATTTTCAAATTGTGTTAGTTTTCATATAAACATTAATAATTTATTAAATAAATACTTAAATGATTTGAATTACTACATTAAATTATATTCTAAAATTCTATGCAATAAAAAAATAATTTAATAAATCTGCTACCATCAAATAAGGAGGCTCTGCAGAGCTAACTGTCCGACAGGCAGCATCATTTTTAGATATGCACATTAAATAAATAAATAGTAAAATTACCAGTTGAGCTTTGCACTTTGTGAAAAATAGAAACATTCATATTCATTTAACTTAATGAATTTGTTATTTTAGCTGTCCGTATAATTAAACTATTATTCAATTTGATTAAAATGTTTAATAATTTTATAGATGAATGCATTTATTTACTACAATAATTTCCGATTTTATTTAAATTATAAAGATTTAACACCTGATTATATATTGAACTGATGTACTTTTGGCCTCCAGCAAATCTCTACAACACCAAAAGCATTACTACATCCATTGTCTGAGCTGCACCTTTCTTTCCACGTAAACATTGATTTTAATGCAGTTTGCAAACGCAAGAACTGAGAGTTGACTCTTTGGAAGAATCATTGTGTATTTATATGTTCCATTATTGTAAAAAATTGTGTAAATATAAATTGTTAACTCTTCAAAACATCAACGTATGCAGCAGGAAATAATATGAGCGCTTACTTTGTTCAAAAACAACGCCATTTTCAGACTCTGCAGGCAGACATGAAACGATGAAGCAACATTAAAACCCACATTTAAGGGACAAAATTAACCTAAATGCATCACAACGCGACTGAATTCTGGCGGAATAATAAAGTGCAGCTGCTGCAACTTCCTGCACAGTTACTCCTGCAAACAAAAGCATTTAGTTTCCTGTTATTTAGTTGCACTCAGACAGTCTTACCTCTTTGATTTCAGAAGCAGGCAGTGTCTTGGACGGCGGTTGCATTTATACGGTATTTTTTTATCAATCCATATTCACCGAAGACAACAAACCAGCAGTCAACAACAGTGAGATGGATCTGTTCGGGAAAATAATCTCGGAACAAAATGTATCTCGGAGAGCAGCTGCATTATATCTTTATAATAACAAAAGAAAAACAAAGAATAAAAGCGCAATAAAGTTTCACAAAGCAGATGATACAAATAAAGAACGGGAAAATAAAAAAGAGCGCAAAAGAGGCAGGAAGCGAAGATCAGGAAGGATTGGGGACAAGCTGTGTTTTGAACGCTGCAGACTCCACCCCCTTATGACGTCTCGTGAGCAGATCTGTGTTAGTGGGTCAGACGTGCGGGGCTTCACGCACAAAATGGTCGAGCTTTGTCTGGAAATGGAAGATCTCAGCAGTCTGTGCTTCTTTTGAAGCTGTTTGTTCAGATGCTGTTTTACGGATAAACGCTGTTGTGACGCAGGCTGCGCGCAGCGGCTGTTCTTCCTGTCAGAAAACCCAAACACTAAAAACTTGTTCTTAATCATTTGCAATTGTTTAGGTTGGCATGACCTTTTCACAGCCATGGAAACAAAGAAGTCAACAATTTCACCATATCACAACATGCAAAACACATAATCTGTTTCTTTTGAAGTTCTGAAATTATTTAATCTTAAGAGTATGAAGATGGCTGATAGTTTCCTTTCTCATTATTCATTAAACAAAGATGTTGCTGTGATGCACCTAAAAATATACCACCACAGTATTTTTTTTCATATATGTAATTTTTAAATATGTTAATGTAAAATTAATTATATTTCCTAAAAAAATTAAACTACATTTTGTTTGCAGCTTGGCATGTTAATCTGCCTGCATTTATCGTGCTTTCCTGAAGTGGGGACGGGAGCGGTAGAGGTGAAGCGGAACCTTTGTTTAGGGGGCGTTGCTTCCAGGTTGGTTTTGGGATGGACTTCCGGTTTGCCTGAAACGCAATCTGAATGCTAACGGCAGCGCTACGGTCGTCATTGCTGACTTCTGTTTATTTGTCCCTCAGGTCAGTATACGGTAAACAAAACAAAAAAAAAAACAAACAAACACAAAAACTACCCTGTAAGATTCTTACATGTTAGTCGACCAGAATATATCACTGAGTTACGGTTTCTGTGCACCGTTTTGCCAATAGTTGCCAGTTTTATCAGAAGAGGGTAACGTTGGCATTATGCCAGCTCGCTCCGAGGGCCGTTATATCTTAACGTCTCCATGTTGGAGGAGTTCTATTTTGCTTTGTTTGAATAATATTCAGTTAAAATCAGTGTCCATTCTAGTGCTTGATGCAGTAAAGCTTTGTGGCAGTTGATTTGTCCTGTCTGGTGCACGTACCGTGGTTGTCTGCGTGGGGGATGAAGGTGTGAGGGTGATGATGACGTGTGAGGTTCATTGTTGCCTGTGATGGAAGTAGACCAAGTTTATAAGACAGTGGTGATGTAAAACATTACTGTACACTGTAAAATGTTTGTATGTTAACGAATAATAAAAACAAACAATCTGCTAACGGCAGCGCTACTGTCGTAATTGCTGACTTCCTTTTATTTGTGTTTCAGATTGTGTCATCACTGTTAAATCAGTCCTGACCTGTAACAAAGCCAAATAGTGAAAACATACAGCGCTAATAAAATGATAATAATACTTCTTAAACCTTTTCATATTTTATTCATGATGCAGTCAAAAACCTAAATTTATCTATATGTATGCACCATGAAGAATAAACAAGATTCCTTGGTAACTAGAACTCAGTCATTACTTCATGCTGTAGATTTGCTGCTGTGCTTTGGGTCATGATCCTGCTGATGACCCAGTTTGCACAAGCTTTCTTTTGTCTAGATTATATTTTGGAACACAAAAAAGTTCATGGTCAATCAAAACTAACTGCTAAACAAGCCCAAATCATCAGCCTACCTCCACCATGCTTTGTTTTGCTGATCTACTGTGTTTCCTTGTGATAGGCATGTAGTTTTGAGCTGATTGCAATGTCTCCAAACGTTGCAACATCTGACCTTATGGTGAATTTGCTGGAATGTGCACTCCACTGAAACTTGTCAGCTGTCCTGTTTGTAGCTACTCTGTTACAGAATGATTACCTTTGGATTGTTTCAATCAATTAATCAATCAAGTCTATTTGTTTAACACAATTCAGCAGCAAGGCAGTTCAAAGTGCTTTACATCATAAAGACATAAAAATACAAAGTTGTAAAAATTCAAAATTAAAGTAAAAATTATAAATGAAAATATTGATGAGATATTCTTTCTTCTGGATTTCTTTCAGGGTCATAATTCTCTCCTGTTTCCCACTTTGCCAATTCATATCCCTGTTTCTTAGTCACCCATTCCTATTTAATTCCTTCTTATTTTCATTTTGTACCTAAAGATTATTTTGCACCTAATGCATTGAACAGGTTTATATTTTTAATGAGTTCCTTCCAATCAATACATTAAATGTGATTATTTAGAAGTATGTCTCTACCAGCCTTGCACATCTAGAGACAAAGATTGTTGCCCATTTTTTGCTACGTTTTTCAAGTTGAGTCAGATTAGATGGAGAGCATTCATTGGGTATACACTGTTATAAGCTATAAACTGTTTGCCAGTTTAGCGACTTCTCAAGGCAGTTGGATGTACTTGGTTTTACGTAGTGGTATTTGAGTAAAGAGAACTGAATACAAATGGTTTTCTTTATGGTGAGAAATGTTTGAAATCTTTATTTTTTACTTTAAATTTCTAAATTACTTTGTCTTAAACTTGTTCATAAAAACAAAAATAAAACACATTGAAATTATCAGGTATAACAAAGTAAAAGTTTAAAGGGTTAGGGTAAGTAGGGTTGTGTCTACGCCTGTAATTGAATGACAAATCGCATTGGAGCCAAATTGTTGCATTAGGCTTGTTTGTCATGAAGCTTCTTTCATCAACAGATTTTCTGAGTTTTCTGGCGCAACACATCAAACAAACAGAAGAAAAGATTGCTGCTAGATTGGATCGGTTCTGTTGTCAGTAATAAACCTGCTCTTATCCTAAACCTCAATCACATCCCTGCTGCTCTTATCTCTCTGGCTTCATTCAATTTAGCACCAGCTCTAAGAAAAGAGACGACAGATGGTTGATTAGACTTTGAAAACACCACGACTACAAATGGATGCTTGATTAATGCTGGAAAATACAATTTTAAACCCTTTCTTATTCAGCCATCAACAAACTTTCTTAGTGTTTTGTCTCTTCTTTAGCTTTGCAATGAAAGCTGCCACAGTAGATGACGATGAATATGCCCTTTGGCACAAAATGTTTATGGATGCCTGCATAATTCATGTTTAGAATAAATGAACATTTTTATGAGCAAATGTATTCATATTTTAAGCAGAATAGTAGGACCTCAGAGCTTGTCTGTACACAGTGAAACCTTCAATGTGGCCTAACTTTCTCTTTTCCTGGTGCTGTATAATTTCTTAGCCATGTAGGCAATAATAGGTTGCAGCGGCAATCTCAATTGAGCAAGTAATTTAAAGCTAAATAGTAAATCACTACGTTTTGTTTTTCAGTTCAATGTTTTAGTCCTGTGAATGGCTTTGGACATTGGCTGTTATTATCGCTCATAATGTACAACTGAGATTGTGTAATTTAGGTTGATTCCAGCCCTTTGGATGGAGTGAAAGACTTGTCCATAATTGCTGTAACTCAGATTTATGTTAATATAGATCAATCTCAATAATTAGAATGTCATTGAAAAGCTAATTTGCAATTGAAAGTATTGACTTTTTCTTTTTTTATTACACTTAAGTGTTTCCAATCATTATTTACAGACAAATAGGACTATTTGCAGATGTTTTGTTGGGTTATGTAGCAGGACAGGGATCCAAAGCATTCTAGCAAGTTCACCGCTGAATGGCTGCATAAACAAAAGCAAAATTATGTTTTTGAGTGACCTAGTTAAAGATGTCATGACCGTACGCAACCTGTTCATGTTTCAGTACGTTCCGATGTGGTAGAATTAAAATGACTCTGTAAAGTGGAGTGAGCCAAAATTCTTCCACATTAATGTTAAAGACAGAAAGCCACAGACAGTTTTTACCCAAACTGAGCAACAGTCTTAAAGTGTCAAAGTTTGACTAATATCTGATGAATTCAAGCTATTCAAACTGAACTCAGTGTGGTAGAGGAAGACATTAGCATGTTCATTTCCTCACTGTGTGCCTGCAAGCATCATCAGAGATAAATATTCAGAAAAGGATCAGATTCCAATTATAGTGTTAAAATATATCACATAACGTGAGAAAGTATTTGCTTCCACTCTCAGCTGAAATTCACTTTAAAAAAAAAGAGCTGCAACACATTGTGTGTGAGCGGAGGTCATGGTGGGAATGCTGATAAGAAACGACGGTCGCAGCAGGCAGCAGCAGATCTGCGTGTTGACAGAGTGCAAAAAGCAGTGGGAACACACTGATTATGTTTCCGCATGAGGTCAAGTTGTGTTTGACTAAAAGAAAACTTGTTTGTTCTTTACGCTCTGAGTCACTGGGATAGGACAGGTTTGTGTACACCATTTAGGCTCAAAAGGTTGTATAAACATATTGTGAGAGTTTTCTCCTTCCTTGTGCATATTCTCTCTATTTTTCAATTTTCTGCATCACCTCTGACCCATACAATGTTGTATATTAGGTTTTCTCACTGGTTCTGGTAATTAAAAATGTCAGTACTTTTCTGCACTGTGTGAAAATGAACTGAAAGGGAAACTGTTGGCATTAAAGGACAGGGTGGTAAAGCTCATCTTTACTGTCATTTTTAAATTTTGTATTGTGATTATGTTCTCTACAGATTTCAGAAAAAAAAAGTCATGTTCTCATTTTGACTCTCAATATCTTGGATTTGGATGAAATTGTGTCCAATTCCAAATAATTATTTTTATTTATATCCTACATAAGAGAGTTGAGTTTAACACTAATTTATTGGAAACGTGAATAAAAAAATGAGTAAAACTTATCAGCTAAAATAAAATTGCAAAAGGACAAAAATCCAAACTTAATATATTCTTTAGTTAGCACTCTATTCACACTTTGTTTGAAATATCAGAAATCAATGACAAAATGTGGTAACATGTCTAACTCATAATCAAAATATCAATTTTCCCACAGGACCCGTGTCTTGTGTGCAGTGAGGTCGGAGTATCCGCGAGGCAGCGGAGTCTGAGATGAGAACACTCGCATAGCCTCAGGGTCCCTCTGCTGTCTCGGTGTGAAGCTCTGAGAGAGAATCTACATGTTAAACTTTTCTCAGTGAAGGCTGGAGGATCAGTCTGCTCCGATCAGTTTAACAGGAGCATACAGAGCATCTGCGGTTCCCCTGGCTCCTTCAGTCTCTTCATGTGTCCGCTCTCCATCACATCGTAAATTAATGTCAGCCCTTAACCAACTTTGTCCTGTCAGGAGTGCTTTGTGCACTTGGCCGAGCACATTATGTTCCCAAAGTCACATCTAATCTCTGACTTTGATAACTGCCTGTTGGGCCAAACTGAAATGGATTTTCTTTCCCTTTTTATCTTTTGAGGCCCCTTGTGAACTTTTACATATTTTAGGGACTCGGTGTTTAGATGGAATTAGGCTCCATTGGTATCTGCTCATAAAGCTGTAAATGCATGTTCTGTAATCACATTTGACAAGACCATGGTCAATGTAATCTGCATTTTAAGTCATTATGGGAGTGAAAAGTAATTTTATATTTAGGATTTTAATTATTAATATGAACTGCTCTTTTTTGTAGTGTGATGTTTAAAGAACCTACAACTTTAATCATTTTTTTAAACAATTCAGTGCACAAGTTGTAGTTTATTCTTGATATTCTTCAATATACATTTTAAAAGATTCAAACTCCTGTTAATTCTTCAAAAAGAGCTTTCCAGAACCTTGGTTAGTGTGATTTATCCATTCCACAATCATTTCTAATGTGAGTTTTGGAGAGTCCCCTGAGCACCCATGTATCTTCATGTTGTTCGATGAAAGGAGCTTAGGTAGGATGTTCAAGAACAACACAAGAACTACAACGACTCAAGCTGATAGTAAACTGGAAGTTACAGAAAAAACAAATTAAGTCAGTTTTGAATTAGTTGGATCTTCTGGAGACAAAGACTGAGCAATTTGCCCACAAAAAGAATGTTTGGAGGAGTCAAGATGGTTTTTCAACCTAAAGACACTAAGCATGGTGCTGATAGCGTCATGCTGAGGTGTTTTTCACTCCTAGAGGTCCAGGTGCTTTGCACAAAATGGGTAGAATAATGAAGATGGAGGATTACATCTAAATATTTTAACTTCGTAACACAGTAATCCGTAAATGAATGTTCCTGAAAGACTTCGATCCCAGTCACACATGAAAACATTATAGATTTTACAATAGATAAAACAAGATACATTAAGTTTCTGAAAGGGCCCTAGTTACAACCACATTTAAAAAATGTATAGACTGCACTTAAATACCAGTTCCATTCCAGAAAACCAACCATTTTTAATAAGAAATGTGGTCAAGTATCCAGCAATAGACTTGGCAGAAAGCTGTTCCTGTGTCCTCAGAGTTATTCACATATTAGGCTGTCAGTAAACATTTGACCCAGTTAGAGAAAATTCACAATGTATTGAAACAAACTTGCATACTTGTTTATTCATACATTTGAAAACCTCATCTTGATCACTCTAATCATTTCTCTAAAACTTTTGTTAAATTGCTCAATCTTTGTCCTATCAAGCATAATAACTAGGATGTCCTGGAATTGGATTGTTACCCAGAAAAAACACTGGATTGATTCCAGCCAACTCTGGCTTTTTACACTTTGAGTAAAAATGGTTCAGAAAGCATCGCATGTTTTATCCCTTATCTTTCTTATCGGGTCGTAGCTAACGCTCTGAGGACGTTCATGTTACAAGATTTAAAAACTTGCTTGTTCCAAAATGTTGTGATAATTTAATCATACAAAACCTTTATTCAAATGCATTCAATTGTCTTACCAATGCCTCCAATTCCTGCTTAACATAACATAATTTAACACAAAAATTCTAAAGACATATGCATTATGAATTCAATCAAACTAAGTAAGTCTATTTAAATCTGACATAATGTTCCTATTTGCAAATGATGACACTGCAGTAAGGCATGTTTAAAAATGTCATTATTCCTGCCCAACTAGAAGCATTTACTGCCTATGCAAAGTAAGGAAACATAAACAGATCAGCAGATGCTTCCTGTAATTGTTGCACTTATCCATCGACCTCCTATAATGCATATAAGAGAGGAGTGACTGGAAAACTGGCCATCAAAATGCTGCTGGAATCACTATCCAGGCTGATTGGTCCATTTCCTGCCCAGCTTACATTTAAATGAACACGAAAATCTAGATGCATCTGCTGCCGGCCACTGGAGGGAGACAAAGGCCAGCTCATGCAAACGAACACATCTAAGGCTTCATTAACTTTAGCAGATTTTCTTCATCATTTTTATTGCCTCCTTGATTTAAAATAGCTGAAAAAGTAGACTGAACATCCATTATTTAGTTATTTTAAAAATACATGTTTCTTTTTGTCTTTTTTCCCCCTCCTCCCAAGGCAAGCTTTTCCTATTTTGAGCCCCACAGATGACAGATTTCACCCTTGCCTGCCTTGAAAAGCACCAGTGCATCATTTCCAGAGGGAGAGACTTCACATTATTGGAGATGAAAGAAAGTGCTGAAGAAGAGGTGGGAACAGGGAAGTGCCCCGAGTTTGACCGTCATTGCTAAGCCGGCGTGAATAGCTCAAAAACATGTTCTTTTCTCATCGTTTGCACACTGAAGGTGAAAAACATCAAGATAACAGGAACAAGGCCAACTCAATCAACGTCACAGTGTGTTTTAATTTAGAGGTGACTATATTTTTCAGAGACAAAATGTCTGGATAGAGATGTGACAGTAGGAGGTTACATAAGTCTGTGTCTTATTAAACCCCAAGCAGAGGCTTTAAATTAAAACCAAATCTCATAGGATGTGGTATTTATAAACCTCTTCTGAAGGTGACTACAGAGTGCTTTGTGAAAACCTTTTAAGCTTTTGCACATTTTATCACTTTGCAACTCCAAATGTTAACACTCCCAACACAAATCAGTGCATAATTGTGATGTGGAAAGAGAAATATCTATATTTATCAGCAACTAAAAATCTTAAAAGTGTGGTGTGCTTTTATATATTTATTTTTATATTTTTGACCAAAATAACTAAAGGAGTCTTACTGCAAATTATCAACTATATTTTCATTTTAACTTTGACCTTGCCATTTAAAAAACAATGTACGCCATGTTAGCTCAAGTTTACTGAACAATGAATCAAGTCTCAGGTCTTTTGCTAACTTGAGATGGGGGCCATTGTGCCATATGCTTTTCTATTTGATATGATTAATTGAACAGCTCTCTGTGAGAAGTTTAAAGCCTTTGATGTTCTATAATGTTCTCCAACAGTCCTGTGAGGTTTTCACTGAATAGCTGGACTTGTACTGTAATATAGAAATATACACAGGCGGACTCTTTCTGGTTGACTTCTGAAAAAAAATTAAGTGTCAGTGGATTTTATTTAGGTGAATCACATTAAAGCTACACCACACTCTTCATTTTTTATTTAAAAATAATGTATTGTGCATGTTTTTAATTCTACATTTATATTATGCTCTATGTTATATTAGTTTATCAAATGTAATCTCTGCAAAATATTTTAAAATTTGCAGTATAATGCAAAAAAATGTGGAAAAAGTTCAAAAATTCCATATTTGTCATTTCTGTCATATAATAATGAAACAGCTTTTGTGATTCATGACTAGTTTCTCCCAGTGACTTTAAAAAGTGTTTGAATCCAGTTTTTAAAATGCTGTGATTGACAGCATCTGTGAGTCTGTGCATGACTTTCCATTGATTTGTATAACTTTGCAATTTATCTTTATGGGAGTTTGATATATTTTTTACACATGTAGAGATTGATGAAATATATCCCACCGTAGGCCAATTATATATCCCACCATAGGAATTTAGAGACCACAAAGTGTTTTGCTGTTCCCATCCTAGATCAATAGGGGGCAGTGTGATCTCATAGGAGCAGAGTCATTTTTCAGTGAGCAAAGCCTCTAAGTACAAAAGCAGGAAAATATTATATAATGAAATTATCCTGGGAGCAGAGCAGCAGTCGCTGAAGAATTTCTGGAAACTCAATAACTTTTATTGTCGGAGTTAGAGTTCCAACCTGATTCTTGTGTCGTCTTCTGCCTTTCAAGCTCATATTAGAGCCATCCTGATGCTGTGAAAACCTTTTCATTTTATTACTGTTTAGTTTTGTGTTTGCCGTCTTTCTCCTGCTATTTGACTCAGTAATCAGACTTGCATTTTTATCCTCTCCCTTCCTGAGCATGTGTGCCGCTCAATTTGAAAGCAGAATCGATAATTTACTGTGTCGAAACAGTTTATTAATCTAATCACATATATCCAATGTCACAGTCTCTTCTTTTTTCACAGCTCAAGTGGAAATGGATTTGTTCTCAGTTCCCTTTCTGATTGACTAAGTCCCCGGTGGAGCCTTTTTTAAAATACCTGTTAACTTTGAAATTAAATTCTAATCATCAGTCTCATGCATAAACTGGAATAAGCAAATTTCCATTTAAATCACTTTTCTCTTGTATAGCACCTCTGGTGGAGAATTGTATTTAAGACTAATCGGTACTGAGTGTGGGTTTACTTCAGGCATTAAACAAATTAAAATTTATGCTATAAGATTGCTTTGCTGGAACCACCCACTGTATAATAATCATTACTGCACAGCTAATCTTCCACTGCTGTACATATTATACCATACCTGCAAGGCTCAGATTGAAAGGGGAAATTATGCATTTGTGGGAACAATTAGCAGTTTTATAATCTACACAGGACAATGCATCTGCAATCAAAATGAACACAACATATAAAATCCAGCATGCTTGCTTTATTTTGCAAGCTCCCCTTTCGGAGAGCAGCTCTGTTACCACGCTGAAATATCAAAGTGTCTTCTGATCTAATTTAACCTGGGTGAAGGAGGAGATGCAGCTGCTGATTTTTCAAACTGCACACCCAACTCCTCCAACTGTTTCTCGTCAGCTTGCTTTTCTCTAATTATGTTATATAAGAAGCGAGCTGCAGTCCTTTGGAAGTCTGGGAATCTAAGACGCTGCTCTTTTTGAGGTGGGATTGCAGAAGTTTCGGCTAAGTGAGTAGAAACTTCCTGAGTTGCACTGATCAGTGGGTCAGATCACCATTTTGCCTCTGACAGTACAAATGATATTTTGTGAAGGTATTTATTCTAAAAAGTAAATCATCCTTTTTACTTCTAGTGTTAGCTAAAATGTATCGACTTGCTCATTAGAGTTATATCTTCATTTCATCTGTATGAATTTGCAGGCAAAACCTTAATATAGATGAGAAGTGTATCAAAATAAAAATGACAGCTAGAGTTATTTGTGAGACTAGTTTGTCACATTTTACGACATTACGACCACAAACTTGAATGTATTTTATACAACAGAGAACAAATTGTTGACTTAAAGGAGGTAAATACAACTGAACCTGGAATCTGGACTGACATCAGAAGAAAAGTACATGCAAAAGAGCTTGAGAACTATTACGAACTTTTATTAAAACCATTCAGAATTGAACAAAAGTTAAATAAAATTTTGACACACTATGGAGTGGCTAACTTTTGTTAAACTGGAATAAGGAGAAACACTGCCTGAAAAAAAACAAAAAACTGAGCCCCCTACTGGATAGTTGATGCATGTATTTAAATTACTTAATCTCATGATACACAGTGCAAGAGCTCTTTTTGCGTTGAAGACTGGAGTGACAAAAACGGCGGCAGACTTGTACGTGTTATTTTATTTATTCAGCTAAGAAATATTTTACAACTTGGACTCTCATAGGCTGTATTTAAGTACAGTTTTCAAAGAGGAACTTATTCCTTTTGGGAGGACCACGGTTGTCTTCATGCTGCAAACACTCTAGGAAGTCTGAATTCATTTTGATTTTGATATGGTAAATTTAAACCAAAACTACTTAGGAAACTGGACATTTTTTAAAAAGAAAATGTATCTTCTAGTCACTTCTTGTTTCCTTTAAAGAATCTCAAAGTTCCCATTTGGCATCAAACGCTGCAGTGGCTAACTGCTGCCTGTCTCTGAAACAACAACAACAACAACAACAAAACTAATTCAGAGCAGTTAAACATAATTACTGATTGCTTCACAGGAGCTATTGTCTAAAACACACAAACATCCACAATTCTTTGCAAAGATTATGGCTCAGAAGATTTCATCTGAGATTCTTGCCAAAAACTTTCTGAGTATTTCTGAGACAGATTTAATTAACTGCTTCATTTTTTAGCCACATTCTAAACTGTCATTGGCTGGAGTCTCCACTATCTCTGCCTATTTGCTCCAGCCAAGAACGCACTCCCCACGTACAACACAGAAAAAGGAAAAAAACAAGTGAAATACAGACACGACAATGAGGATCAGAAATACCAACATTCATTCCTACTATGTTATGAGACATGATTGGGAAAGATTATTTTGATACAGGTTTTATAATTGCCGGCAGAGAGAAAGAAAATAGTTTTATTGTTGGTTTTGTCCCATCATTATCCCTTTAATCTTACTGTGACCTGAAAAAGTCATCATTTCCACCCGGAGGAGGTTTGCCCTCCAGGTTGAGAACAATAAATCACTAAAATGTTGAAAAGAGTTTTCAATTCTTCTATGAAAACAATGTCCGAATATCCTCCCCCTGCAGTACAGATGGAACAGCACGTAAAAGCCCTGCTGCTGGAATCTAAAAACGATCAAAAACCCAGTGGCGATGTCTCTTCTCATTGGAGAATGTCTGGTGGGGATATGCATCAGAGAAAGTGACTGTGTAGGTGCAGGAGGAGGTGCACAGCATACAAACCTATCAATGGAGGAAAAAACCCACCTGAAATACAAAACAAATTCAGAAAAGTTTGGCTTTTTATCTTAAAGGTGATAAACTAAAAGAGACATGCGAGTTACTGGTTTGTTTATTTTCTAATTAGAAATTTTTGGTTGCCACCATCATTTCCCATCTCTGAGGAAAGGAAAGCACCAGTCCTCATCACATCAACCTGTCTAGAAAATGCTCATTAAAAAGTGGCACACACACATAAGCACACACAGCTCTGCCGCCATCTGAGGGGAAGAAGAGGAAGAAGAAGAAGAAGAAGAAGAAGAAGAAGAAGAAGAAGAAAAGTTACGTCTGCAGAGGACAGTGATGAAAAGATCCAGCCAGCCAGATCTCTGAAATGTTAGCATGCTGTGCAAACAGAACAGCAGCAGAATTCCTCACCTTCTGCATGAAGCTGCTCTGTTTGGGTTGGACCCAGCCTGCAGCAGGATGCCTGTTGCACTGCCGGACCCAGAACCGGGCCTGGGCATCCAGTCTGCAGAACCAGGCCTGCAGAACAAGAAGCAGGCAATGGTAAAGCTAAAGAGTTAAAAATGAACAGGAATAATTTGGATAATTACCTTCAAAATTGACTGCTTGTACTTATTTTTTTCTCACTATTGGCTACACATTGAACTTTGTCATGAATGTTATTATGAATGTTTTTTAATCTCTTCCATCAACCTGCTGGGGGACTACAGATGACAACCTCTTTGGCTAAATCTGGTACACTTACGTGATGTATTCATGTTGATTACATTGTCCCCTTCACGGCTGTTGTAAACATCATTTTAGCAATCAAGTAATCTACCAGTTATTCTGACGACTAATCGAGTAATCAAATAAAAATTTGATAATGTAAAATATTGGTAACAGTATTAATATCAAATCAACAAAGGCCCAAATTTTGATATCTGCGCACCACTATCTTGCTTTCTTGTAGCTTAGAAAATGGACCTGTAACAATAATAGAACACTTTTAAAGAAAACCTGAACAAAAGTTATACAAAAATTCGAAATGTACATAAAACCATCATATTTTATTAAGTTAATATAATCAATAAGGTCAAGACTGAGGTGGCTGTTGATATGGATGGAAAGCCAGATTGTGTTTGACTCATTAGTTTATATAAACCTGTTTTTAATCTTGTTGGGTGCGTAGCGTAGCCGACACAGAAAGCGAGAAAAAAATGTGCCTGCCTTATTTCCCTTTGCTGTGGCGCACTGCACTAAATCAATTCTACTGCGGCAGCGGGGCGATGCATGGCATGTCTTTCCAGAGTCCACAGCATCGTCCTGCCCAGCATCTGTTCGCCCTGCTGCCATTTTATTGCAAATCAAACTGTCTTCTTATGTGTTTTGACTGTTTGTTTATAAAATTATTTAAGAAAAGCTGTACTACTAATTTCATTGAATTGCTTACTGTACAATGACAATAAATATATCTAAATTGAAGAATAGTATTTTGCCCTCCAGCATGTTGTGCGTCAACAATAACATGCAACGTGTCTATATGGAAAAAAAACATGTTAAAGATAATTTATAAATAGCACGTGCTTATAATATGCTTACGCCAAATCTGGATTACATAAGTAACTCCCGTACAATGGTGCGCATGTGAATGTGTACATAAATCGGCAGGTGTAGAACATACCTGAGATGTCAGTGAGTGTGCAATCCGTCCATATGGATTTAGGTATGTTTCTGATCCAGGCATCGCGTCACTTGTGGTCATGAGTTAAAATCTTTAAATAGCGGCTCGCGTTTAATAATCGGCACAGCCTGGAATCTTCAGCACATGCGCATTCGAGCTAATGATATAGGTCGCACTTCCGGTTTAAGACACGTAGCACGCTGGAAACACGCCGGTAGCTGCTGGGTAGGCAACTGACGATGATTACCACTTCCAGGAGTAGAGAGGGAGACGAAAAAAAAAGAAAATAAGAAGAAACAGTCATCTATCTAAGATCCAAAGTCGAGTGACGTAGCTTCACCGAGCTTGACCGAATGCCGCCGATGCAGCTCGAACAAAGCTAGCTAACGCTAGGTATCGGTGAAGGAAATTCCTCTCCTCCAGTGCCAGCCGCTAATGGTAAGCAAGAACCTGATCCAGTTCTCCAGCCATTTCAGGACCCAAGATATTTCAGGACCCAAGATGCGAGCCACCAGGCAATTTATTATGAATCATTTTTCCAGGCCAACCAATCAGGGTCAAACTGCTAGATTTTTCCAAAGAGTTATTGATTTCTATTTAAGAGGCAGACGTAGGAGGCCCACGGGAGAGCAAAACGGGGGATCCAGGAGAGTCAGACAGGTTTTAGTTTTTTTAGCATAAGTGTTGCTGTAATTTTTGTGATGATTAGTTTCCTAAAATTCAGTTCTCAGGCAGTGAGTGCTATGTAGTCTCCTTACAGGAGAGTAAGGCTCAGAAAGATGGAAATAGTTGTATTCTATTGTAGACTTAAGATATATTTAAAAAGGCCATAAATTATTATGTGGCATTGTTTACTTTTTGTCATGTAAACCGCAATAGAAATCAAATAAAATTTGGGGATAAAATTTTTTTTCAGGTCACGTTTACAAGTGAGCATGTGAGTATAGCAAAATAAAGTACATGACGTCTGTTGAAATTATTCATTTGAACTATCAACTGGAAAAGATGTTTTCCAGCTTTTAAGTGGAAAACGGAGAAATATGTCTGAAATTCCTGCCATGGCTTTGTCTAAAAATGTGTTTGTTGCATGAAAAAAAATGAAATAGTTACACAAACATTATTTCCCACAGCTACAAGTGAAACTAGAGGAAATTGTGGTAAATTATTATTGTGTAAACCCAAGAGATGGGGATAAATGAGCAAAAACCCTGAAAGGCAACTGAAGTTGGACACTGACTGGGCAGTGCAATTTCTGTCAGTCGACCTTGATGTGAAAATGTCTCTATTATGAGCCTCCATCTGGTGCAAAAATCTATTGGTGGTCCTGGAGCAAGTTTATCTAAAGAGTCCAGAAGACAAAAAATGGCTCTTCTTTCAGCAGGTGGCGAATGCTTCTGTTAGTGCAAGATAATGCTGGATTTTCCAGGCCAACAAAAAAAAACCTTCCTTTTTTTTTGAAATGAGCAAATTATAATGTTTTTTTTTTTAAAAACACATTGTCCTCTGTTGCTTTCTGATTGTCTAAATATTTCCCTATTTTGTGTATGGCATCTGTAAACACATATGTGAGAGAATTGAAGTCAAATCTTTGGATTAGAAAATTATTTTAATAATATAAATGAGCATAATGAGTAATATCATGTAAACATTCCTGCACATAGTATGAAGGGACAGCGCTGGCCACCGCTGCGTTCCTCTGGTAGATTGTGATTCCTGCTTATGTGATTTCTGCGCCTCGTTTTTCTCAGCTGCGTTGCTTCAGGACATACATGTTGGGGTTCTGCTCAAGTCCCATTTTATCCATCTCTTTTAAATGACTTGCTTCCAGCAGTGACAACGTAAACACTACTGTGTGAAAATAAAGGTGGGAAGCATTTATCATCTGTAACTGTATGTGCATTTGCAGTATCCAAAATAAAGAAGATGTATAAACATCTTCTAAACCAGTGGCCAATAAAACTACATTTAAAAATAAGCTCTTATGACTTTACGATTAACAACCAAATAAATTGGATCTATAAACTTATTTTATGCACACACTCTAACTGATGATCTTTTAAAGTGTTTTTATTATCAATGCATTAAATTGTTATAGTTTATAAGCATCCTTTAAGAGTCTCATCATCACCTCTGTATAATCAGCGAACATGGATTTCCAGCTCATACACCAGCTGAGCCCTTTATAATGATGCACTACACATCAACAGAACAATAGCTAGTTGATTTTTCACTGGGATATTTCATACCTGCATTGTGTGATGTCCAAATTACAAGGAACCATAAAGCATAACTTTATCACAAGCATTTAAATAGTTATTATATAATCATACAATATAATAATATGTTATGTTCTGTCCTTCCCTTATAATCAGCCAGAACAGTTTGATGACTGACGACACTTTGTCTTGAATCAATTCTTTATTCCTTTCTGGTTCTGTTTGTCGTTATTTTAAAACGGCATCCATTTCCCCTCTGTGGAAAAGTTCTTCTCTCAGATAGTTTTGAGCCAAACTTCCCTTTCTTCTTTTCAATGTTTTATTAAAGATTGTTGCTGATCGGTTTATTGCATTGCCTTTTCTGGTACAATGTTTACACTACTTTATATATTTATTAGTGTGTTTGTTATTTGTCTGCCATTTTCTTTCAGGACAATCTGGGGAGTACCTCAGTAGTCCATCATTGGAACAACTCTATTTTCTTTCAGCATTTTAACAAAGCTGACAAAATGATTCAAACATTGATCAGTTTTGTCATAATAACAAAAGCGTATATTTCTTTTTCATAAAGTTACTATAAGTTCTGTTGAAAACATATTGTCAAACAAAAGTAAACAAGCTGGGCTTAATATTCTGAATGTAAAGTTGTTAAAAACTGTAGAAAATATACTTATAACATCCTATTTGTCATGTGTTTAATTTGAGTTTGGAGAATGGAGAATTTCCAGCAGCATGAGAAATAGCAAAGATAATACTGTTCCCAAAGATCACAAGTATTCCTTCTCCTGCTCCAAATACTCATCTAAATAGTCTTTTACCTGCAATAAGTAAAATCATGGAAACAGTGGTGTATTTTCCATGTTTCCATGGAAAATACACCACTTTGTATTAAGAAATACAAAGTTATTTTTTTGAAAATAATTTTAAGATTATCATTATGCCATCAAGACCAGGTTGCATTACTGAAACTGCTTTGATTCAGATAACTTATGATTGCCACAGAGAAATTGATAACTGATTATTGTGTATTATCAGATTTCTCTACTGCCTTTGATATAATAAACTACATTTTAATTGAGGAAATACATACTATACATGCAGTCATCGGGTAGAGAACTATTTAATAAATTGGAAACGGACAGTGTTCTCTTAGGGTACCTTCTTGTAAATAAAATCTGTTTCTTGCAGAATTTCTTAAGGTCAGGTCCATTACTGTTTCAATGTTTCAAGTTATTTTCTACTTTGATTAAAAAAATTCAACAGCTGTTGTTTATGCAGATAACTCCATGACATATATTATTAAAGTTGTGAAAAACTCTCAAATATCTTAAATCATGATGCTGATGATGTGAAGTTGTAAATAGCTAAAGTCTTTAAATTAAATACTCAAAGTTTTGCTCAATGGCACAGAACTCAGACCATTTTTGGGCTCCAATGTACCTGAAGCATAAAGTACATAACATGTTCTTATTGTCTGTACAGTTCATCCATTACTATGTAAGACCTCAATATGATTTCAGACAATGTGAATTTAGTTGCTTGCAAGTTTCATGCAGCTGAAATGACCCAGCAAAGTCATTTTGATTTTATAAAAAATAGTTATTGACAGTTAGTTATGCAATAGCAATGTTAGCTATATTCTTTGTTTGATGAGCAGTGCTGCAGAAAAATGCATTCATGAGTTTTCTCATGAATGTTAGGACTTAAATGCACACCCTTAGCTGCAGTTTATCTTTTATATGTGAGATAATTGCAGTAAAAATAAAACATGAAATATTAATTTCAAAATAAGACTTTGAGTGTACTATAAAACAAGGTGTTTATCTAACCAGATCACCATTATACAGAATACCCAGATTGTTCCCATATTTTGCCTTCAGTCAAGCTGCAGCATAATTTGTATAGAATTAAAAGACTCCGGCATTACTGTTTAATGGCCCTGAACCAAATTAAACATTTAAAAGGTTCCACCATCAAAGTGATGTAAAGGGAAATAAATATTAATGAATGAACCATCACTTGGTTCAAAGAGCTAGAAGCTGGAGAAATTAAAAGGGCCCAAGTAAGGAGGAATTCTCACAGTAGTGCATTAAAGGGCCACTAAAGGGGTCACATTTTTCATGTGACCACATGCAAACCAATGCATAGGTTCTGCTGTGAGGCAAATACAATAAACGGTAAACTTTACCTCTGATGCTGAGATTATTGCAAGTACTAGATCATAAAAACATTTGCATATATGTTGGAAAAAAATAAATCCCAAACTTTTGGAAATTTTAATAGATAATATTGCAGAACAATGATTAAAAAATTTTATCTTAGCACTGAAATTACAAAATTATATTTATTTCCTGTGAATCAAACTTGAGAACTTCATTGCGCTAAAACTTTTTTTAAATGCTACCAAAAGAGCCCATTTCTAACAACTGAGGCAGGAACACCGCGCGTGCACCCACGTCAAACCGCGTGGGTGCATGAGGTTCGTCAGTACGTACAACTTGAATCATCATTTATAACTGTAGCTAGTTTTGAATGTATATTTTTTCCCTCCATCTCTTGAAACAGAATTGCCATCATTGTCTGTGCCCTCAGGAGTTCTGATCCCTGACCATGTGATAAGGTAATGGTGAAGAGGCCGGATTATTTTTCATCTTCGAAATTTTTCAGCATTTGTGGCAGCCCAGGGAGGTGTAGGCAAAATGGGCTACTCATCATGGCAGGATGACAAGTGTGTGGGTGTAAACTTGACCAAAAGAGCTGAGAAAGTGAAGACTAACGACTCATTTTTTTTTTCTTCCTTGGGGCAAAACGTTACACGTTTATGTGTGAGGATTCCATGTTGCCCACTGGCAGAAATAGTGATGTTCTTCATAATGCAGTATTGTATTGTAATGAGTCGGTGTCAGCATGCCACAGTTTGACATTATTAATATAGTTGGAGAAATATAAACTTAAACTAACTTAAACAAATCCTGAATATATATATATAATGATGACTGTCAGTGTCAAATCAGCTAAACCCTAAGTTTAAATCCTGAAAAGAAAGAAAGAAAAAATGTGTGATTTTTCAATGTGTGAGCCATGGTCAAATCACAATGCAAACAGAAACACATACAAGACAAGACACAATTTAGAAATCCTCAATAAACCTCAATTTTTTTTTATGTTTGCTGTAATTGCGAGCAATTGGATACCAGGATGGGTTTAATATAACAGGAGTTGCAGATTTTCTGTTCTACTTGTACTATGGAAAGTTACATAAAATTTTCTCATCATGAGCAAATTTCTCCATGTTTGGTTTCTTGACAAAATCATTCCTAAGACTGATGTTTGAGAATGTCTCATCATTATTTTCTTCCTGTTTGTTTTCCTACCAGAACTTGAAAATATCTGCCAACTATCTGGCAAGCAAGTTTCAGCTCACAGGCTATGTGCTTGCATTTTAAATAGTCCATAACTTTCACTCGTCTATCTCCAAGGCCCCAGAAAAGCAGCAGAAGAAATGCTGTGCTATTCTAAAAGAAGCATCCAGGGAGTATTTGTGTTTGACGGAACGCTCTGCTGCCATTTAATTAAGGCTTACATGACGAGGTTTCAAGATGAACTGCACTCATTTAGTTTGAGCACAGAGTCTCTAGTGTGGGCTTGTATAACTTGGTTTCAGACAGTGTGTTTATATTTTTAGATTGTATTTGTGTTTTGCTTTCAGTCAGTATTGAAATAGCGGTTTCTGTGAGCTTTTTTGATGAACACGTTATCTTATTTAACTTATCGCTGTTACAGAATTTCTTTTACTTGCATAACAGAACTGGAAAAAATAAAATATGACAAAATGATACTCTGTGGGATAGATGCACAGTGCAAAAAATGAAATAACAATGTGTTTTTGATGCCATTAAACTCACCATAAAAAGGGGAAAGAAAAGCTCGGTAAGATCTGCCATCTCTCAGAATATTAAACTGCATATGAGCCCATTTGAATGAATAATTCAAAGAGATGAAATGAAGCATGCGCAGGCTGCTAAAATGCATGGATTTATTTTGCATAGCTTTGAGGCTGTTACTACTGTGAGTAGGGCTGGTTGCACTGCCTCATTCGCCATGATTGATTGTGAATTTTCTAATTTGATTCTGTGCTCCCTCTGATAAAAATGAGTTTACACCACACTGAAGATCTGTTTGAAAGCAAAAAAAAAGAAAGTAGCTTCCTGGCTGACAGTCAAGAATTAATAAGACATAAGGCAAAGATGTCCTTAGAACATAGTGAATATCTGTATTACAAGGCACACAAATGTGTTAGGACATTGTGATTTCTTTGCAGGGTAATAATTACTGAAGTTTGCTATCAACCAGTTATTATTGGAGTTTGCAAAAAGTATTCAGGACCTCCTACACTCTGTGACATTACAACCAGAAGCTTCAGTGTGTTATTTGGGTATTTCATGTGACAGACAAACAAAAAGCAGAGCACAATCTTCAGCAGAAGGAAAGGATTATCATTTTAAAATAGTTTTTACAAATGAAAGCCTGAAAACCATGGATTCCATTTGTACTCAGCTCCTGTCTGCCAACATTTTGTACAACTACCTACAAAATTGAAACGGGTTTTTGAGCAAGTTACTACCAGCTTTCGCCCATTTTTCTTTGCAAATTTGCTCAAGATCTTTCAGACTGGTTTGAAGTGTCTTGATCAGCAATTTTCAAGTTTTGCCACAGATTCAAATATTTTTTTCTGACATTGACTGGAAGACTGAAACACTTGAAAACATTAATCTAAGCAATTTTTTGGTCGCTCCAGGTTTGTGTTTTGGTTTGTTGTCTTATTGAAACATTAACCTCTTTTCTCACAACTGAGAATTTCTTCACGGATTGTCCTGTATTTAGCTCTATCCATCTTCCTATCAGGTTTGACCATCTTCTTTGTTCCTGCTGAGAAATTGCATTCCTGTACATTGAATGTGATTTTATAACCTAACTCTGCTTAGAAATTCTGTTTTTTTTTGTTGTTTTTTTTCTCTGTCTGGTATGTTCCTTTCTTCATGATGCTGTTAGTCCACTATTGTTGTCAATTTTCTTAAGAACTTAACAGGCAATTCTTTTCTCATTCTAATTTGTCACTTTGGTTTGGCTACTATGTCCCAGGACTTTGAGAAGTAGTTCTTCTCAAAGGAAGGGGGCTTCTTTTTTAGTGTATAAAGTTATACACTAAAAACGTTATACATTTCAGTGCATAAAGTTTTTCTTAAGTTACAGTTAATCCTCCTTATGCCTTTGGGTCATAACAATCTGAAATTGAGTTTAAAAACGGACAAGAAAATCCTAGTTTATATCTTTTCAACTAGAAATTTTGATGACTTGTTCTAATTTGATCTCAGGAGAAAAAAATTAATGTTACCTTTTTTTCATATTCGCTTGTAAGCTGTTCAAAAACAGTTACAAATGTTACCTTTGGATCATTTTGCCCCAATAGTTATACTGTGTTGAAATCACAACCATGGAGTCAATTACACACCACAAAGATGTGAAAATGCTTCAGTTCTATCTAAGATTTATTAGGAGAAGACAACAAAATGAAAAGACGTGTGATCTTCTCCAGCAGAGTGCTCTGCCTCACTCTGCCTGGATTTGGCAGCCAAGTAGGTCGAACTATAGATGAGGGTGTTTAGAAATGTGGGAACATATGGAATCTCATGACTGAAATTGAACAATATTGCCACCTGCTCAGAATGTGTCCCAGAGGGCAGAAAGAGCGGGAAAGCAGTGTGGGAAAGTACAGGTTCTCGTGATTGAAATTTAACAATATTGCCACCTATACAAAAAAATAATACAATAAACATCGTCATAGAAACAAGTGGTATCTCCAGAATAAATGCAATCTTTCTGCCATGTCAAGAAGACAAAATCACTCAATTTGTGGTGAGTGGCAAGTTGTTCCTTCAGGCAAAATATATTTTAAAAAAATCATGCTTAAGATTCAGTTAAGCTATTTATATTGGGATCTACTTAAGCCAGATCATTATGACCTGGAGCACTGAATATGAGGAACACAGCGGGGTTAAGGCATTCTGTTCACTGCTATGGGGAAGCTCTATGTAGGCCAAGTGACAATGAAACCAATATTCTCTGTTGTCTCAAAAATGTTTGCATGGTTGTGTCAAACACAAAATAAGATTGCAAAGATGCCAAAATCGTAATCCATTCATTTTCTAACAACCTGTTTCAGCTGAAGCAAGGCACAGCATGTCACTGGTCCTCTATCTGTGACAGGACTAGATAAAAAAAACCCCACAAAACAACATCAACTGTGTACCAAAATGTCATACATATATATTTTTAAACCTGTTAGAAAACTGGAATACACAGTTTGTGGAAGAGACTGTTCAAATTCCAACCAAGACTCAAACCAGTCCTGTTGTTTCAGAAACCTGACATGCTGAATTTAACATTATAGAGAAGTTAGTAAAAAAAAGTCTTCTATCGAGACTGTATTTTTACTATTTAAGTTTTTTCAGAAATCAATCTTGTTGCACAAAATTTGAGGCATTGCTGCATTAAGATTGTGTTGTGGAAGTCAGTTTAAAACCAAAAACTACTGTCTTCGAACTCAGTTTGGTGCTACATAGGCAAATGAAAGTCAAAAGTGACTCAATCAAGCTGGACTAAGACAAAGTAGAAAGCTGTACAGCAGACAGACAAATCTAATTTGTTTCTTTTTATCTTTTGTTTGGAAACCTTGTCTCCTCTGGGCCAAGAGAAGATGAATCATCTGGCTTGTTTGGGGGGCCAATTTCAAAGTAAGCATTCATGATGGTAATGCCTTTTTACTGAAAGTCCTATTAAATGTGAATAATATAAAAAAGCTTTTGGAGCAAAACATACCATAAATGCAAGACCTCATTTATTGCTCAAGATAAAAAAAAAAAAAAAAAACCTTCTGGCCTGACTACACCACAGTTTAGTAATATTTCTTACTGAGTGCTGAATTTGTCTGCCTTTATTAATGACCCACCATGTATGGAAACAGGGGAGATGTAAACGGTACTGATGCTTAGTAACTCAGACAGGAGATGTTGGATAAAATGGCACTGAAGTAGGGGATTTGTTGGAGCAGTCAGTTTTACAGGGCAAATATGCATAGCACAGCAAAACGAAGGAATAACAACATCAGGCTGAGTTGAAGGTAAATAACTGCTTGTCAGTTAATAGTGGCTGTGTAGTCTGATGGTTACTGGGAGAGAGGATCTCCTGTGGTGTTCGTTGTTTTCATTTATGACAGCAGAATGTTAGTAGTTGCTCCCGTGCTCATTTAGAAATGTGTTGAGTGGGTATGAGGCAGTGATCTCCCTAGTGGACTGTCTGGTACTTGTAGTCCTCAGCTACCACTGCTAAATCCATCCCTTTGATGAGGGCAAGTGACAGCAGGATTCTTTTCTCTCTTGAATTCTCCCCTGCCAGCCTCTTCTTTTCTTTGTGACATTGAGCTGCAGGTTGTTCAGGCCTCACTGTGCAACAGACCCACATCCCTGCCGGTGCATCCTACAGTCCCAGTCATCCGAGAGTTTACTATTATGTCTGACATCTGAGGTTTTGGAGGAAAATCGTCAGGAAGGCAGGTCTGTCCACTGGGAAGTTGCACTGCTTCCCAGTAAATACCTAACATACATGTGAAGCATTTCATGCCAGACCTGATGTAAAAACAGGCAGATTTTTCCTGCTCTTTGCTCTATTCAAAAAAGCTTGGAACCCAAGGTGAGCTGCAGGATTACATTGCATCTAATTAGGCATGCAGCAACAAAACTGTCTATGCATGTTTGCTGCTATTTTGTTGTTGTCTTTAAATGTCCAGATTTTAAAGTGATTACAAACATATGAAATACAGCTTCACTGACACAGTAAACACACCTGCATCCCACCTGGGTCTTCCATGTATGCATTTCTGTTACATCGCTCTTAGGAGCTTTCTAGCTTCTAAATCTGCACAATTTTCCATAAATCAGCGTAATATATTGTGGTCTCGTGTGTGAAATAAGGGGGAGCTTGAGAAAGCTGCCCGAGGGTCATGGTTACTGAGCAAATGAAAATTATGTTAATTGCTATACACACTGCAGAAACACAATTTAGTTTTGAATGAAGCCAAAATGTGCTCACCCGGACACACATTATGTGAAGTCAAGAGTTTTGAAGATACGCTTGCACCTACATGTACTGTAAAAAGTATACAAAAGAACTTTTCATTTTCCCCCGGGCCTTTCTAACCTTCAATGTTTTGCCCTATTGATCTGGTTGCAGTTGCAGTGCATTAAGCTTTGCCTTGTGGGATTCTATGCTCTTGGTGCTCTTTACAGAGTTACTGCAAAGTTTTCCACATTCAATATGGATTCTTCCACAACTTCCTGTAATGCAGTACTTAAGTATTTTGATTCACATTTAAACTTATTGGACGGAGAATCTTTATGGCAGGGAGTCTCTTTTTAAAAGGCACATGCAGTTCTGGACAAAAGTGTGTATATATATATATATATACTCCCATTCGTACAAAGGATGTAGTAATGTTTGCCGTTTAATTATTTACAGTGTGCTGAAAAAGCATTTTCCCCTTTACCAATTTCTTCCATCAGTTTGTGACCTTAAACTCAAGCTCACTTGGTTTATGAACCATAGTGAGAGTCGTTATTCAAAGATCATTGCTGGCCAAAAACAACACAAAGACCCATCTCACTTCTACCAAAAAAGTCTAGAGAAAGACTTTTGAGATAATATTCTTTGCACTAAGATAAAAGTTAAACATTTTTGATGGCGTGCATCATGTTGCATTGATCACCTGGCATAAAACTAACATATCAATCCATTGTTACAGCTTCTTGTCCTTGCAGGATCAGGCAGGGCTGGTTCCTGTCTCTAGTGGTCAGTGTGAGATAGGTGGGCAACACACACACACACGCACACACACACACACACACACACACACACACACACACAGGCACATACACCTGATCAGACAAGTTAACCTGAAAATCATGTTTTTGACAAGCTGAAGTACCCTGAAAGAATCCATGCATGCAGCATGCTAACTCTATGAGGATCTTCTTGTTGCAAGGCTGCTCCACTATGCAGATAAAATAAAGTAAAGGATTGTCTGCAATTCTTTCAAACTTTGAATTCAGTGCTACAGATATCTATGCATACCAGCTGTGACAGATTTCTCTACTGTGATTAATACTCCAGCTGTATTCCTCCATCCCTATTTGAAGTTGTATTCATGTATTAACAGTGGTCTGCAAAATGTCACTGTTGTATGACATGTATCGACATGAAATTGTCTGCTCCAAACCATAAATCATGACATGGGTATTAATTTGATGTGTTCCAGTTTATTAGCATCTGCTGCATAACTGATGTGACTTAAGGAGGGCAGACATTGTGTTAGTTCATCATATTTAACTTGCCAACCTACATGGCAAAGGACTGTAACTAATGCTCACTTTCTACAGCTAGTCCCATTATCCCCAGCTGGTTTTAAGCCTCGGCCTCTTCAAGTCTGTCCAACCAATAAAACTGAAGCAGTATGTTTCTGAAAAAGTTGGTTAATAAAGGAAGTTTCTCAGTTTTTAGAGTTAATGTTCAGAGTGTGCAGTTATATAGATAAATTGAGATGACTGACTCGAAATCTGGGTAAACTTGTTGGATGTCCAACACTTGGATGATAGACAACAATACAATATCTGTTCACGACATTGTCCTAACATTTTTTGTTTCAGATTGTGTTAAACATCACATTAACACATGGAAAGTTATCTGCAATAATGCCTGCTTTCCTAGAAGTGACCATACATGAAAACATGAAAAGCTGTCTTCTCAATGAAAACAGGCATTAATCCAGATTAGTTGTTCATCATCACCTTAATCTGCATCTTAATGCTCATAGTTCTATTGGAAATTGGAAATTGTACTGTTCTGTAATTTATTTTGGTGCATGACATTGTGTAATATGATCTTATATTTTCTCATATTAAGGCCTGGAAACTATTATATTGTTTATTTCAAAGGTAAGTAGTTCCATTGTCCTACATGTTTTAGATCTCTCCAAAACACACCTGAATCGCCCAAAAGACATAATCTAAGCTCTGCTGAGTTTACTGCTCTGTCCTGATATATTTTATGCTCAGAATGTTGAGGTTAGATTACACTTTATGAAAATTGTTCCTCTCAATCTGGAAGCAGCGGAAGAACACGCTGTCTGTTTTGTATTCGGTCCATTAAAGAACATTGAGATAATGCTTTATAACTTAACTGTGCAGGTGACCAAATCAATTTTAAGCAATAATTTAAAGTCCATTTTAATATAATGACAGCTTCTTTGTGTGCTCAAACTGTGTGAAACTTCTATAAAATCTAAAAGTTTCAGTCTTTACACAATTAAATAAAAGGTTTAATTCCCCAAGCCAATTTAACCAAGTTAGAGGACAAATTACATGAGTAATGAAAAGTAATTGGGCATCCTGTAAATGAAAGAAAGACAAACGGGCCTGTCACCTCCACTTCTACTCAGCATTTTGCCTTATTCAGCTTTTAATTCCCCCATTTCTCAAACACTGACATCCAATCTACAGTTCCAAATATGTAAAGGCACTAAAGACCTCTGACAACAAAAGAGTTTACAAAGCAAGGCAAACTCACTGCTTTGTGCCTACAATTAGTTTTATTTTCCACTGTATTCATAAAGAAGACGACCATCAAGTCCAGAAGATAAAAACAATTTGCTCCTATTTTGTGCTGAACTGCAGTTATTCCGTCGCCAGTCACAGATGTAAGGAGTTGCAGTGATCAAAGAAAATGGGGTGGGAAGAAATGTATGTTTTTCTGTTTTGTATTTTATATTTCAGAAAATTTCTGGTCTTGATCTGAGGAATCTTCTCTTAACATATGATCGGATGGACCACCTTTCAATATTTACATCAAAAAGTGATATGGATGCTTTTGATGCATTTCAACTGCTTCATCTGGAGATTAAAATCACTGACGGTAACAGAAATGTGATGTGTGACATCAAAACCCATAATTAAAAAAAAATAAAACAATTTTATATTTAAAAAATAAAAAAAAAAAACATCACAAACACCTTAGTGGGAAGAGAGGATAAATTCCACATTCAGTGACATCGCTCACCCATTTTTTTTCTTTAAACTAGCAGTGTGACAACTGTCCCATTTGGTTCTCCTGCTTCAAAATTGCCAAAAGTTTGTAATTCTAATTCTCTAACAGGTTAGATGGGATTTATTGCCAGGTATCTAAGTGCAACACAGCTGTATTTTTATATGACTGTAGGATTTTAATGGTTTGAAAACTGAAAACTTGCTGTTGGTTCTCTGTCTCTGTTGAGCTGTTGTGTTTATACCTCCCATCCTTTTATATTCCCTGTGCACCGATTAGGCTGTACTGAATTGACTGTCTGTTGCTCTTCAATGAAAATGACTCCTAATGGGCCTCACTAAATGGCCAGATCCAAGGCAGTGGAGGAGAAACTAGGGGTTTCTGCACAAAACAGTCGACACAGCATCAGTAAAAAGACAGAAAAGTCAGTGTGGATTGAGCAAGAGAGCTGCTTGCTGTACTAAGGGGCTCCAAATGTCGGTGAAATGCAGTTAACGAGCCTGACCTGGCAGGGAACCAGAGGGTAGGTGGCTGTCAAGTAGAGCCTGGCATTTTGGGCTTGTTTGAGTGTGCTTGCTGGCCAGCGAGTGCCTTGTGTGTTTGTTTATTTGTTTGGCTCAGGCACCCAGCAGGCAAAATAATTGAGTTCACTTGTCGATAAGGTCTTTAAACATTAGCTTTGCCATGGCAGCCACAACTGGGCCATAATAACCTTAATAATTGGTTTTTAGATGTCACTTCTAGTCTAAATTGGATATTAATTGCGATGTTGATTTAGCATGACAAGCATGCACGCCAACAAATATACAACTACCTGAAAAATATGTTTACTGTTTCAAAACCAGTTGATTGCCGTGAATTGCAATTATCCTTCATTTGTGCAAACGGAATGTGGAAATTAGAAGATTTTACCATCAAGTCGATGATTTTAAAAGTCAACACACTTTGCTCTTTCAACCATCACTTTAGAAAAGATGGGTAATTTTTGACTAACAAAATATATTTAAATATTTTCACACACATACTTTTAGTCTCTAACAAATTTGGTGCCTACTCGATTCCTTTAACATAAAATGATCACAGTGTACTTCAACATATGGCCTGTTACCATATTGAACTTTGGAAGTTTACAAGTAAATGTCTAAGTGTGTAGCTCAAGATGCTTCAAGAGAAGCTATTGATGGTAAATAATTCTTATTCTATATGAATCCAAATTAGTTGATTCTGGAGCCTAATGCTAATTGATGCTCCAAACACCAGCAGTTTGCATTAGACTCTGTACACATTATACCCAGGAAGATCATCGGTGGCACACAACCTCAATCTGCACATCACATTTAAAGGGTGGAAAGTAAAGCAACGACAGCAATGATTTATAGAAATACATTTATGATTTTCTCTTTACACTAAAGCTTTTAATACATTTCCTGTGGGGATATTTTCTCCTATGTTTTCTTCCAGTTTGTTAGCATATTTAAATCAAAGTTTTCCAATCGTTACCGTGCACCTGTATACTCACAAAACTGCTGTTAACACTGAACATAGCTGAAAATGTTAATGAGATGGAAAACATATGCAGCTCCATTTATTTACAGCACAACAATTATTTTTGATGCGCATCCATCTGACATAAGTAAACACATATAATTGCAGACATGCTCAAACATGTAACAAATGCTCCATGAACAGCCTACTCACAAGCCTGTTGTATTTGCCCAAGAAAACAATTAACCTTGAGCAGAGCGAATGGATTTTGGAGGCAAAGGATTGAAAGATGAATGCTAAGTAGGCAGTTCCTGCTGCTCAGTGACAGGCACAGAATGCACAGATATGGAGCTATACTATAAAAAACATTGTTTTCAATGCTAAAAAATGTCTGTGCTTATATTCTTGCATGTTTATATATGAGTCATATGTCGATGGATGGGAATTTTGCGTCTGGCTGTATGTGTGGACTTTATGCGTCTGCTGGGTTTTAAAAATCCTTAAGCTTTCACAAAGATGCAGAGATGAGAGCTGGACACAACTCAATCATTTGAAAAAGAAGGATGACTTTGAGGCTATTTTGTGATGATAAATGAATCATTCCTGTGTCATCAGATAACAGTTTGTTTCAACAAATCACACAGGAAAACCAACCTGAAGGTCAACTATCAAGCCAACCAACCAAAGAACAAACTAAATCTATTCCACCCAGTCACCCAGCTATAAAACAAAACAATCATCCAACCACAACCAAGCCAGCATATTGGTCAACCAACTGAACGACCAACCAATCAGCAATCAAGAAGCCAACTACTAAAAAATAGCCAGAAAACCAGAGAGCATCTTCAAACGCTAAAACTAAAACAACCAACCAACCAACCAACCCAGTAACCAGATACCCAATGAGTCAACCAACCAGTACCAACTAGCCATAAAATACCGCAAAGCACCTGAATTATAACTTTGGGTTTGAAAAGCATTTTGTTTGCTTAGATATTGAAACTAGTCTCAAAAAAGCAATAGCAGTCTTTCTAGGAAAGGTAGGTGATCATTTTGCATCTACATTGCTTTTTAAATCCACTTTATATCAAGATTTATAGTTATTTATAAGGTTTAAAAATTTGTTGCCAATAACTGTTAACAGAATCTGAACATATTGGAAATATATATTTATTGACATTGTATCTAAGATCAGCCAGAGTCCTGCCCTGAATTGTGTCATTGCGTTTACACTAAGGTGAATTTCTAAAATGTTGTGGTAACTTTTTATAACAAAACTTAGCAGCATTGCAATGGTAGTACCTAAAATGCATACAAATAATGTAGAAAAGAATATTACTATTGCATTTGATTTTTACATCCTAAGCTGTGCACCAAATTGTGAATAAAATTAAACCAAAGATGTTTCCTCCTTTAAACTTGAGGTTCACAACATGCACCGACAATTGTCATCTCATGAGACAGAGACCTAAAAATGACAGCCGTCTGTTGGAAGGTCACAACCTGTGCACTACAAATCCATTTGAGCTTTTTGGCATGGCGATCTGCTATTATAATGGACACCCAGAGGGGAAGTGCCTAGATGGATGGAGCTTTTTTAATCTCAGAAAAGCAAACCTCTATGACCTTGTCAGGAGGTGTCCTAGGTCCAGGTGACTGACGAGACTCCCCACTGGCTTGGCACATAGCAGGAAGCAAAACCGCTGGGTAGAGAAAGATGAGACGGGGAGTCTGTAGAAATCTCATGGCAGACTTAGATAAAAGACAAGTGTTTAGTGGCTGCAGAGAGATGAGAGATGGGGTTGGTATTTGTCAGAAAGAAAACAGTAATTATTGGAGCCCCTCTTCCATGTGGAGCCTGTTAGAAGTAGAATGTCAATCTTTGTTTTTTTTTTACCAACTCTAAATCTTTCTTTGTAAGAGCTGCTTCACTTTGCTGAAATGATTAAACAGATAGGGACAATGCAGCAGAAATATTCATCTTAAATTCATTTGTTTACGAAGCTAAATGACCTGAGCTTCATGATTCCTTTCTCAGGTTTATTGAAATCAGTTTGTTGCTGAATGACTCTTGACTAAATAACCGAAGATCTTTATAAAGAATCAGGACAACACAAGACAAAAAATTATAATCATTGTGAGGATATACTCAGGCTTTCAGAGAGGGCAAAAACTCATGTAGCAAAGAATTTGGGAAGAAATTAGCTACATAACCAAACTCATAATCCAACTGTATACTCATGAAGAAGTAAATATATCTACTAATCTATTTTAAACCTACCTGGCCTCTGAATGTCCTGGATAGCCTGTCAAGTCCTCTACTGGGACATTACAGCCGTGCAGATGCCGTCTTGCCTTATTTGGCTGCAGGCTATTTCATTAAAAAATTAGTAAGTGGAGTGCAGAATGGATAAAAGGGTACTTTTTTAAAAAAAATAAAAAATCTGACTGATTCTGAAAAAAAGTGACTGATAACTGGGATGAGCAAAAAGCCAAACAGTTTAACTGGGTAGCAGCCGGTCACATGAGATGACCTACGAGAAATTTATTTTACACAAGTCAGGGATTATGAGCAGTCTCTGTGAAAGTGTTTAGGCTTTTAATGCCTGTGTTTCTGTTGACAGTTTACAGTGATGGCTTTGGGTGGGATGGAGGAATTTGTAAGTATATGTAAGAAACGTTTCTGCTAATTTAGAAAGTTAAATAAAACATTTTAATTTTGTATGACAAAACATCCAGTCTTTTCCTGCAAGATTGTTTATCAAAGGGAGATATTCAGATATTTCTGTGGTTTACACATGCTTACAGAGTTAAAAAAAAAAAAAATAAATCTCAAAATCGTCACCCAAAGAAATATGGAATTAATGTGGTTGCGATAATGAAATATTTTAGAGTTTTATCTTTACTGTGAATAATGCCTTTTTTCAAAGGAGACAATATGGAAATTTTAACCATACTCATACAGGTGCGTCTTGATGAATTGGAATATTATTGAAAAGTTAATTTCTTGAGAACTTCATTAAAACCTACCAGACTGATAAACTTCTGAGCCAGGTCAAATTGAAGCAGTTATGTGTGCAAAGCAAATCGTGACAAAATACTGAGGTTTTCATTACATTTCTGTAATAAAATAGTTCTCCATAGGATTTTTAATAATTATAAGGACAAATTATTAAAATTAGCACAAATAAGCAATTGACATATTTTGCTGTGTGTGATATGATTCGATGAGCTTCACTTTCCTTAATTGAACTTCTGAAATGAATTAACTTTTCAATAATATTTGAGCTTAATATGGTGCACCTAATAACTACTGCTTGAAAAAAAATTGGATTACAGCTTTACCTTTGCCCACATGTACCTTACTCCTGAGTAAACAGAAAAGAGGTTGTCAGTCATCAGCTCATTCAAATCTTCAGGTTTATTAAAGCACAAGGGAAACTCTATAAAACTAATTTACACTCACTGATGAAATCCAGAATACTGGGGAATAATCTTGCAGGCCAGTGTTACTTTTATTTATTAAAAACATGTAAACCTTTTTCTCATGTGGTTACCAGCCTAATCGCTTCTCAGTCTTGCGCTTGAGCATATTTTTGCATAAACTAAGTGAAAATAAGGGTTTTATCAGGGCCATGTTGTGGGGGTCAACACATTTATACTCCATTCACACCTATGAGTGATTATGTGTGTTTAATGAACATGACGGTGAAAATACCACAGGGAGAAGATTAAGAGACAAAATGCAAGTAAACTTGTCTCTCCTTATTGTGAAGTCCCATGCTAAATAACAATGTGTGGAAATTAGTTTCATCTATGAAATCCAATTTAATTTTGTGCTGTTTATCATAAACAGATAAACATTTACCAATTTGTAAACAGAACTTAATAAACATAGCTTATTAAGTGGAATAAATAGATGCAGAGGGCTGTTTTCATAGCAGGTTTTTTGAGCGTTAAAGTGAAAGAAATGCGTGATAATATTTTGAAATGTAGAATGTAATAGATCATAATTTAAAATAGCAGATAGGCCGGTATTTAATGATGTTTTGCATCTTTTAATAACACTGTTCACCTTTAGTTGGTGTTTGGAGGTTTGTGGCATTTAACCAAACCAGCTGCAAAGATTGGGATGCAGTCTAGTTAAAGTATAGACAGCCAAACGTTTCATACAAACACAGCTGCCAAAAATGGAATTCAAGCCTTATTATATTGCTTGCTGGTGTGTTAGTGAGTTTTGTTCAGCACTTGAGTCGCTGTGGGATTAAGAGGGCAACCTAGCTAAAGTACCGTGGAGTGCTCCAGCGTTTCTCCAGACATCAATTATTTTCTTCTTAGGTTTAAAACTAAAGTTTGCTCTTTTTTTTTCAAAACTGACAAACTAACAATAACAAAAACTCCACAATTTCCTATGATGCTTCACTTCATGGCTTCTCCATAAAAATCCTATTTTTCATCAGCCATAAACAATTCAAATGAAAGGCATAAGGAAACTTATGTTACAATTTCTAATGAATTTATCAGACTATCTTAAAGTCGTCACATTATGGTAACATGAATTATTAAAAAATAAAGGTAGTTTTTGTTGTCTGTAGAACACTCCTAAACCATTTGCATCAGTGTTACAAAATGTAAAGTTCTCCATACATTTTGGCTTCAAATACAACAATTTTTAGAACACTGTAAAAAAGATCTTCGAAGCTGATTCAAGATATTTATAAACTCTGGTTGCCATGCTGACATGCAGAGAGTGGAAAATCTGTCTTTTTTTGGAAACGGTTATGCAGACACCCACATGGTGCCTTGTTGGGTCTATCAGTCACTGAATGTGTCAAATCATTGTGAGCTGTGCTTGGATAGAAAGAAATTCTCTCTCTATGTGAGACAAAAACATTTATCACAAAGGAATTGGTCAGTCTTAGCTATTTAACAGATAATCCTTAAGTTATTATTTGGTTGGCACACAGATACAAGTTAAAAACCCGTTCACTAGTCAATTATTCTCCAACCTGAACAATTTTCCAATGCAGTTTCCTCTTTAAGTTGTTTTTCTCTCCTATTTTATGTTTGTTGCAAATTTACTTTTTATGCATTTAGGATTAGCCTTTGCTACCTGGAGCCTTTCAATATATCTACCTGCATAAAAGTTTGTAGGATTATATTTAAATCCTTCTTTTAATGTGAGTTTCTTTATATTGTTCAAACTATAAGCAGCGCATTGACCTTTTCTCCCCTGCTACAAAAAAATGAAACCTTAAGTAATCACAAAGCTTAAGCAATTTTGACAATGCACTGTAAGAAATGCTTTTTATTTGGTTTGTATGCAAAACACCAGAAAAAGGGCATACGTGTAACATGAAAGAAAAATAAACATACTGCCAGAGCAAAACGGAAATGGTTTAGATCAAAATGTTCTAAAGTTCCTGTCAAACCCTAAATCCAACTAGACATTTATAACAAGATAAGGAAACTGATGTTTAGATACTTTGCATGTCTAAGCCTGAGCTGTTTTACAAAGAATTGGCAAACATTTTATGATGTAAAAAGCTTATTGAGATACCATAAAAGTACAAATATATTCTGTTAAATACTTTACTAAATCTACCAATTATTCATTTGTTTTCTTTAGATTTTCTCAAATATATCTTACAACTCCTGTGCATAATTTTCCCTGCCTTTGTTTTTGTCTCCAGAGTTTATACTTAACTTACATCATATGTTATCTAAGCTGTTGAGGAAAGAAGTTTGTGTCTGTTTCCCTGAGCTGAAAGGAACTCAGGATTTAACGCGGATTGGACACGAGGAAATTTGACGATCTAATATGCGTGCAATGACAGTGTCATGCCCGTGAGGATATAAACACTGTCAGAAGGGTTGCCAAAGCCCAGACAGCATGTTCCCGCAGGGTTGGTGGACCAAGGCTGGATTTGTTAGGGGATGAATTGGAGTGTGCACACACACACACATTCAAATACAGGCAGATGCACACAATGCATCTAATTGGCAGAAGACAGCTGCTGCCGACCAGAAAACGCATGTGAAAGTATACTCATCACTCTCTGGCCCGTGGGCAGCCACGCCACACTTAACAATTTCCCCCTTCTTGTAATGAGCACAAATGTGCAGCGAATTAATTTCCTGTCCAAAGTGTTTTATTTACACATCATGTGGCAGCACAAGGGCTAACAACCTTTGATTGTCATAATCTTCTCATCAAAGATGCAAGATAACGTCTGGACTATAACTCAGTAATTCATTAGAGCTGCATTAAGTTGATGCGTCTCGTTTTTAAACAGTTTATAGTTTTATTGTGGTCCATTCAAGTTTATAGCATAGTTATACGCATATGTGGGCTCTCCTCACAAAAAAATATCTCACACTAAAAGAAACTGAGATTTTTACTTTGCCATACTGAAAATGCAGGATCTTCATAGTTAGAAAAATAAAGTATAGATATGGAAAACAACAATACAAAAAGATGATGTTGCTTATTTAAGTGTATTTATTATAAAAATGCATGCTTTAAGAAATCCATGTTTATGTTTGTCTGATAAATTCACTACCAAAGTCCTTCATTTGGGTTTTTGTTTGATGAAGTTGTCTTATCTTATCTTTTTAAAGGAAGATTTTACGATAACTCTAACGTCTTGCAGAGTGACACTAAAATCCCTACAGTTTAGAGTTGCTTTTGAACCATAATAAATGGAACCTTAATCAATATATTTGATGTGTATTGATTATTTTAATAATGCAACTTGACAAAATGTATTATTGTTTTCCCAGTTGCTGACTGTGTTTTTGTATGTCTTCATGATGTAAAGCAGTTTAAACTGCCTTGTTGCTGAAATGTGCCATAAAAACAGACTTGATTGACTGAGTTTGACTGATGATGCATGTAACACTTCCAGCAGCTGAAAGTTTTTGTGTTGAAAATTTGACTTAGATTGAAAAAGATATGTTTTCTTCCTCTTTATTCAAGGTCGGGTTAAATAAATGGTAAGAAGCCCCAGGAAAGAAGTGCCGATATCTTTCTCTCTAGCAGCATTCAGCTGTTTCTGGGAGGATTCAGAGACATTCCAAGGGCAGAAGAGTTTTTTAGGCCTGCCAAGGTCCAGTATGCCAGAGTACCGGATATGACCCAGTGTGACATGTCTGGATAATCTTTAACTACAGATGTCTGTACATATGATTCAACAGAATCTGTTTGAGTCGATGGCGGGTGATTAAGTGTGATGGAGCTCCTCACCATCTGAAATTAACACTTCTTTGTCTGAAGGAAAATAAATTTAACATAAAGCATACCAAACTCATATTCAATCAATTAGAATATGCATTCCAGTGAGGCTCATTCGTCAGATCAAAACTGTTTGAAAATGGACGACCTTTAAGCAGGTATTAAACATAGTTTTCATAATTTGTATTAAAAATGTTTTTTTATTAGTCTGAAATAATATTATAATTCTAAATGTTATGTTTTTACTAACCATACGCAGAAAATAATTAACACAAATAAAGGCCTTCAAATATCCTGTGTAAATAATCTTTATGTGTTTCACTTATCTGTAAAGTTCCCAAAGTAAATATCATTTATTGAAGGAGTCTGTATGTATATACTCTCTTTTGTTATTTGTAGTTGCTATGCTGACTGTTATGCACTTCAGCAAGAGCTCTACTCAGCTCAATGTGTAAAAATGATAGATAACAAAAGGGATTCTATAATGCATCAAAGTCTGGCAATCTACCATTATATCATTATCTAACTAACTGAAATATCTACTTTGTCTACTTAGTAGGTTACGAACTGGATTAAAAATCCAGCAATATATAAATACAGCAGGCCAATAATTGTATAATTTACATACCTTTTCCTCCCGTATTTCAGACTGCTGCTTCTCTTCTTGCTGTTGAAGTAAAGCAGAAGAGCAAAGTAGACCTGTAAGGTTCGGAGCTCTGGTTTCCTCTCACAGAGCAGTCTGACTGCCTAACGGGCCTCATGGTCTCTTTCTGTTGACTGACCACCAGGGAATGAATGTGAGCTCAACAATTCAGTTATATTTAAATATACTGCATGCAGTAGAGAAGCAGATACTTGTGAAAGTATGGGATTGGCTGAATGTAAAATAGAAATGCATATATATTCTATTAAGATACATAAATAATGATGGCATTCTGCATGACTATTTTCTTAAAATATAAGAATTATGTTGGTCATTACTCATGCCAACCCAGCTGTTTACTTCCTTCCTCTGTTAAACTGTGTGGCAAGTTGCTTTTCTGTACATGTTCATGTAATATTTATGACACAGCTGATATTATAGCTATGGACTCAGCTGTGGAACAGTGACAACGTATTGTGATGAAAACCTTTGTTTTTTGGAAAGAAGGTGGTTTCTACTCAGAAGCCAAACGTATCACATATGCAAACTCAAACCAGGCAGAAACTAAAGAGTTTTTTTCTCTTATCAGTGAATGCACCACACATATGCGCTACCAGATCATCCTAACTCAAGCAAAAAGATTGTGCTACTTCCAATAACATTTTATAAATAAATTCAGAACAACTTGGAACGGTTTTGAATTAATAATAATAATAATAAAAAAGATCTTGTGATATGGCCCACCTCCAGATTTTAATGCTCCAAAGAGGAAAGAAATGTTACTCAGCTACAGTCCCATTTGTGAAACAGTGATTATGATGTAATTAGTTTGACAGAGAGAGACAGGTTTTTAACTTTGGGTTGCCTGAGAAATTTCATTTTGTTTTACTCTGATCATTTTTCCATTAAGCTGCAGTCGCAGTGTTTCCCATCGACCATGTTTGAAGTACAGTATCTGTGTTGCCTTTGGTGCCCTCTCTTTCGGAATAGTGCATGTACATGTGTATTGGGATCAAGGGTGCTCTTCTGCATTTTTACAAATATGCAACTATATGAATAAGAAATAAATAAGATAATTAATAGCTGAATCAAGGAGAAAGTAGAGCGTGACATTCGTTTGGGCTTCATACATCCTGAATCCCAAGGCAAGTAAAGCACAGCATGACTTTCATCATTTTGTCATTGCTGTAATATTTGATCTGTAGGGTTGCCATTTCTCTACAGAACAGATACCTTTAAGAGCTGATCAATGCTTTTTGGTATTCCAAAAGAATCTTTGGCGACCCGGCTTATGAGGTGATCAGACTGTGGATGGTGTATTGTGTAGCTGTGTGGGAACATTATTATCCAACGGTATCATATACTCCTATGTCATCAAAATAAAAGAGAAGATACATTATAATTTCACAGAAGATTGTAAAATGTTCAAATCATTGGGAAAGTAGAAGAAAGTATTTTTTTGCCATTTAAAACTTAAACATAAAATTGACAAAATTTGTGACTGGTAGGTCAGAGCTTTATACAATCTATATTAGGAAAGTGGACACATCATCGACCGTTGCATCTGCAGTTAGAATTAACATAATAATCTGGATCTTTGTGCCCTTGTTGGCCTTTGTTGTGGAGATGATAGAGGGCATCTATCTGAATGGATGTGGAGAGGCTGAGCAGCTCACATCCCACAATGGGCCTATGATTCACATTTACTATTGTCATATATTGATCTGGTTAGCCAGAATTGTCACAGTGAATGAATTGTAGGAGTATTTATGCCCAGTTATTGAAGAGAGAGGGCATCAGTTATAGCTGAGGCAATATTTATGCATTAGAGGAGCCATTTAGGGTGTGTGTGAAAGGGTTACATTTGAGTAGAAGAAACAAATGGTTTGATTGTTAACAAAGCTGAACAATAGTTGTCACAAGTTATATGCATAGCTGTTTTTTTTCTTTTGCTGTCATTTAGATAAATTAGCTAATGCAACAGATGCCCCTCCCTAGTCCTTCTCTCATTTCTCTCACTTACATATCATCTATGCCCTGTAGATGGAAGCAAAGTCCCGTGGACAGAGAGAGAAATTTGGGTTGATGTAAGTTTTTCCACACGATGAGTGGCACACTTGAAGCTTCTCTGCTGGCAGACAGGTCCTTTAAACTCTCTTCAATCAAGTTTCCATAAAGGCAGAAAGTGACCCAGTTCTCCTTACGATGGGGGGGCGTCGCATGAGCATCATTCTGAAGTGACAGATATCGCAGTTTCAGATCCAATCGACCACAAGCCTGACAGGGAGAGCAGAAGTAGGGGAGAAAATAGCCTTGGAGAGAGGGAAAATGAGAAGGAGGGCACTGGTACTGAGAGGCTACAGATTTGATTAGCAAATGCAGTTTACCAGAAACCCTGAGGTCTTGAAAACACAAATGAAATAAAAGCAGATGGTTGACTCAGGCTTTCTGTGCAACTTTCCCCCTCCTGGACTCCTTGATCAAACTGTGAACTTGGAGTTTAATGCCTTAGGTGCATGCGACTCCGGCTCTTTCTTGTTCTCTCCATCGCTCCATCTCCCTCTCTAATTAATGCTTAGCTATGTGAACCCAGGATTAGATCAGGCCAGGGAAATCAATGCCTGACAGCACACAAAAGATGAGGGGAGCCATAGGCATGCTGTCACGTTTTAATCAGGGTGGGTATGGACAGGAGAGGGGTGATAGTTACTCTAAGTGTGTCACGTCAATGCTTATTTGTGTCCACACATGTAAGCAGGCTTTTAGGGACGTTGTCTGTGGGAGAGTTTGGACCCTGAAGTTCCCACTAATCCAGCTGATCCCTGAAAGTCTTGAAAGCGCTCGTGGCTGTGGTGGCTAAGCAGGAGTGTGACCTCAGCAGCAGTAGTCGTGGGAATGGAAGGTACAAGAATATGTGAATCTAGGACAGCAGCTTCCCGTTTTGATTTATTAACTGTTGTTGCAAAACTGTATGAAGAAAAACATTGAATATGTTTGAGAGCCCCCTCATTTTTCATCATAAGGTTGTTTTCCAGTCTTCCAGTGTTTCACCCTAACTCAGAATGTTGTAAAGCTAAATGATATCAAAGTCCAACGCTGTGACCTATAAGTTCTTATGGAAGTTCTTGAGAGTGACTATGCTTTGCAAAAGTATGTATACCCCTTAAACTTTTTCATATTATCATATTCAGACTTGAATGTTGCATAGTCTGATCTTATGCACTGCAATTATGTGTCATAAAGCAACACAAATTAATTCATAAACGTGAAGAGGAAAGACACTGGTACATTATTTTCAAAACATTTTACAAATAAAATTCTGAAAATTGTGGCATCCATTTGTATGTTGCCTCTGTTACTCTGATTCCCCTAAATAAAAATCTAACACAACCAAATTAAAAAAGCCAGGGTTCAACATTGTGTAATTTATTCTCAGTTTAAACACTTGCCTACAGAAGGAGTGAGGTATTTTTTACAGAACATTAGTGGATTAGTGAACAAATAGGGTCATAGAGTTTGAAAACGATGCATCATTTTCCTTCCACTTAAGAGCGCTGCACTACTTGGTATTGGTTTATCAAATAAAATCACAACAAAAGGCAATTAAGTTTGTGGTTGCTATGTGTCAACATTTTGATGGTAGATCAAAATAAAAGGTAAAAAAAAGCAAACATTCAAACTCCTACATTTGAGACTGAAAAGAGAAAAATACAGTGGCTTACAGTCTGAGTCGTGAGTGTGATTCAGACTATGAGACTAAGTTGAATGTAGAGTCTTGAATTAGATGAGACATTATTATAATAAAATAAGGCAATGCGTCACTAACAGGGAACTAGGAAATTCAAACAGGTAGCAAGTTGAAACCTAAATCAAAACTACAAAGAGGTGGTGAGTTAAAACAAGAAGGGATGCTGATGGAGGAGTGATGGATATTCTGGAAGGAGGGAAACTGAGGGAAGCAAATGAAAGAATATGGCAGGACTAACAATAAGGGAAAATAACACTATTAAAAAAATGTAACATAAACCAACATAAATATCCATCTAAAAATAATTTAAAGTGGAACGCAAAAACTAAAATACAAACCTTTGCAGTCAACGCAAAAACCAGGGATTTTTTACTATTCACCTTCAATGAAGATGGTTGTAAATAAGTTTGGCGTTCCTTTCCTTTAAAGAGAAATATTTTCCAAGTCGTGTTTGCTCCTGCGTTTGACTGAATGTCCTCGGCCTCATGCTGCCAGCACCAACTTTTTAAGAGAAGACTCCTGAGAGAAGCAACTGCCTTTACAATTAGCAGTAATGTCCAATCATTTATTGTGTGATTTAATGCCAGCCAATAAATGTAGCAAGGCCCTTGAGGACAACCGTAAGGCAAAGCACTATGCTAAAATGGTGGTGCACTTTTACATGAAAGATTTACATTGATTTTGGAAGGAGTTTGCAAAGTGTGTGTGTGTGTGTGTGTGTGTGTGTGTGTGTCCACACATATGCGGACGCGAGTGCGTCCGTATATATGTAGACCATCACAGAGATGGAAATTCAAAAACATTTGGCAAAATTTGAAATAAATATCAAATTTATTTGATATTTGTTCAAGCTTAGTGCAGGTTTACGTTTTAAAAAATGTACACAGTATGTGTACATCATCCCAAATGATGCAAATCTGAGCTGGTAATGGATTTCTGTTTTTAAACTGAAAATAGAAATGCTGGTTACTAAACACACACACACACTGCCCTCACCTCGTCTCTCAAGTCCAAGGGACAAAAAACAGACAGAGGCAGGATGGAATGGGTTTTTCTCAGTACTTCTGAGTGTTTTGTTTTTTCCACAGCTCCTGAAGAAAAATTCAGAACAAGAGAGCTCACATTCCCTTCATTGGTTTCCACTTCACTGAGACTGAATGTGACTGTTAGAGGCATGATTCTGCAGTATTTTATTGAAATAAACAGCCCAGCAGGCCTTTCTCCAACGATTTGAGACTAATCAGAACCTGCTATCAGTGGACCTGAAGGTACCATCTGCCCCAAATACAACAAGCTTTGACCGGACAGATGTTGGAGGATGTGCATAGCTAATGGATCAGAGAGGAAGACAGGAAGGGGAAATGGGAAAAGATCAGGTGTGATAATAAATGAAGAGGGAATATAAATTGGAATTTGCATATAGAATTGAGACTAAAATTAAACAATAAGATTGAATGGAGAGTAGTACTCACCTGAAAATGAATTTTCATATTTTTTTAAATATTAAAATATATTACATGTCTACTGGGAAAGGACACTGCTTTGATGTGAATATGCACAAGTCCCTGGCAGTCTTACCAGTTCAGTTCACTAGTATGTTTAACATGTGTGAGTCTGAGCTGAATGATGATACACAGAAATGAGACAACTCAGCATTCATACATTCCCATGAATAAAAAAATCCTTCTTTACAGATTTGATCACTTGGAGAACTTGACATCTAAAGATTTAAAACTGTGTTTGAGGCATAAAATGTAAAATCTTATGCAATAAATAACTTATTCAATGGAGGGAAAATATGAAAAAGCAAAAAGCTGTAATTACATGTTGGTTAAGTCTTATTAAGGTAACGGTTGCTACTACACAAACTTCCCCTGAAATACAATCACAAATGTGAAATACAATTTAGCTATCCTGAACCTTAATCCAAGCCAGGAAAAAATATGGATCTACTAGATATGATCTAGTAGAAGAAAATGTTAAACTGTGGTGAGGCCAAACGTAACGTTGCCATTTTGGTCATATCCAACTCTGTGCATCACTAAAAGAACATCATCCACATATGGATGATTAATTTTGGCAAAAGAAAAAAAAGTGGGTTCAAAAATATATCCAGATCAAAGAATAATCTCAATTACAGGGAAAATTAAAGTATCAGTAATTGGCTAATTGGACTATATGTTTTCAACTGAAATAATTGTTTAGATTTTATTTGTATTGTACAGGATACTTATTATTTGGGAGAAATATTTTGAAACTATTCAACACAGAACCTTTTTCTACATAACCAAAAATATCCCTTTTACCTGGGGTGGAATCACTTTTGAGAGTTTCTGTGGAAGCATACTCAGATGATTATTAATGTGGGAACAATCAAGTCTATAACAGCTGCTGAAAGAAAACCAGCTGCAGCATACTTCCTTCTGCTAAGAAGAAAAAACAAAATCAAAAGGTCAAATGAGATGACAAAGTTATTAGAGGACACATACTGCACAAGTGTTTCTCTCTCTCTTTTATTTTCAGTGAGAACAGATAATCTTGGCTGAGCATCAGTAGCAACTGAGATTTAAAAATAGGTTCCCCCTTAAAGTATCAGTGGGGGTAGATGGTCCTACATATTCTTCTGAAATGCTTTATTCTAATAAGGGCCTAACTGGAGCATTCAACAGAGAAATTAAACAATGCTCAAAAGCAAATGGGATAGTAGTACACTGCCTTTTAGATGTAGTTCTGATTTGGTTAAATTATTTGGAGTGTTAGAACATAAAGGCTTAGGAGGGTTTGTCAAATGTGCAGTAAGGCAATTTTGGTATTTGGCTGAATTTGAGTCATTTTCTTTGCCTGCTGAACAGAACCATCTTTTGGTCTGGGACTTCTGTCAATGCATTAGCAAGTGGAGTAAAAATATGTGAACAGACACAAACTGTAACATGGGTGGCACCAGAATATTCAGCAAACGTGGTAAACGTAAAAAAGGGAGTTCATGTTCTATCTAAGCTGTCTATGTCAGTGTCAGCCTCAGTATTCAAAATTCACACTAAACTGTGACACTCTTATATCATTTTATTGGTTCCATTTTAATATTTTTAAGAATGTTTTTAAATTTTTCAGTCATTTATTAGTTTTGTCATTTTATCTTTTTTATCAGTAGGTGAGAGTTACTAGATTAGTGAGTTTGTTGGATAACGTATTTAAATGTACAGTTGAAGTCTTATTAAATTCTTATATAATATAGAGAAGTTGTCTGTATTTATTCCATACTCATCTGCATTATCTTGTTTATCAAAGAATGTCAGTGATGCTCTTATATCTTCATCTATAACTTTTAAACCTAAGATTTATCAGGTTGGTTTTATAGACAGAGACTGAGCTATTTGATCATTATCCTCCTGATCATCAGGTGGTGCCTCAACTTTGTAATTTTAATCTACATCACAGGGAATATTTTGTTATCCATAGTCAAGACTAGACTTTTACTGTCACAACAATGTGCATAACTATATATCTCATAGAAAAGAATTGCCAGGTTCTGCTGTGTAAGTGTGTATGTTGTGTGAGTGCAAACCTCTGACTCTGTTCCCGTTTGGCAGCTGGTGTGTCTGGGCTGCTGCCTCCTGCACACCTGCAGGAGATTCCCTCATTTGATGGAGACACTAAAACCTACAGAATGTCTTCTCTTCGCCTGATGATTCCTGGTAAACCTTTGCCAACATTTCTCTTAGATTCTACCAGAGTTACCTTCACATCTCTAGTGCTTTTTCTGAAAATGTTTTTGCCATTTTTGTGAAAACCCCTTTTGCTCTGCTGACTTTGTTCCTTCTAATTTGATTACTCAGGTGACTGATCACTTAGAGGTTCCACCTCCATCTGCCCTCAGAGAATCTCCTTGCACTATCTGTCACGAACGCTGACTGCAGTTTCTCGCTCTCTGTCACGGCTTGCCCGCCCGCTCCCCAACACTCCACGCCCACCTGCTAAATGCTTCCAGCTTCTGGCTCATATAACCTGGATTCTTTCAGCACACTCACCTTCAGGATCTACAGACTCCTCCAAACAATCTCCTTTGACAAAGTTAGCTCCTTCCCCCCTGCCATGCATTACCATCCACCTGTGTGACTGGATCTAACTTCATCTCACTCTTAAAGTTGCCATGGATTCAGTTCATTACCCAATCAAGTTAGGACAAAGTCAGGCTAGATATACCAGCAGCTACCTCCATAAAGTGACTTAATGACCTTAGCATCAGCTAGGAAAAAGCATGATGAGAACCACAGGTCTGGAAACCCAGACAGGTTTGCTGAGAGTTGACAACCAGATGTGGACTACTCTGAGGAGTTTTGCTTCTGATCTGGCACTTTCCTGGTTGTTGTTGGTAAAACTGACAGACACAAAAACCCCAAATTACACTCCACAGAAGTTATGAACCTATTAAAGTCAATAGGAGCATCGGCACTGGCTCCACAGTGCTGTGCTGCACCTCCGCACCATCATCTGGCAAAATTAGTACCGAGTCTATTTTTACCGGATGCCAAAACAAGTGCAGAGTCCATCTAAAACAATCACACCGCACTAATAGGAAAATGAATGAGCATTTTTAAATGATTCCCAAAAGACAGACGAGATCTTCTTAAAATCTTAGTTATATTAGTAAATATGGGGAAATATTTAAACATACATGCTTTCGAAATTGGTCATTGGAGTAGAGCGCAGTCACATGCAGTGTAAATCTGCATGTCACATGCAGAGTTTGCAACCTTTAAGTTCTCTCGTTTTTCTCACATATAATTTTGCCTGAAATTACTGTCCAGCATTCAATTAATTAATTAATTCATAATTAATTCATAATTGGACAATAAAAAATAAATTGATGCGCTCAGATGCTAAAATCAAAGTGCAACATTTGCTTTTATTTATTTTTTTATTTTTTACAATGATATCACAGTAATTAGTCAAACCAATAATAATTAAATAGCCTTGCCAGTAAATGATCACACTTGTTAGTGAGGGTGAAGACCTTGGTCATATAATGGACAAAGTATTTTAAATGTAATGGAAAAAGTCTTCTAAAAAACATTTAAATGTCTTTTGAAGTCAAATGACAGAGGAAGTTAAGGCACAAAGATTAGTGTTGAAAAAAGGGAGTAAGACAGGAAGAGTGGGGGGCAGAGGGGAGTTAAGATGACAGAAAAGAAACAAATATTGGAGAGAAGCACCAGCGGAGCATGAGATGAGATGAAGAGTGTGAAAACTTGGCTGAGAAGTGAGACAGACCACTTAGAGAACTAAAGAAATAACTGAACACGAAGTAAAGCTGTGTGATATGGTCAGCAAATTTACAGATCAAAACAACATGATGACTTACTCACAAAACTCATCTTAAAGTGACAGATATCTCTGGGAATAAATCTTATTTCTCTTATTTCCTTGAACTGTTTAATAAAGACGTGTTGCTATGAGAGTGGCCTCCTGTAAAAAAGTGAAGGATGACACTTTTCAAATAAATAAATGTGCGTAAAGCATCATTTATGTTGATTTGCATTTCTCTTAGAGCTTCTTAAATCTGTTCGCATGTTCATTTACACACCCAAGCTCTTCATCTACTTATTTGTCAAAGTCTTGCACAGCATTTACATGCATTGCCAAACACAGATGAATATTATGATACAAAAGCAAGATGTTTTTGTTGCCATGATTTTTCAAAATAACTTTTTCAATATAATACTCCAGAGCACCAGCACCTTCAATAAAACCAGCTAACATGTGGACTTTATTGCAGCCGTTTATCACTTGAGGGTGGATGTCTGTCCCTCATAGTTGAAGCTTAATTAACTGAGTAAGACTGGAGTCGCAGTAGAAGATGCAGTTGTTCAACTTCTGCTGGTTTTGGTTGAAGAGATTCTACAAATCAGAATAAACTGCAGAACAATAGCTAATACAATAAAACAGACAATACTCAATCAGGACTGCTGTAAGAACAAAACGATCTGATGTACCAAAGTTAACATAAAAAAATAGCTTCAACTTTAAGATAAAAGTTTGTAATAAAGTTACACAAAAAAATAAAACACTCTGCTCACAAAGACCTTGTTAAAGGACTTTCTGATTTTTATCTTGAAATGAGCTATATAAATAAAGTTTAATGCTCCTGGTTTTAACTTTTTAGTTGTAACAGCAGGAAATAGTTTTTCAGCAGAAGCACTACAACAAAAATTGTTAGCTGATAGCACCAACAATATGTGTACAGTATGTCTCCATGCTTGGTTCTGGTTCTGGGGATGCAGAGCAGAACCAGAACCAGAAGACCTGAGTGATCTGGAGGGTTGATAGAGCAATAGCAGGTGTTTAATGTATTTTGGTGCTAAGCCTTTTCAGTGCTTTATAAACTAACAGAAGTATTTTAAAATCAGTTTTCTGGGAGCCAGTGTAAGGGCTTTCAAACTTCCTGGTTTTAGTGAGAATGCAAGCAGTAGAAAGAAAAACTCATAACATGGTTGTTTCTTGCAGAACAGCTATGTTATAAGCTCTCTGCTGCCCAGCCACTAATGCAAAACATGCTGCATTATGAGCATGCTCAGTGCAATTATCAACAACTCTGTAATGTAACAAATGGATTATATCTCTGACAGGCAAATAGTAGGTTAATAATAATAATACTCAAGGTTACACAATTTTGTCAGAAAGAAAAGGAAAATCAATAATTTTCTTTTCTACATTTAGTGCACAAAATGCATGACAAACTAACCAGCCTTTGAGGATTCATTTCTTTATCCTGAAGAAAAGGCTTTACAAGCTTATGGCTGCTTGACCAGAGTTGTTTTGTTTCTAATTAGTCTGACCTTATATATGTTTTTGCTGACATGACGCTTTGTATTTTACACAGACAACTCATGATAAAGGCTGCTTTAAACTGGTAAGGCAAACAGAAGTTTTCAGTTTCAGTTGTGTGCATAAAACTATTGCTAATGTTTTCTTTGAAGAACTTTTTAATAGTCGTCTTACAAACGCGTACATAAAGTCTCCAATTATTTTGGAGGTCTAGTATGCCTGTACAAAACAAAAAATATATAGTTTTTGGAGCAGAGGTCTTACAATGACTGGAGGTTTAATTTAAGCTTTGTGTGTGATTAGAATGTGTAAAATTGTTGGAGCGTGTTAATTACAACCATTTCTGCAGATGTTTCACTGCAAACATCAAGTAGAGTCTCAAAGGTCAAAGCTATAAAAAGGATCACATATTAATCTCCAAAAAAACTGCTCCCCTGTGTAGTGTAAACTTGATGCAATGATTAGAAAATGAGGCTGCCATTTTCTTTTCTTTCTTACCTGCTCAGTGGAGGTTGTCTGATTTCAGCCAGCCGTGCTGTTAAGAGAGATTCTCCAACATCCATATACTGAAGTGCATCTCAGTGCATCCATTATTTTTATGGTCTGTGAAACTAAACTAATAAAACCCTCATTTAGAGTATTAAAAATGAGTCACCTTATCCTTCTGAGTCTCTGCTGAATCAGCACTGTCGTAATCAGCCGGAGACTCACCTCCTTCTGCATCTCATGCCAAGCTGCAATCAATTCTCTTTTCGTCAGAAATACACAACGAAGAAATGGTGAGCCTGAAGTATGTTTTATTCTTACTATTTATAGAAGGAGGGAATACACATTGTTGAGCTCCCATAAATGTTCTCCAGTTATTTATAATTATTATATGCGTCAGGCATAAGCAGCGTTTTGATGTTAATGACAATAAGACATATCATTTAATAAATATAAATCTGTTTTTTGCTTGGTGCATCTATCTTTTAACTGACTTTGAAGATGAAGCAGAAATGTTCTTTATTTTCTGACATTTTCAAATGTGATCAATGAATACATCGCTGTTTATACCACTATACATCATCAGTGCAGCTCTAGCAAATATTTTAAGACATAGTGAAAGGTGAAAATAGAGGGTTGATGCTTGACATAAATAAAAACACGTACATGTAATTGCTGACAAACATAGTATCTTGAGAAATAAAGGTAAATATAAAATCTGAGCTCTTCTTCTCATAGTCTCACAAAACAAGATTTCCTCATGTAAACAAATAATAGTAAAGACAAATTAAAATAAAAGTAAAACTAGAGAATGATGAATAATGATGAATGAATAATCAAAACGATTTAACTCGCCGTTCAAATTGAATGGTGTTTTAATTACTTAATCTTAAAAGGATTCAATCAATGCAAGATGTTTAGAAAGTCTAATAAGTAAAAAGGAGTCCAAACTCAGCCTGCAATTTAATAAGGAGCAAATAATTCATCACACAGAGAGCCAACTGTGGCAGGAATGACCTTCAACAGAAACCAGTTGGTTCCTTTTTCAGCACTAACTTCCGACTGAGTAAATTACTATTCCAATTAGGTATTACTTTATAATCGCTTACAGGTGAAGGGAAATAAACTGATTATATATTCATCATTACATTTTTTAGTATGTGGAATAATATTAAGCAGCAAGGGAGCATTTTATTCTGAAAGTTGATGTGCTGGAAGCAGAAGAAATGGTTTAGCAGAAGGATTTGACCTGATGATGGTACCATGGGTCAAAGCATTCCCAAAGCTGAAACGTTTGGCTTGTACCGAATCAGCTGTGGTCAGTATCTATCAAAAACAGTCCAAAAAGGGAACAGATTACTCAGGGTGATGCCTTTCTACTCAAGTAGAACAAAAAATAGGCACATGAGCAACAAATGAGGTGCCCTGATCCGATGAAGCATTTTTTTCTTTTACATGGATGTATGTCACTCACTTGGGGAACTCAAGGCACCAGGCGGCACTATGAGACAAAGGCAGGCCAGCGGAGTCGCTGTGTTGCTTTGGCTGCTGCCTTGTTGGGAATTTTTGGGTGCCGCCATCTATTTGGATGTTACATTCACTCATGTCCCCTATGTTTTACAGACCATGCACACCCTTATGAGAACTGTATTCCCTGATGGCGCACAATGCATTCAGAAGCACGGTGCACTGTGCTATAAGGAAAAATAGTTTTGGATTAGTCTGAGGGTCCTGTAACAGATTTGAGGTTTTGACTTGGTATGAACCAATGTTAGATTTTCAGTCTAGTTTGCTATCATGGCAAACAAACTTCCAGTAATCAGTCATTCTACACACCACTTCTGGCATTTTTCTGATAACTGTAATTCATTTAAGATAATGAAATAATTGACTTCACGTACATTGGTTTAAAAGAAAAACATTGCTTATAGTCCTTATAGTTTTGCTTATGATTATTTGCAGCCGATTTGTTTTGGCCCACAGGATCATCTGTGTAATGTGGCCAACAAAAAGTCCCTCAATCTCCTAGTAAGTCAGCCCTATGTCACAGTCTGACATCTCTTAACACCTTTAGCTGACCATCAATCAACAGGTGCTGTTGCTGTTTGAGCAGAGCTATAGTTTAATTAACAGCTCTGATTTTCATTGGGGTATTCATCTATTGGTCTATAGATGACCTCTATTGGGACTAATTTTGTGTGAAAAGGTTTTCATTCATCTCTTAACCCCTATGTGATCTGGTGATATGAAGACAGCACGACAAAAATAAGGTTAAAACGGGTTTAAATTTTACCCAACTTAGTGGCCTTCTGAGTTTATGCCTTCAATTGACAAGAGACTCAACCAGACATAATAAACTTTACTGCAGAGTGGCAAGCATTTGTTTTGCGTCTTTACTCTGCTTCCCTCCTCTGATGCTTTAAATAGTCTGAGCAATCACATCGACAGCCCCGGAGACCACAAACCCACTGCAGAGCCCGAGACTCATGGCATTTAAATAAATAAAAACCAGGCAAACGAAGAAAGCGATGTTTGATAATGCAGGGAGAGGATGAAGGAGTGCAGGAGATTAGCTGGAGATATGCTGTATGCTGATGGGGAAGAAATGTGGTGTGCACCAAGCAAGAGGAATAAATAAGAGAGGAACCACCTCGGGTTTAGAGCTGATGATGGGCTGGGAGGAGATTTAATGCAGATAAGGTATTTCATCTTCTCTGGAGCTAACTAGCACAAAGCTTTATTAGTGTGACATTTTTTTAAACTCCTGTAAACTTACTGACACACTGCTTCCTATCTTTGAACATTTATTGGTTTTTCATTTTTTAGACAGTAAGGCCTGTCATGTATTTGACGTATTTGTGCTACTTTTAATATTTTCCCCTATTGCATTTGTCTTGGGACAATCAGTGCAGAATCCACAGTTTTTAATTGTGCCAGAATGGTGTACATTATTTTTTATTTTTCTGTAACATCACTGTCTTGCTTCATTTATTTTTTTCTAGATTTAGAGATCAATTGATCAAGATCTGCTGATAAATGTCCCTCATTCTTTTCTGATTAATTTATTAGCTATGTTAATAAAAAAATAAAGGGAAACCATCTATTCAGCATGTCCAGATGTCTGAAAGCATCTTCATTATTATTTTAGGGTCACTGCTGAGTGTTGGGTAGCACATCTAAAAAAACTACCATTCAAAGAAGGTAGTGAATCTAAATGCCTAATTCAATTCATTTTAACATTTTACTTAGTACAGAAAATATCATCTAAAGTCACTTTACAGAAAGAAGAAAAAAAAATCCAACACATCAAAACAAATTCACAATCAGGTACATTCCAATTCTGCATCAAACAATGAAGTCATGTTAAGTTTTTTTCAAGGAATCCCAATAGATTGGATCATTTCACTGACCTGTGGCCAATGCGCCTCCTGGATGAGCAAATGCTGGACAGTAGATTTTATCAGATTGTTCACTTTATAGCAACCCATCACTCTAAGCGTGCATGTAGTGACAGCAGACAGGAAACTCCCCTTTAACAAGAAGAAACCTCCAGCAGAACCTGGTGACAAGCAGGTCAATGAGAAAATACCGTAACATGTTAACATTAAGCCAAACATAAGCAGAAGGTCCAGAGCAGAGCCAGCCACGACTATATGCAATATAGGCAAAGACTGGGCGCAGTGGATTTATAGGGGTGCACTAAGGGCAAGTTTTTTTCACGCTGACAACCAACACTGCTCTGTGTACTATTATTTTGTGATATTACCAAAACCCACTAGAGCATATATGAAGCATCATTCAAAAGGAACACCCTTCAGCAGTGCGCAGTCTTCTGCTGGCCAGACAGCATACAGAGAACACAGCTCAGTTTAACGAGCGAGCAGGCAGCCAGCCCAACAGACAGTGATGGCTCTGGCTTTAAGCACACACCAACCAGCCAGCCTCGGTCATCAATCTACAGCATATTTACAGTAAAAAAAGTTAACATGACATCATGTCAAAATGCCAAAGCTGTCAGATGCTCAGGAAGAAAGACAAGAAAAGAGGAGGCAAAACAGGAGAAACACAGATAATTCAAGTGTTTGTTGTTGAAAGTTAATGCTTAATGTTGTATTTCTAGCTAGCTTTACTGAAGCAGAAGATTGAGAGAGCTCAGTGTTACCTGCAGCAGGTTGATTAGCTAAATATAGTTCACTTTGGAGGATAATGGAGTAAACATTGCTAATTAAGCAATGTTTACTCCAATGGATGGAAAGATAATAGCAAGAGCTATCAACAGTGACTCCCACCTTAGGGGAGGTTAGAAAGTATTCTGGCGTAGGAATAGCCGAATT